>NC_059173.1:8435666-8738696 GCF_019923935.1 Bubalus bubalis | reverse complement strand
GGGGTTGAGGGATTGAGGGGGGACTCAGGCATCTACATTTTTCAAAAGCCCCCCAGGAAATTCTAATGTGCACGACGCAGGAGTGAGACCCACCAACAATCAACAGGGCAACATGGGCAGCTGGCCGTGGTGCTGAGCCGGATTCCCTTAGCAGTGATGTCCTCATGGGGTATTGTGGGGCTCACTGAAGACCAGATTCTTCTGCCTCATGGCCCTCAACTTTATTTCATTCTATTCCACTCAAGACTCCTCTTGAGCAGCTCTTCTCCAACCACTCTGACCCACATTCATTCATCTGTTCTCTGAACTCTAGTCCTGTTTGCACACCAAAGGATGCTGGCTGGCATTTGGGACCTTGCCTTCCTGCTAGTTCTGGCTCCTCAGTAGATCGTCTAGGCCTTCAGGACAGGATTCCAAACACCTCATGACTCCCCAGGAATCTTTTACAACCGAATTCTGTCATCACTGTTATCAGCTATGCAAATGTCTGTGCTGACTCAGGACAGCACTCAAGACCCAAGTTCTGTGCATAAGAAGCCTGGAAAGTCCAGTTAGGATCAGCCTCAGGGACAGATGAGGAAACCAAGGTTCCGACAGTGGATGACACTTGCTAAAGGTTACACAGCTCAGTGGCAGAGTGGGGCTGTCTATCTCCATCTTTTTAGTGACTCTAAGCTAAGAGAGGATCCATGCAGTGACCCAAGAAAGCACCTTCATAGTGGCTCAGATGGTAAAGTGTCTGCCTGCAATGCAGGAGACCCAGGTTCGATCTCTGGGTTGAGAAGATCCCCTGGAGAAGGAAATGGCAAACCACTCCAGTACCCTTGCCTGGAAAATCCCATGGAGAGAGGAGCCTGGTAAGCTACACTCCATGGGGTCGCAAAGAGTCAGACACAACTAAGCGGCTTGACTTTCACTTTTCACTTTCATTATTATATACACTGTGATCGCATGGCCTTCTGAACTTGCCAGGACAATTCCAATTTTTTGCAAGTTCACTCCTTTGGATTAAAGTATTTGTGAAAGCTATTCTTTTGGATTAAGGTGTGGTTGGATGGCATTATCGACTCAATGGACATGAGTCTGAGCAAAGTCCAGGAGATAGTGAAGGACAGGGAAGCCTGGCACACTGCAATCCATGGGGTTGCAAGGAGTCAGATATGACTTATCGATTGAACAACAATAAACAACAAAAGTTATAGGTTAAGGACTTCCCTGGTGGTACAGAGGTTAAGACTCCACCCTCCCGATGCAGGGGGCCCAGGTTCAACCCCTGGTCGGGGTACTAGATCTGCATGCTGCAACTAAGAGCCTGCATGCCGCAATGAAAACCCAGTGCAGCGAGAAAAAGGAAAACAGTTACAGGCTTAAGTTTTTGTGGTAATAGGGAAAAAAAAAATATCCTTTCCAGACTACCTGTTACTCTAGGATTTGAGTGTTTTGGCTGGACAGGTTCGATTAGGGCTCCAAATGTGGAAGAAATGTAACTCCCATACTCCCCAAAAAACTTAGTGTACAAGAATGACCGTGACCCAAATCTGGGAGCCCTGCCCTTCTGCGGGCCCTCTGCTCAGACACACTCTGAGCCCTCCAAGTCTCTCTGAAGGCTCTGACAGTCTGCTCTGCGGAAGGACCAAAAAACCGGAGGGTCAGCCTCCCTCCTGGAGGAGTGGCCGTACGTGTGGGACACGTCTTTTGGTCTCTCTGAAGCCCACAGCTGAGAAATCAACAACCACTGAGGTCCTTCTGGCTCTAGGAGTCCTTACTTCCCCGGTGTGCTCACCAGCCACAGTCACTAGCTGCCAGCCAAGTCCTTTAGTCTTCTGACTAGTCCAACGTGAGGAAGGGCTGACATTTAGAGTCTGTTCATGCACATCAAGCATTCGAACATGGCTGCCCATGGAAAGCCCTTTGCGCAACAGCCTGAGTGTGAATCCTGGTTATCCTCTCACCAGCCCTGACAGCCTCAGTTGCCTCATCTGTAAAATGGGGGTGACAGCACCCACTGAGTGTCCCATGGTGGTGATGCAGACCTGGCATGAGCTCACACATACAGAGTGTTCAGTCTGGCATCCTGAAAGCACCCCATAGAGGAAGCACTTAATTACTGTTTCCCCAGGGGGCCGTGATTTTGAATTGCTAAGAAAACATTTGCTTCCCCCACTAGATCAAGAGTTCCCAGAAGGCAGAGCTCAGGTTTCCCAAACATTTCTGGGTCCCTTCCTATTTCTAGATTCAGACCTTACACTCGGGAGATATTCAAGGAATGTTCATGGGCCAGATGGATATACCCTGGGAAGATAACAAGTGATAGAGACTTAGCTATGAAGCTGTCTTTTGCTCTGTTGGTTATAATAAGAAAAAGGGAGAAGGAGCCCAAATATCCATTCTTTGTAGGAGATTATACATTTTAAAGTGTATCCATTTAAAGGAACACAATGGACCCCTTCTGCATGTTGCAGAACAAGGGTCGGCAAATGTTTTCTGTCCAGGACTGGATAGTAAATACTTTAGGTTTTAGAGTCTAGACAGTCTGTACTCCACTACTACACTCTGCCCTTGAAGCACAAAAACAGCTATATATGTTCCAATAAAACCTTATTTGTAGACACTGAAATCTGAACTTCATGTAATTTTCACAACTCACCAAATAGTATTCTTCTTTTGATTTGTTTCAGCCATTCAAAAGTTATAAACTATTCTTGGGACTTCCCTGGTGGTCCAGTGGCTAAGACTCCACACTTCCATTTCAGGGGCCCAGGTTTGATCTCTGGTCATGGAACTAGATCCTATATGCTACAGCTAAAACATCTCATGTGCTTCAACTAAGACCCAGTGTAGATAGATAAATAGAGAAGGAAAGAAAGGTAAAAACTATTCTCTGCTCACAGGGTACACAAAAACCAACTGTGGGCCACAGTCTGCTGAGCCTGGTGGTAGAATACTTATAAAAGAATGAGACATAAAATGAAAATGTGAGTTATGATATAGTATGTTCAATATGATTCGAGTTCATAAATTAAAATACATCTGCACACACACAAAAAGGCTGCAAGACTACATAGCAACTGTTAATAAAGATCAAATGTGGGGCAGAAGTACGGTTGAGTTTGTTCTTCCTTTTTCGCTTATCTATAATTTACTGAATTTTGAACAACGAACATAATTATCATCACTTTGGTATTTTAAAAAAAAGCAATTAAAATGAGACAAAAAAAGAAATGAGATAAAACAAGTTGGCACCAAGGACTCAGACACAGAAATGGCAGCGCTCATCTGCTTAGCAAACAACCTTAGATGGGATGCCTGCCCAGGGGCACGTGAGTTCCCCCCTGGGCTTCACGATCACGAGGCTTCAAAAATACCTACCGTGTGCAACCATCATCTTTATCAAGGCTAAGAGGAGGACGAGGCGGAAAGCTCGGCCTCCGCCAACCTGTCAACTAGAGGCACCTGTGCGCTCCTGCGCTGCCTCTTCCAATCAGCATCACTGCCAAAACTGCCTCCACTTCAAATGCCACGCCGAGCTAGCGTCTTCGAGGAGGGCTCCATCTCCCCAGCTGCCAAACTGAACCGGCGTTTCTTTGGGTGCGGGCGGGGAAGACGGGGTGGTGCAGCTGGTCTTCACTCGGGGCAGGGAGTTGGGGGTGGGGTGGGAGGGACTCGGCACAAGCTTATAAAAGATAACGGTCATTATATTGGAAGACTTACTTTACTTTGCGGTCAGGGGAACAGACCTTGCACTTGGCGGGGCTCATGTTGACCGTCCTGCCGCACACCAGGCTGCTCTTGGGACGCAGAGCATGCACCCCCGAAACTCGTCAAGCAGACCCCGGTCCTGCGGCCCGGCCACGTCATGACAGGGAGGCAGAGGCGCTGTCCTAGAGAGCCTCGGGCCGAGTGGCGCACCAGCCTGCAGGAGCTCAACTCTGCGCCTGGCTTCCTCCATCCTGAAAAGCGTCTGGCACGCGAGTGTCAGGGGCAGACGCGCCTGCCAGGCCCCGCCCCCAGACGGGCCCCGCCTTCCGGGCAGGCCCCGCCCCCTACCGGGCCCCGCCTCCAGTCCCGGGACTCAACGCGGACCCCTTCCTCCCCCCACAGCGTCCGGTCCCCCTCCACCTCCGCCTGCCCAGCCAGCAGCCAGCCGCGCAGCCACCGCTGACCTTGGGCGCCCGGAGCTTGCGGCCCGAGAGTTTAAAACAATCTCGAGGCTCCCCAGTTCTCCCGACTGGAGTAGAACAGTTCCAGGATAGCAATCCCCTACACTCTGGCAGCTGGGAAAAACTCTCAAGCAATTCACGTCCTGGAATACGCACACAGTAGAGAAGTGGTGGAAAATAGGGGTTCTTTAAAATGTGAGTCCAATGTCACCTCGGTGCCCTGGTAAAAGCCCCCGGAGTCAAAGTCAACTTTTGGCTTCCAAGCGCCGGCTTTTGCTTATTCTTTCATCTATGCTACCAGACACATGTCTGCTCCATGCCTCCTCCCTACCCACCCACCTCTCCTCCCCACCCCCATCCCCCCACCCCCTCCCTCGTGATCGTCTGGCACACACTTGGAACCACCTGGGTCCCCAGCTAAAATGAGGGCCTCCAAGACAGGAAGGACGCAGCTGCCCTGTGACCCTAAGTAAGTTTCCCTCTAAGACATGTACAGGGTGCTCTTTGGTGCCTTTGTCTCATTTAATCATGGCAACAACCCTACTGGTTTTATTTCCTATCATTATACAGATAAGGAAAGAGGATGCAGAGATAGAATATATACAGGTGCTGGAGACTTGGACCCGGACAAACTGATTCCAATTAGAATGAACGAATGAATGCTTCTCCAAGTAGTTGAAAGGACCCAAAACACTGCCTAGCAAACACTGCAATAACAATAAATGTAACTTACATTGATAGCAAACCAAAAAATTAAAAATAAACTGTGTGCATGCTCAGTCTTGTCCTATTCTTTGCAACCCCCTGGACTGTAGCCTGCCAGGCTCCTCAGATACAAAAAGACAAAAACACCCAGCTGCCATTTCTGAAGAGCTGGGAGCAAAAAGTGGGTGTCAGGATTAAAAGCAGGGTATTATGCATGCCCCCTGCACACAACCCCACAGAGGGCTGGGCAGACCACCTAGGCCACCTCTCCAACCTGACCCCTGGACACACCTCTACCCTCCCCCCACATAAAGAATGAGTTCGCCCCCCTCCTGGGGGAGCAAACAAAGGAACCTGTTACTTGTTTTCTCCCTCCTGCAGCCAGCAGCGGCTGCCGGCACTTCAGCCCCAATAAAGCCTTGCCTGAACTTCTTGTCTGGCCTCTAGTCAGTTTCTATTGGTTGAGGAAGGCCAAGAACCCTGGTCGGTAATACGATCTCCTAACTCTTCTTATTGGGCTTCCCTAGTGGCTCAGATGCTAAAGAGTCTGCCTGCAATGCGGGAGACCTGGGTTTGACCCTGGGTTGGGAAGATCCCCTGGAGGAGAGCATGGCAACTCCAGTATTCTTGCCTGGAGAATCCCCATGGACAGAGGAGCCTGGTGGGCTACAGTCCATGGGGTCGCAAAGAGTTGGACATGACTGAAGCAACTAAGCACAGCACAGCACAACTCTTCCCATTAATGGAAAGAACAAGTTAGAAGGAGGCTGGAGGTGCCTTTCCTGGGGCCCAGGTTAAGCGGAAGCATCAACACTGGGAGTTCGAAGACCACTTTCTGATCTGCATCTGCTGAGGGTCTGGGTTTGAATGGCTTTGGGGGTCTTCCCAGCCTATGCTGGGAGGCCTCGGGGAGACCCCGGAACCTCTCTGGGCTTCAGCTTCCTATATATGTAGTGAAATGACTGGTTCGCTTTCTCCTCCCCATCACTTTTATACTGTTTTGTGATTAAACATCATTAAAACGTCTTATAACAATATTTTCAGCAGAAAGTTAGAAAATGCAGAAGAAGATATAAATGACCCATAATTGTACCACATAAAGACAATGATTACTATTTGGAGACACTGCTTAGTCTCTTCAGACACACACACTTATTAAGAATGAGCAGTTTCTTTCTTTCTTTCTTTTTTTTTTTGCCACAACACATGGCTTGTGGGATTGTAGTTTACCAACCAGGGATCAAACCCACACCTCGGCAGTGAAAGAGTTGAGTACTAACCATTGGACCACCAGGGAATTCCCGCGAACAATTTTTGTGCTTACTATGCACCAGTAAATATTCTAAGCATACTACACACACATGTCCACAATCCCTCACCAGAAATCCCCAGGGCCCAATGTATTTTGGAATTGGGGAATTTTTTTTAGGAAGGTAAGCCTTATATGACACATTATGGTATTAATATTTCACCAGAAGAAGGCATAAATATTCACACAAAGTGGGATAAATGAAGACCAAAAATAACTGGGCATCTATGCAAGGCAGGTTTTGATAAGTACATTCACAGCCAGTTTATAAACTTAAGTTTCATAACTTTAAATTTTAGGACTCAGTTGTATGATCCTGAACCTGCCCCATTCCACTCAATCCACACATGCATTCCCAATGTGGGAACATTAGGGTAACATGCTAGTAAGAGGTGGCTTTGAACCTAGGATCTTAGCCAGGGTCCATTGTGTACTAACCACTTTGCTGCTTGTCACGAACCCGTGCGATTGCCCCATAACCTTCATTTCACAGTATAATAAGTAAGGAACTATTTTGCTACATCATGTAACGTTTTCATCAGCTCTGTTTCAAAGGGT
The DNA here is from genome assembly GCF_019923935.1 of Bubalus bubalis. Taxonomy (NCBI): domain Eukaryota; kingdom Metazoa; phylum Chordata; class Mammalia; order Artiodactyla; family Bovidae; genus Bubalus; species Bubalus bubalis. The sequence goes on along the minus strand of NC_059173.1, from coordinate 8,731,964 downwards.
TGCATGAGATTCCGACCCTTAGGGGAACTGTTTCCAAGTCCAAGGAAAGGTCAGGATCCAACTCTTGGCCTGAGATGAACCCAAAAGGAAAGGGACAGGAGGGGAGCCCAGGAGGAATCCACACAGTTGTTTTCCTTTTGTCCAGGAGGGCTGGGTCTGTGCCATCCAAAACAACAGCTGCCAGGCACAGGAGGCTATTTAAGTTAATTAAAACTTAAATTAAAAACTCAGTTCTGGGAATTCCCTTACAGTCCAGTGTGCTAAGGGTGCAGGCTCAATCCCTGATTGGGGAACTAAGATCCCAAAGCTGCATCATGAGGCCATAAAATAATAAATAAAATTCAGTCCTTTAGTCACACCAGGCACACTTCAAGTGCTGAATGGCTGCCATACTGAACAGTGGAGTTCTAGAATATTCGATTCTGGAATATTCCAACCTGGCAGAAAGTTCTATTGGACTGTTCTGGTTTGGCTTGAAAGTTGCCTCTTCTAAGAGCTCCTACCTGACCTGGCAGAAAGTTCTGTTGGACTGTTCTGGTTTGGCTTGAAAGTTGCCTCCTCTAAGAGCTCTTACCTGACCTGACCATATTTCTCTAAAATAGATCCCCACAGGTATTTATTCTGTACCCTGTTTCCTTCCTGGCATTGAACACACTTGGAAACTAACTTAGCAGTTTACCTATTTATTTGCACATTTCCAATCTCCCTGCTAGGATATTCTATCTTATTTCCTACTGGAACCATTGTGCTAAATGCATCTCTCTATCCTTCTTCCTTAGCAGTCACTTAGAACCAGCTCATTGGACATCCAGGTCTAACAATCTCTGATGCTTATCCATTTGGTAACTTGGTTTAATAAACTGCTTTTCCCTAATCCCTGCTGAAATTGCCACAATGAGGGAAAGAACGGGGTCTGGAGGGGAGAGGATATTGGAGATTACCAGAGACCACACTGTGATACGAAAGAACCTGAGTCCTGCTGTCTAGCAGACCTGGCCCTGAAACCTGGCTCCGCCACTTCTGAGCTGTGTGATCTTAGAAAAGGTACTTTGCCTCTTTTTTAAACCATTTTTTAAAATTGAGGTATAATTTCCCTGATGGCTCAGATGGTAAAGAATCTGCCTGCAATGCAAGAGACCTGGGTTCAACCCCTAGGTTGGGAAGATCCCCTAGAGAAGGGAATGGCAACCCACTCCAGTATTCTCGCCTGGAGAATCCCATGGACAGAGAAGCCTGGCAGGCTACAGTCAAAGAGTCGCCAAGAGTTGGATATGACTGAGTGGCTAACATTTTCATAGTCGATTTACAGTGCTGTGTTAGTTTTTTGTACACCAAAGTGATTCAGTTATACACATATACTTTTTCAGATCTGTTTCCTTTATAGGTTATTACAAGATATTGAATTTCATTCTCTGTGCTATATAGTAGGTCCTTATTTATCTATTTTAAATATATAGCATGCGTGAGTGCTATGTTGCTTCAGTTGTGTCCAGCACTTTGAGTGTATGCATACACACACACACACACACACACATATATATATCTGTGTCCAGCTCTTTGCAGACATATGTATGTTAATCTCAAACTTCTAACTTATATCCTCCCCTGCTATCCCTTTTGGTAACCATAAGTTTGTTTTCCATGTCCATGAGTCTGTTTCCGTTTTGTAAGTTCATTTGAATCTTTTTTTTAGATTCCACATATAAGTGATATCATATTTGTCTTTTTTCTGTCTGACTTACTTCACTTAATATGATCATCTCTAGGTCCATCCATGTTGCTGCAAATGGCCTTATTGCATTATTTTTTTTTATTTATTTTATTTATTTTGCTGCATTGGATCTTAGTTATGGCATTCGTGATCTAGTTACCTGAGCAGGGATCGAACCCAGTCCCCCTGCATTGAGAGGGTTGAGTCTTAGCCACTGGACCACCAGGGAAGTCCCTGTTTTATTGTTTTTTTAAAGCTGAGTAGTATTTATTTCACCTCTCAGAGCCTCAATTTTCTCATCTGTAAAATAGGGATCCATTGCCAGCATTGTACCATGTTTATGAAGGATAAATGGGTAATTTACATAAACTATAGGTAGAACTAGGTAAGTTCTGGATAAATTTGAGTGCTGGATGAAGTGGTGCTGGTAGGAAAGGGGCTGGGGAGGAATCTACTTCTTATTAAGTACCTACTGTGTACCAGACTCTGCATACTTTATAAACATTATCCTGTTTAATTTTACAGATGCGGCACCGGGGCCAGGACAGCTGCTGCACCCCGTCCAAGGTCACGCAGTGGAGGGTGGCAGAACCAGAGTGGAGCTCAGCTCTGAAGTCTGGCCGTTTCTTTAACCTTTCCAGAAACTCAAAACTGCCTTCCCCTAAAGATCATTAGTTAGGGAATATTTTCTTTCTCATTTCCAGTAACCAGGGTTAAAAGTTAAGCTCACCAGGAACGTGATGCCTATGGAAGAGGCCGTCTCCTCATCTAGCTTTCCCTCATTTTGACAGTGTATACACATGATGTGCTTAAAAGTGAAGGAGGAAACAGAACAGGCTCTATCTTGAAAGCAGGACTCCATCTTGGGCCAGACTGTGGACTTTGAGCTATATGCCCAGTAACTATGGAAACGACATACCAACTGGAAAACCAGGCCCCCAGAAGGAAGAGCTCCAGGGCTCTCCATCGCTAAAAGAATACCCTAATTTTCTGTGTAATCAAATAGAATTGTACATTCTATTCTGCTTAATGGGGTATGACCACAAGCCTATTGATAATTGTGCACTGTGGGCACCCCACTCCAGTACTCTTGCCTGGAAAATCCCATGGACGGAGGAGCCTGGAAGGCTGCAGTCCATGGGGTCGCTAAGAGTCGGACACGACTGAGCGACTTCACTTTCACTTTTCACTTTCATGCATTGGAGAAGGAATTGGCAACCTGCTCCAGTGTTCTTGCCTGGAGAATCCCAGGGATGGGGGAGCTTGGTGGGCTGCCGTCTATGGGGTCGCACAGAGTCGGACACGACTGAAGCAACTTAGCAGCAGCAGCAGCACCACCAACTATCTAGGCTTAAGGCATATGAATCACGGGTTAACTTTGATTGCATCTTTCTTTTTCCTGTGTTCAGACTATTCAGGGACCCTTATACACTTAGGGTATATAAGGTTTTCACAAAAACTGGTTGGAGTCCTTGGCGAAGAGGAGACTCTACCCTGGGCCCGCCTGTGTAATAAACTGCACTCCAATATCTGCATTGTCCTTCTGAGTGAGTTTGTTTCCCAGAACGCATGGCTACAACATTTCGTGCACTGCCCAGGAAACTCCTCACTTTGAGGAGACAAGTCCCATTTGGGACTACTCTGAGGCCTTGTGGCTTGAGTCTTCTAGAGGGAGGAAGGCGCCCCACCCTTCTGGAAGGATTCTGCTTCTCAAGGCCCGGACCTCTCACGTTAGCAGGTAGTGGATGGCAGCAGGGGAACTGAGCGCTCAGGTGAGGAGGAACCCACCCGGCAGGGTGGAAGAGGGGATCTGATCACCCTCCTGGGAGGGATTAGAAGGGGCACAGATCCACAGGAGCCTGGAATAGGCAGGTGGCAGCAATTGCTTGGTGCACAGGTCAATGAGCGTGCTAGGGCTTAGAAAGGAAATTTGTGAAGGTCATTTAGGAGGTGTGTGCACGCTGTCTTGGGGAAAATTATTACCAAGCAATCGCCAGGGGATTTTTAGGAGAAGAAACTTGGTCGTTGTGTGCTCGTATTCTACCCTCCCCCAGGAGGTGTCCTGTCTGCTGTGAAATTCTTGAGCCCCTCAGAATTGTCAGGCTAGAAGGAGGGGCATACATAAGTGAGTAGGAATTGGCTTTTCCAGAGATGGCCTGGGACATGGGATATTTAACCCATCTGTGTTTTCATCCACACCTGATCAAGCCCACCAAGGCAGAACAGACTCTAAGGGAGAAACAGTCTTGGACCACCTGGTGTTCTGGTTTGGCCATGCTGACTGGCGGGTGAAGACATGCGGATCCCGATCCCCCTTCTCCCTCTGGGATCAGGCAGGATTTGGACGAGGATGACCTGCCCTCCCCCATACTGGATGATGATGCGCCCACCACCCAGTGCTCCACCAGGACCGGAGGCCGACTTAATGCCCGACCCAGGGCCAGGTGAAGTTCCTGCAGCAGCCGCTGCTCCTCCGCCAGCTCTCCCAGAGGTCATAGAGCTGCCACCTCGGCAGGCTCTGATCCCGGTGGTAGAAGCCTCTGGCCAACACTTCCAGGATCCGGCTCCAGCCAAACCACCCGAGCTATACCCGCCTCTCCTCTCCCAGTGAGTACTGACAGGAAGGGGAAAGGAGACACCAGAATCAAACAGAGGCAGCGCTCCTCTAAGGAGCCAGAGGAAAGGGCCCCCGCAACAAATGCCCCTCAGAGAGTTACAGCAGCCTCCGGTTCAGGGGACAGACAGTCACCACCATTAGCTCCCCCGTAGCCTATTATTACCAGGTTAGGCTAATGGAGACTTTTTCGAACTCACTGCCCTGCATCAGATGACATAATCCAACTACTCGTCTCCCTCTTCAGCACTGAGGACAGACACAGGGTCCTAACTGAGGCCAGAAAATGGTTAAGAGCAATGGCACCTGAGGGTGCTGCAAACCCGCAGCGGTGGGCAGAACTAGCCACCCTGATGAGAGGCCCAGTGGGGACTGTAACACAGAGGAAGGGAGGGGCCACCTCGAGAGATACCAGGCGGCTATTTTACAAGGTCTCAAGAGGGGGGCCCGAAAAGCTATGAGTATTGCAAAACCCTCCAGATGTGATTCTAAGGGAAAGCGAATCACCCTCTGGGTTGTACAAAAAGACTGTGCGAGGCCTATAGACCCAGCCAGAGGCTGCTGGGTGTCTGATGGTGACTAATGCAGCCTTTGTGTCTCAAGCCTACCCTGAAAATGTCAGATGGGAGGGCACCAAGTGACTCAGGAATTTTTAAACATCCCTGAATGCCTAGTACCTTTGTTGGAAGAGACTTGCTGTCTAAATTGGGGGCACAAGTGACCTTTGCCCCCACGAAAGGCCCACTGTTTGAGTGGGCTTAACTACCTATTTACTCTTCCTCTCAGTAACACCTCAAGATGAATGGAGGTTGCACGATCTCCTGGAAGGGAAACCGGATGGGCTAAACAGTTGAGAGAGAAAGTTAACTCAACAATTCCCTGAGGTCTGGGCAGAAGACAACCCACCGCCCCAGGCTTGCAAAACAAGTCCCACTGGTAATAGAACTCAAACCCGGTACAATGACGTCAGCACCCGCCTTGGGCCTGCCAGACCTTGCTAAGCCGTTTACTCTTCATGTGACTGAAAAGGACAAGGTGGCTATGGGAGTGATGCCCCAGACTATGGGAACTTGGGACAGACCCGTGGCTTATCTCTAATCAGCTGGACAGTGCTGCCCCTGGGTGGCTGGGATGCTTATGGGCAGTTGCTGCAGTTGCCTTACTGGTCCGGGAGGCAACCAAGCTGGCTTTGGGCCAAGATTTGTTCGTAAAAGTTCCACATGAGGTCAACACTCTCCTGCGAGGGGACCCCCATAAATGGCTGTCAACATCCCGGATTACTCAATACCAGGGACTCTTATGTGAGAACCCCCATGTTACTACTGAGCCTTGTCAGGCCCTGAATCCGGCCACTCTCCTTCCTGTGGGAGAAGGTGGGCCCTCACATGATTGCGAGGAAATATGCCAGCAGACCTGACTTCAGAGACCAGCCAATCCCAGACCCAGATTGGGTCCTGTACACCAAGGGCACCAGCCTGGTGAGACAAGAACAATGACTGTCGGGATATGCAGTCGTCATGGAAGAAACCATTGCTGAGGCTAGCTCTCTGCCTGCACACTGGTCCCCTCAACAGGCCGAACTATATGCTCTAATCCAGGCCCTCCAGCTGTCAAAAGGGAAGAAGACAAACATTGACACAGACTCCAGGTATGCTTTTGCCACACTACAGGGCTCTGTATAAGGAGAGAGGTCTTTGACAGCTAGTGGAAAAGATATTAAAAATAAGGAAGAAATTAAGACCCTATTAGATGCTGCTGGGAACCAGAAAGGGTTGCAGTCATACACTGCCGAGGACGTCAAAAAGAGGATACCCCCCGGGCTCAGGGAACAGACTGGCAGATAAGGCCACTAAACAAGCAGCCGAGGGCTTGGGGGTGACAAGTGAGGCCCCTATTAAAGCTCTCATATTGGCGGAGCTACCTGAGCTAACGCTAGACTCTCCAAAATACACTGAAGCCTAAAACCAACTAGCCAAAGCGGAAGGGGCCATCAAGACTGAGACGGGATGGTGGGAATTGCCAGGTGGCAAATTATTGGTACCGGAGGAGTTGGCACCCAGTCTGGTAAGCCAAACACACCAAGCTACCCATCTAGGCCATGATAAACTGGAAGAGCTAATTTGAAAATATTTCTTGGTTCCCTGCCTCTCTTCCCTAATGCAGGACAGAATCTCAGAACTGTACTGCCTGCTCACAGGCCAATGCTACCTCTCGGCATGGACAGAAACCTCCAGGGATTCAGCTAAAAGGCACGCTGCCCTCTGAATACCTGGAAGTGGACTTCACTGAAATGAAATCTCACTGACACTACTGCTACCTGCTGGTCATGGTATGTACGTTCCGGGATGGATAGGAGTTTTTCCTACCCAGAGTGAAAGAGCATCAGAAGTAGCCCAGTGCCTGCTTGGGGAAATAGTTCCCAGATTTGGACTTCCTACTAGCATTGGATCAGACAATGGCCCGGCTTTCATAGCTGATTTAGTACAATAAGTAAGCAAAACTTTAAACATAAAATGGAAACTGCACACTGCATATAGGCCCCAGAGTTCTGGGATGGTGGAAGGAACCAGCCGGACACTTAAAGAGCCACTATCCAAGTGGCTCATAGAGACTGACTGCTCTTGGGTGGACTTGCTTCGACGGCTCTGCTCAGACTCAGGATGACCCCACGGTCCCATGGCTCTTCTCTGTACGAAATTGTGTATGGGAGGCCCCCTCCCATAATAAAACAGGTGTCAACAAATTTGTCTCAGGTAGAGGGGATGAGATTTCACAGCAGATGGAACAACTGGGTAAGGTAATAAATCAGGTAACTAAGTTTGTACAAGAAAGGGTGCCATTCCCCCTTGGGGAACAGATTCATGAGTTTATGCCTGGTGTCCAAGTATGAGTCAAAGATTGAAAACATGATTTACTAGCCCCTCAGTGGAAGGGCCTTTATACTGTTATTCTAACTACCCCTACTGCAGTTAAAGTTGCAGGTATTGCCCCTGGGATTCACCATACGAGGGTGAAGAGAGCAAACCACGCAGACCCAGAAAACGCTCAGTGGACTGCGCAGAGGGGCCCCACTGACCCTCAGGAGGCCAAGATCATCCTTAAGAAGAAGAAGGAAAAGAAGATCCTGGATGAGCCCCTTCAGGATGAAGCCGCATGATCAACTCCTGCTGCTTGGCCTCATCAACGTGCATATTCCTACACGGACTTCACAACACCTCCAGCTGTTGGGTATGTGGGGCTATGCCTCTGTCTGTGATGGATGGACTTCCCTGGTGGGTGTCACCACTCCACCAAGAAGATTTTAAATCACTCTGCTCTTTTCTGGGACGACAAAAAGAGACTTTCCTTTCTCCTGTCAATCATAATCTCTCCCTGCTCTCTTGGTGTAAGCCAGACCTACAGTCAATAGACTCAGCTCATGGGGTTTCATCTTATGTAAACACCAGTTTCATAGAAGTAACAAAAGTGGTAATTCAGAATAGAATGGTTTTGGACATGCTCACAGCTGTTCAAGGAGGGACCTGTGCTATAATTAAGGTTGAATGTTGTGTATATATTCCTGATTTATCTGGCAATGTATCAGCTGCTTTAGATGATATGAAAAAAACAAAAAACAAAAAACAGGTAAGAGCAATGTAAAATGAAAACATTCCTTTCTGGACTTCGGTACTATCTTGGGTGAAGGGTGACGGGTGGAAAACTATATTTACCATTGTTATAGTTGCCTTGATAGTTCTGCTCTGTGGACCCTGCATTTTACAATGTATTATGAACTTTGTAAGCCAAAGGTTGGTGTCGTTCTCCCAAATTGGCGGTTGGAGAGCCAGGGAGAAATATATCCCTATGAATGATGCTCATACTATGAGTTATGAGCATCAAGAGGGGGAATGAAGGAGGAAACAGAACAGGCTCTATCTTGAAAGCAGGACTCTGTCTTGGGCGGGACTGTGGACTTTGAACTATATGCCCAGTATCTATGGAAATGACATACCAACTGGAAAACCAGGCCCCAAGAAGGAAGAGCCCCAGGGCTCTCCATCGCTAAAAGAATACCCTAATTTTCTGTGTAACCGAATAGAATCGTACATTCTATTCTGCTTCTTGGGGTGTGACCACAGGCCTATTGATAATTGTCCACTGTTAACTACCTAGGTTTAAGGCACATGAATCGCAGGTTAACTTTGATTGTCAGGGAATTTTGGGAGGTGGGTTTGGGCACGTACACTTAGGGTATATATAAGGTTTTCACAAAAACTGGTTGGGGTCCTTGGTTAGGAGGAGACTCTGCCCTGGGCCAGCTGGTGTAATAAACTGACCCTACTACCTGCATTGCCCTTCTGAGCGAATGTGTTTCCCGGAACGCATGGCTGCAACGCTAGAACACAGCAGAGGTTCTTTCAGACTGTCAGAGTCGTGGTTGATGGAGGCTCTTTCCTGCTCTCTGCTCACCGCATTTCCCATGTTTTCTACCTGCAACTACTGTATGCCATTCATAATTTGGGAGGGGAGGTGGCAAAGTCCAATAACAGTAACAACAGAAACAAAGCCAGTGGGACTTCCCTGGTGGTCCAGTGGTTGGGAAACCGTCTTGTAATGCAGGGGATGTGGGTTCGATCCCTGGTCAGGTAACTAAGATCCACATGCCTCTGAACAACTAAATTCACGAACCACAGCTAGAGTGTCTGTGCAGCAACAAAAGATTCTGCATGCCACAGTGAAGACCCAACACAGCCAAATAAATCAATAGTAGTTTCACGACTTCACTATAAAAAGCAAACAAACAAAAAATAACCAGAAAAAAAAAAACCACTGACCGCACCCCCGGGACAGTCCCATCTGGGATGGACCTATAGGTGTTTGTTTTCAACAATCAACTTGATGGATGTGGTTATAGTATTTGAATTTCTGCTTTTTCTTTTTTTGGAGGTGGGCTTTTAGTTCCCCGACCAGGAATTGAACCCATACCCAGGGCAGTGAGCGTGCCAAGTCCTAACCACTGCACTGCCAGGGAATTCCCTTGAGTTTCTGCTTTCATCACTGGAGGAAGACTTGTTTTACAGTTGTTAATTATCTGTTGGATGAATCAACAAATAAATGAGTATTCATCAGGAGGCAGGGACACAGTCCCTCCCCTGGGGTTTCCATCATTGCTTTGGCTCTTGCCAACCTGAGCTTCTTTCTACTTAGATTATAACTAGTTGTTACATACAAGGTCATCTGCCCCAACTAGACCACAGTCTTCTGGAAAGCCAATGTCCTGGCCTGGAGCCCTGTACTCACAGGAGATACTCAACAAATGATTTTGAGAGGAGAGAAGGAAGGTGGGGGGGAGCCTCATGTCTCCTGCTTGCCACATAGCCACCCTCAAAGCACTGGCATAGCCGGTTGCTTGGCTGCACAGGGAAGGGTGTAGACCCCACCCCAATGCTGCGCCTCCTGGTTACGGGGACAAAGTGTGCGTTACCTTATAACGGGGGCACAGGTCTCAGTCTCGCCTGCGGCATGAGCAGTCTCCAGGGACAGGGTCCCCAGGCTGGCCCGGCTGCCCTTCCGGGAAGACTGTCGGAACAGGGCAGCACCGGCGTCTTCATCGGACGAGTTGTCATCAAAAGAGCCCAGGATGAAGTTGGTCATCAGCTGTCTCTTGATGTGCGCCTGCTTCCTGTCTTCTCTGGAGAGGGTTCTGGCTCGCTGGCCCTGGGGTCTGGCTGGCGTGGACAGGTCATTGGTATTTGGGATCTCCGGGCCTTCAGTCTCTGACCCATTGGCTTGGCATGCTGGGGAGGCGTCATCAGACCAGAGGGGGTTTCCCTGGGGATTCTGCAGTGGAGGTGATCGGGAGGGCCTCTGCTGGCAGGTGTCCTGGGGTCCTTTGCGGGAGGCCAGCTCAGCCTGGCTAGGGGTCTCTGGCAGAGGGCTGCCGTTGCAGTCTTCCTGCCGTAGCTCCTGGGAGCCCTCTGAGGCTGGAATCAGCTCCTGACTCGGGGTGAAGCTCACTTTCCGTTTACTCTTGGTGACTTGCTTGGAGTCTGACATTTTCCCCCAGCTTTTTAATCGAGAAAAGGTCAGGCAGGAGAAAATCAGACAAGATAGAAAAAGAAGCAGGATCATTCAGAAAATCTGTAAAGAGAACAAGAGAGCCATTTTAGGATCTATGTAATCATGTTACCTGGCTTCTTAAAGGAGCTGGTGGCAAAAGCCAGTTGGGGTGCTGTATTCAGCAGAGAGAGCTAGAAGGGAGAAGCACTAGACAGGGAACGGAGAAGGAGCTCTCCTCCCCCAGCTCTGCCCATCATGAGCTCTGGGGTCTGTGGCATGTTTCTTAACTTCTAATTAAAGACACTGCTACTGCTGCTGCTGCTAAGTCACTTCAGTCGTGTCCGACGCTGTGTGACCCCATAGACGGCAGCCCACCAGGCTCCCCCGTCCCTGGGATTCTCCAGGCAACAACACTGGAGCGGGTTGCCAATTCCTTCTCCAATGCATGAAAGTGAAAAGTGAAAGTGAAGTCGCTTAGTCGTGTCCGACTCTTAGCGACGACGCCATGGACTGCAGCTTACCAGGCTCCTCCGTCCATGGGATTTTCCTGAGACATGCATAGATCATGAAAATGCATGTGAGAGAGAACTCAATGAGATTAGGTACATTAAAAGACTGTTACAGCGTCACTGGCCTTCTCTAGTGGCTCAGGTGGTAAAGAATCTGCCTGCAATGCAAGAGACCTGGGTTTGATCCCTGAATCAGGAAGATCCCCTGGAGAAGGGAATGGCCACCCACTCCAGTATTCTTGCCTGGAGAATCCCACAGACAGAGAAGCCTGGTGGGCTAAAATCCATGGGGGTCACAAAGAGTCAGACACAGCTAAGCAAGTAACACTTTCACTTTTCACTCATAGCATCATTATTCATGATATCCCCAAAGCTGAAACACTTAAAGTGCACAATTCTGCAGTTTTTAGTCTATTCACAGAGTTGTGAAACCATCACCACAATCAGTTTTGGAACATTTTCATCACTCCAATCAGAAACCCTGTACCAGTAACCTTCATCTCCACCCCATTAGCCCCAGGCAACTGCTAATCTTTCCATATCTATCAATTCTGCCTATCCAGATGTATTATCTCCACAATATGTGGTCTGCGGAACTGTTTTTCTTCACTTAGCATAAAGTTTATTCCTTTTAGTGGCTGAACAATATTCCATCGTATGGACAGACCACATCTTGTCTGTGCTTTTATCAGTGGGCACTTGGGATGTTTCAGCTTTGGGGATATCATCCCAAGTGCCCACTGATAAAAGCACAGACAAGATGTGGTCTGTCCATACGATGGAATATTGTTCAGCCACTAAAAGGAATAAACTTTATGCTAAGTGAAGAAAAACAGTTCCGCAGACCACATATTGTGCACTTTAAGTGAGTGAGTCATATGGTATATGAATTATACCTCAATAAAGCTTTTCAAAAAAAAAGGGGGGGGGACTTCCTTGGTTCAGTACTTAAGAATGTGCCTTCCAATGTAGGGGACACAGGTTCAATCCCACATGCTGCAACTAAGATCTAACGAACCAAATAAATAAGCACTTAAAAAAAAAAAAAAAGACTTCAGGGGCTTCCCTGGTGGCTCAGTGGTAAAGAATCCACCTAATGCAGGAGACACAGGTTCCGTCCCCAATCCGGGAACATCCCACATGCTGAGGAGCAACGGAGCCCATGCACACAACTACTGAAGTCCATGCGCCCTAGAACCCATGTTCCACAACAAGGGAAGCTGCTGCAATGAGAAGCCCGGGGCACTGCAATTAAAGAATAGCCCCCTGATTGGGCAACTAGAGAAAGCCCTTGGGCAGCAACGAAGACCCAGCATGGCCAAAAATGAATACACAAATTTTTTTAAGACTTTATTATATTCCAATTTGTAGATGAAAGGGATTGTTGGCTTCTAGAATCATCAGGACTTGCTGAAATGTGGTTTGGGTTATTTTCTAGGTAACACACAGGGTCAGAAGATGTTTTTCTTTTCATGTGCTTAAGTTTCCTTTTAAAGAAAAGTCAGTTAAGGGTTGGTCAATGTTAATCAATGTAACAGACCACTTTAATAGAACAAAGGGGAAAAAAAAAATGATCATCTCAATGAACACAGAAAAATCCAACACCATTGGGAGTTCCCGGTGATTAGGACTTCAGCTTTCACTGCCAAGGGCCCGCGTTCGATCCCTGGTTGGGGGAACTAAGATCCCAGAAGCCAAATGGCATGGCCCAAAAAAAAAAAAAATCCAGCACCCTTTAATGAAAACAACATTCAGAAAAGCAGGAATAGAAAAGAACTTCAACAGAGTAAGACACATTGATGAAAAAAAGTACAGCAAATATATATTCAGTGTTGAAAGATGGTAAGCTTTCTCCTAAGATCTGGAACAAGACAAGGACGCTCACTTTCACCACTGCTATTCAACATCCTATTGAAAGTTCTAGCCAGAGCAACTAAACGGGAAAAAGAAATAAAAGGCATCCAAATTGAAAAGACATAAAATCACCTCTGTCCACAGGTGATATGAGCCTATAAATACAGAAAATCCTAAAGAACTACCAAGAAATGCTAACAAAGGTAGTAAATTAAGTGATTGTTGGATATAAGATCAATACACAAAAATCAGTTTTGTTTCCATATACCAATAATGAACAATCTGAAAAGGGAATTAAGAAAATAACTCCATTTACAAAATCACATTCCAAAGAATTAAAATACCTAGGAATAAATTTAATCACAATGGTGAAAGACCTATAGACTGAAAACTAAGAAACATTGCTGAAAGAAATTAAAGAAGGCCTAAATAAATGGCAAGACACCCCATACTCATGGGTTGGAAGACCTACTTTTGTTAAGGTGTTGACACTACCCAAAGCAGCCTGCAGATTCATACAGAATGGCAAGGGGCCCCAGAGAGCCAAAACAATCTTAAGAAAGCAAAACAAAGTTGGAGGACTCACACTTGCCAATTTTGAAACTTATTACAAAACTGTCGCGTGGTATGAGAATCAAGAGACATATAGACTAATGGAATAGAATTGAGGGTCCAAAAGTAAACCCATACACCTATGACCAGTTGATATTTGACAAATATCAGGCTTCCCTGGTGGCTCAGCTGGTAAAGAATCTGCCTGCAACGTGGGAGACCTGGGTTCTGATCCCTGGGTTGGGAAGATCCCCTGGAGAAGGGAAAGGCTACCCCCTCCAGTGTTCTGGCCTGGAGAATTCCATGGACTGTATAGTCTATGGAGCCACAAAGAGTCGGACACGCCTGAGCGACTTTCACTTCACTTCACTTCATTTCACTTCACTTTTGGGAAGATCCCCTGGAGAAGAGAAAGGCAAGAGTCTCTTCACCATATGGGTCTGGGAGAGATGGCTTGAAGCAGGCTGCAATTTTGATTTTCAGATGTCATTTCTGAAGCTGCATTCAGGAACACCAGCTGGTGTCTCCACAGCAGTTCTGAAGAAGAGTGCCAAGCGGAAGACCTTGTACAAACGTGGCTGATTTTAGGTACACTTTAAATGTACACATTGGTGGGACTTTCCGAGGATCCAGTGGTTAAGACTCCATGCTCCCTGTGCAGGGGGCTGCCAGGGTTCGATCCCTGGTCAGGGAACAACTGCCGCAAGTAAAAGTTCACGAGCCACAACCACAAAGCCCCAGCGCGGCTGAACACATGAATATTTCTGAAAAATAAATGTACACGTTGGAGGTTCTGAGAAATAAGAAACTATAAGTGCATTAAATGGAAATGCTGAGCTGCCCACTACTCTAAACAGAAAACCACTTGAGTTATTGCTGAGAAAATAAAAGAGCAAAAACACACTGCAATGGTTTGAGGTTTCGGAACCCTGAGGATGCAGTCTTCACATTGATTCCCACTGGAAAACCAGCCACTCTCTGGTTTTATATGACATAGGCACCCTGATAACTTGCTGGCTGGGTGAATGGATGGCTGATGGGGGCTGCAGGTAGAAGGATGGAGAGGTGGTGCATGGAGAGGGGTCAAGTGGATGGGCAGACGGGCGAGATGGCGAGAAACATGCATGGTAAGCAATTGAGGGTTGGTGGGTAAAGCAGCCAAGCTCTAAACTGGGCATGCTAATGAATGGAAGGGATCAGCAATTCTCCCCACTTTGGCCTCCTTTCTCACTCTAAGATCTGCTGTTAATTCTGATAGGGGCCAGTGGACCTAACATCCCAAATCTACCTTGCAGAGGTTCAGTTCAGTTCAGTTCAGTTCAGTTGCTCAGTTGTGTCCGACTCCTTGAGACCCCATGAATCACAGCACGCCAGGCCTCCCCATCCATCACCAACTCCCAGAGTTCACCCAGACTCAAGTCCAATGAGTCAGTGATGCCATCCAGCCATCTCATCCTCTGTCATCCCCTTCTCCTCCTGCCCCCAATCCCTCCCAGCATCAGAGTCTTTTCCAATGAGTCAACTCTTCGCATGAGGTGACCAAAGGACTGGAGTTTCAGCTTTAGCATCATTCCTTCCAAAGAAATCCCAGGGCTGATCTCCTTCAGAATGGACTGGTTGGATCTCCCTGCAGTCCAAGGGACTCTCAAGAGTCTTCTCCAACACCACAGTTCAAAAGCATCAATTCTTCAGCGTTCAGCCTTCTTCACAGTCCAACTCTCACATCCATACATGACCACAGGAAAAACCATAGCCTCGACCAGACGGACCTTTGTTGGCAAAGTAATGTCTCTGCTTTTGAATATGCTATCTAGGCTGGTCATAACTTTCCTTCCAAGGAGTAAGTGCCTTTTAATTTCATGGCTGCAGTCACCATCTATAGAGGTTACCTGCGCAAAAAACCTCAGAGTCTTTCCCTATATTCTTTTGTTTGTTTTTTTGTTTTTAAATCGGGCTGCACTGGGTCTTGGTTGCGGCAGGAGGGACCTTTCTGTTGAGGCACGTGGGATCTTTAGTTGCAGCATGTGGGATCTAGGTCCCTGACCAGGCATCGAACCCTGACCCCCTGCATTAGTGTCAGGAAGCATTTAACAGGAGGCTTCTTGTGTGCTGTTTTGGATCTGTCATGAATCCTCTGTCCCTTATTAATTCCTGAATATTCAGAAATTAAGTGGAGTAGCAAGCTTAGGAATTAGGAGTAGGGGCTTAGGAACGCATGCATTTCCTTCGTTAGTTTTTCCATACGGTGATAAGTAACTATTTATGACCCTCTTCCTTTTTATGAACCATACGGTTAAAGTGATTATTTACAACCCTCTCTCTTTCATATGGATGACCTCATGTTTCCTTGATAACTTGTAAGTTTTGATTTTATCTCTGCCGAAAATAGCTACCTTGTAAGGCAGTATAAATACCCACACAATGTTGAATAAAACACCTTTGCTCCATCAGAGCTTGGGTCCCCGTGTCCTCTCTCTCTCTCTCTCTCTTTCTCTCTCTCTCTCTCAGGCTATTTCTCTGGAGCGCAGAGCCCGCTGTGTTCACTTTCCAGTCCAGGCTTCTGAGACCCTCTCGAGAAGGTGCTCTGTGCCTTCACCCCATCGAGAGGGCGCCAGGTGACTTCGTGAACAGCGCAAGCCCCGAGTCAGGAGCTTTATTGGTTTTCTGCATAAACCAAGGAATATCAGCCTCTTTCTCTCTCCTTTACTTTCTTATCATCGACTCTGGACCACCAGGTTCTGGTCCATTAAAGGACCTCAACACATCAGGGGCACAGGGTCTCAGCCCCTGGACCAACCGGGAAATCCCCATATTCCCTACTCTTGCCAGTGTGATGATTGGGGGGAGAGGGGTGGCCCATAGGCCACCATATGAGAACTTTTCACAAGTACATAGAGACAAACGTGGAACTCTCTGAGAAAGCGCCTCTGAGCCTCAGTTTTCTCATCTGTAAAATGGGGATATCAATTCTTGCCCCATTTACAGGCCTCACCGTTGCTCTTTGAATAACCTAGATAACATTTGTGTAAATGCTATCAGAGGCATCAAGGAGCCATCAAGCATGTACAGTGCCTTCAAGATCCCAATCCTCAGGACAACCCGGTGGATGTTACAACTGCTATGGTCTCTATTTCAGTCCCATTTTACAAGTCAGTAAACTGTGGCTCGGAGTTCAGTTCCTTGACTCTGCTTATACTCAGGCCCATGCCGGTACCTTTCCCACTGCACCACCATCAAAAGTGGATATAAGTAAATCCCATAAAGTGGAGGGTGTTGCCCTGAACACCTGGATATGATCCTAAAGTCAGATACCCAGCCATGAACCTAGAGGGTGGAACCAGGTGTGCACAGCCGTCTATAAGGAGCACTGTGCATGTGGTTCAGACCCACGGGCAATCAAGGCCATTGACGTCCTTCCCGTGAACCCTGGCAGACAAGCCATGCTGAGCTCCTGCCCTTCACTGAAACAACCCAGCTGACCCGAAAACCCAGCGGAGGGCCAAAGCTATTTTTGTTTCTTGCAAACCGAACACAAGCAACAGCTGCCTGGTGCCAGGGCAATTGTGGCCTTGACCGTAACACAGGCAGAAAACTGCTCACTTCCAACAGGTGCTGGCTGGTGGCCAGACGGGACTGGAGAGGGAGACAGGTCAGGGGTTTGTTTTCCAGCTCTCCCCCACCCTCCCCTGCCGCAGCACACCCAACCATACCTGGCTGAGCCTTCAAGGGACAGAGAAGGGCAGCAAGTCAGTGTTAAACCAGCCATCCGTTCCCTTCCCACAGAGATGAACTCTTGAGCACTCACTGCTGCTTACCCCCGCTGCCGGGCCGCTGGCTGCACTCTCGACAGGCGCCACCGGGGTGACTAAGGGAAGTGGGCCGTGGAGTGTCCTGTTTCATCAGGAGCCTGGTGTCATGCATCAGGCCAGGGTTGGGGAGGAGTTTGGACCAGCCCGTGCTGTACACAAGTGAGCTTTCTCCCAAGTCAGGCACCCTTATCTGCCATCTGTAAATATAAGCCATTTGCCAAGGTCCTTGCCCTTCTCCCTCCTGCGAGTTCAAACTTGAGTACTTAAGAAGCTGTCTGTGCTCTCAGCGGCTCTAGGGCCCACTGGGCCACCTCCCTCTGGCTTCCCACCATCCTGGAGTTAGAGCCTACTTCACTGCTCATGCAATCACCCACCCTCTCACCCAACTCCAAGTCTCTAGAGTTTTAAATACTCCTGTAGGGACTTCCCTGGGGGTCCAGTGGTTAAGAATCCGCCTCCCAATGCAGAGGACACAGGTTCCATCCCTGGTGAGGGAACTTAGATTGCATATACCAAGGGGCAACTAAGCTTGCACACCGCAACTAGAGAAAGCCCGAGAGCCACAAGGAAGACCCCAGTGCAGCCAAAATTCAACAGAAAGCACTCCCATAACCAGGCCAGCTTCTTGCTCCCATGTGTTCGCCTGTCAGACACTGGCAGGAGGTGTCCGTCCCAGCACAACCTGGGTTTGGCCAAGGTGAGCCTGATGGAAACAAACAAAAACATCAGATGAACTCCAAGGCCCCTCGGGCTAGCAGGCGATGGTGCAACATGCTTTTGCAAATTCAGAGAGCATTACAGTGATAGAGGAAGCTATACCAGGCCCCCAAGGCGGTCAAACCTGCCAGTAGATAATTCAACCTGCACTCTGGCCCTTAGGTTTGGGGTGTCGCAGGTAACCCTGTGTTTCCCCATAAGCCACTCAGGTTCCCACCTGCCAGCCTGAGAGGGGGACACTTGGCAGGTCCAGTGTTCTTGCTTGGTGGGTGAGCAGAGGCCAGAGGTCACATGTGAAATTCATGACAATGCTGTGAGTGGCACCAAGATCCCCCGCTCCAGGCCAGCGTGGGACAATAGTCACTGTAAAGACCCACTGTCCTCAGGTACCTTGGTGGGTGCCCGGGACACCGACGTGGGTTCTCACCTCACACGGGGTGAGTTCTGGGCGAAGGAGCTTCAGCATGCTCATCGGCAAAACAGTGTAAGGGCACAGCTCCCAGAGGAGGCGCTGAGAATCCAGAGCAGTCACTCAGGCAGGGCGCTGAGCACAGTTGATCCAAGCAGAGAGCCTCAGGCAGGATGGATCACCGCCTGGTGGCACTCTGCCCCCCAGAGGGTTGTCTCTGACGAATCCTGTCCCCTCTCTGAATCTGTTTCCCCATCAAGAAAAGGAGGGAAAATCCCCAGCCTCACGCATGTCATAGGATTACTGGTAGGATCAACTGAGACCTGTCGAACACCACCCTCCCCTTCCTGCTGAACCAAAATGGAAAGAACACGGCTGGTGATGGTGAGATTCTCCTCCACCAAGGGACAGAAACAGACTGGGTGTTTCTACGCGGGTGGCCGCCCCAGTCCGACACTGCTCAGGTGCCCGAGTGGGACAGGAAGACCCTCACAGAGAGACACTCCCTGGACCCCCTTCAGCTTTGCAGGCCTGTGGGGCAGGTGGTTTCTTCCAAAGAGGAGGCCATCTGTGGGGCTGCAGCAGATGTTAAATCAGGCTGAATTCCTGTCTGTTAATTAAATTCTGTCTGTTCCCTGATCCAACAGAGATAGTCCTGAAAACTGTGTGTGTGTGTGTGTGTGTGTGTATGACTTTTTATGTTATTCAGAGAGATGAGGTTCTTAATTTTATATTTATTTTGGTTTTTTATTTTTTATTTTTGCGGCTGTGAGATCTTAGTTCCCTGACCAGGGATCAAACCCACGCCCCCTGCATGGGCAGTGCAGAGTCTTGACCACTGGATGGGCAGGGAAGTCCCAGAGACAGTGGTACGGGACAGGAAGTTTATCCCTAATAGATCAGAGGGGTGTGTCTTCCTGCCAGCAGCATTTTCTGAGCGCGCGGCCACTGTGCTGAGAGCTTCACACACATGGTCTCATCAAGAGGAGCCCCTGAAGTCCTTTACAAAGGCACCGCCTCTTCCTCACCTTCCGTGGGCCCCATCGCCTCCCAGGCTCACACCGATAGGATGCAGGTGGCCATGCTGTGAAGCCCACGCTCCTAATCTTCATGTCCTCCGCTCTCTGTGCACAGTTTCCCTCCATAAGCCCCGAGGAAGGGCTCTCTGTGCACAATTTCCCCCATAAGCCCCGAGAAACGTCCTAAAACCCCGGACCTGAGAAGTGACTGTTGGGGGCGCTGCTTGGGTTCTTAGAGCCCTGGCTTTGTTTTTAAATCTCTGCATCCACGCCTTTAAGAAACTAAAATGCAACAAGAAATAAATAACAAAACGACTTCTCTAGCCTTGGGGGTTCTTCTCCTGGGAAAGGTTTTGGGAGAGATGGGAGAGTTCTATCCAAAGGGAAAAATAACCTTTTAAAATCAAGATTTAGCCACTAGAATCCCAGAATCAGTAAAAGTCACATCTGGAACGCAGTTCATTTTCTTTCTTTCTTTTTTTTTTTTTTTTTTTTTTGGCCGCACTGTGTGGCATGTGGTATCTTAGTTCCCTAATCAGGGATGGAACTCATGTTATCTGCATTGGAAGGCAGACTCAACCACTGGACCTCCAGGGAAGTCTGTGGAAGGCAGTTCGGAAAGAACTGCTTCCAGGTGTGGAGATGGACAGGGGAAAAATTAAAGAGATGACATCTGCTCTGGGCCTTTGAAGGAGGAATAGGCATTCACCAGGTTGCCAAGGGGGCAGGAAATCTCAAAGAGAATTTGCCCTCGACACCTGCTGGATGGCAAATTTCTAACTCTACTGTCTAAAGATGGGAACTCGGCCAAAGTCACTAAACTGGGAGCAGTAACCAGCAGAATGGTTCTACTGTGAAGGGATAATCATTTGTTTTCTTTAGAAAGTTTGCATCTAAAGAAGATATTTAGGTATAGCTCCCTACAAATGGGGAGACTTGAGAAATCACACCGGCTGTGTAATCCGCAAACCTCACCTTTCCCTGCGACTGTGGCTGAGGGCACCAGTACTGCGTCCACAATTCCTTGCCCCCTGAGGAACAGCAAGAGAACTGCAGCCTCCACCTCTGGGAACAGACTCTGTGCTCTGCTATTCTTCAACTACGAACAACAGCTAATAAATAACAACAGCTACCCCTCCCATTATGGGGCTTCCCTGGTGGCGCAGAGGGTAAAGCGTCTGCCTGCAATGCAGGAGACCTGGGTTCAACCCCTGGGTCGGGAAGATCCCCTGGAGAAGGAAATGGCAACCTGCTTCAGTACTCTTGCCTGGAAAATTCCACGGACGGAGGAGCCTGGTAGGCTACAGTCAGGATCGCAAAGAGTCGCAGATGACCGAGCAACTTCACTTCTCACCCCTCCCATTATAATGAGCATCCTGCATTCAGGATCTCGTTTACTCCTCATGTAGTCCTACAGGGAAAGTATCTTATCAAATTTCACAGATCAGGCATGAGAATCCAATGCCCAGAGAGGGAGAGTGAGTTTCCCAAAGTCACACAGCTTTGGAGGTGCATAGAACCCAGCCCTGTTCTGCCTGACTCCAAAGCCTAGACTCCTAAGAGGGGGAGGTGAGCAAACTATTGATTCAATTGATTAACTGGCCACCCTCTTGGATGGATGGAATCAGAAGCCTGGAAGAGACACAGGGAGGGTCGGCAGTTCTGAAATTTGTCACCTGTCAGAACACCTAGGCCTCTGGAGAATCTCAGCAAACACTGATAGAGCAAGCCTGAAATACTAACACCCAGTTGGTCCTAGAATCGAGCAGGTGTGCGGCCTCAGGGGCCACCGATGTAAGAACCCAGCTTCCAGCAGGAAAACACATTTGAGAAAAGTCTGTACATTTCAGTTCTTCCTACAGTCGGGAAAGGCTCAGAATCAGAAGTCCCAGGGTCCTCTGGAACTGTTGACCTTGAAAGGGGCACGTCCCTGGTGCCTGTTACATGGCAGGTGCTGGATTTACACCTGGGGAGACAAGTCCAGCTTTGGATGGGGTTGACCTGTGTGTGTGGGGGTGGGGGCAGGCAAAACCAGTCCGAATGGTTCCAGATTGGCCCCTGTCTTGGAGGAATGTAAGAGCAGCGATCCCCCACCTCCAGAGGAAAACTTCCTCTGTGAGCTCAGAGGTCTCTCGGGCTCATCTGTCCTGATCCTGTCTCACTGGCGTCATTCCTATAGAAACTGCAGAAGCTGACTTCTGCGCGCCTGAGGTCCCCTCCACCTTCCAGAGGGAACTCTACCCTCCTTCCCCTCTCTTCCTTCTGTGCCGGGAATTTGCATTCTTCAACCATCACTCATTCACAAGCAGGTAATTCCTGGGCACAGGCGAGGTGCCGGCTGTCATGGATATGTGCCGGGGTCCAGCCCCGGCTGATCCAGGGTATTCGAAGGAGAGACGGCTAGGCGACCTATTCAAATGTTAATTAGAGATAATAAAGAGTAATAGAATGAGGATAGCTCAGTAGGAAAATTCAGTGGAGAAAAGAAGCTGAGTGGCTTGGTTTACGCGGAAAATCAATATAACCCGTGACACCAGGTTAGCTCTGACCACGGAGGCCGCAGGCACCCTCTCGAATAGCGGAAGGTGCCCCACCTTAGACACCTTCTCGAGTGGGTCTTAGAAGCCCAGGCAAATAAATGGTCGCAGAGGATATCCGCGCTCCAGATGGACACTCAGCTGGAAGTTAAAGGGAAGAATGACATGGGGAGACCAAGCGTTGGTGAGCAAGGCCCATAGCTTTATTTTCAACAGGGGCTTTTATACCCTAAGTTACACATAGAGGATAATAGGGGATGCGAAGTCAGCAGTCTTTGATGCTTATCAAAAACCAGGGTTTCTTTCCTGTAAATTTATCATATACAAATGGTTTAGGTGATTTACATCATCTTCTGGCCAGAAGGCCTATTAACATTTTATGACTCTTGACAAGGACTTATCAACAAAGACTTATTTCTCTAAGAGTAATTATTTTAAGGTTTGGCGCCATCTTTCGAAGATAAAATTACATTCCTATAGGGCGGATGTGTAATGGGTTTACAAAGGAAAGAATTTATTACCTTAAGGGTCTAAAGTTACTAACATCAAGGCCACTACTTATTTTTTCTACATACCAACTATATTAATTAATGCACATTCAAGGATACAATTCAGGGGATGTGGGAACTTGGCAACAAACATTGGCTCATCAATGAAATCTTTTACCAGTTTTGTTCTGACAGTTTCTAACTCTCTGAGAGGCTCTAAGCTATTTGAATATCTTAAGCTTCCCGTGCCTCTCGAGGCTGGGAGACTGTAAACAATCGTATGCATAGCTATAGGTGTCCGGGTAAACTTGTCAGGCGAGTTAGAGAGCCATCTGAGGGATTTGGATTTAAACACTCCTAATTGCCCAGGAACTTTATTAATTGGAGCTGTAAGTTAACTCTTTGACAGAGAGAGCGAGATGGTGGTGGGGGACAGCCCCCAGTAAAGTCAGAGGTGAGAGCACAAAGCAATAAAGTAGGCAGACTCTGGTTTTTTGGGGGTAGATGCTCGAGAATATCCGGGGGCACTCCCGAGGCTCGATCCCGCCTTTGTGTATGCCGAGCCTCCTTCCTCATGACCTTTGTCACGAGTGGAATGTCTCTCGCCGGCTCCCGGCAGATATGGAGCAAACAGAGCGGGAATGGTCCTGCCCAGCCAGGGTTTACACTCTCCGTGGGAAGCAAGTTAAGATCTCGGAGCAAAGTAAGGGCACAAGCAGGAGAATCGCCACGAAGGAGAAGCACTTGAAGTGCATGAAGCAGGGGCCCTGCCTCAGTCTTAGAGGTGAGGGAAAGCTTTCTCAGGGATATCTCAGCTGAGAAGGAAGGCGTGTGACTTCACCAGGCAGAGGTACAGGATCAGGAGGAGACAGAATCTCTCCAGAAACCCTACACGGTCGGCCTGGCGCTGAGAAAAGGGTGGGGTGGGGGTGGGGTAGCAGACGGGGATGGTGAGCAAGGTGGGGGCCACACCTCCTTCTTGGAGATGGAGAGGGCTGGAGCTGTGGAGAAAGCTCAGAGAAGGTGCTACAGCCAGGCCACCCCAGCAGGAATCTCAGCTCTGCCACCTACCTACCAGCAGAGTGGGTAACCTGAGCCTTAGTTTCCCCAACCTCAGCAGCCTACCAGGACAATTAAATGCACTCACAGGGTGGGTGAATTGTTTGCTCTTGTTCTTTAGTCGCTGAGTTGTATCTGACCCTTTGCGACCCCATGGACTGTCGCCCGTCCGTCCATAGGATTTTCCAGGCAAGAATACTGGAGTGGGTTGCCATTTCCTCCTCCAGGGCATCTTCCCGACCTAGGGATGGAACCCACGTCTCCTGCTTGGTAGGCAGATTTTTGACCACTGACCTACCTGGGAAGCCACAGGCAGACTGTTTAGCTTGGTGTAAATGAAGGATGGCCCCTGCCTTGGGGGCCAGGGATCCAATGCATTGTTTTCCCCTACGAGGTAGAGCTGTTATATGATGGGGACTTCTTCCTCCCGTCACCCCTGGCTCTGTTGGCTGAGCGCCTCCACTCAGGCTGGTCCCCAGGTGGCACCACTGCAGCGTCCAGCCTGGAAGGCAGTGGTGTAACTCGGGGCGGGGGGCACCTCCTTCCCATCTGAGCCATACACCACCCTGGGGACTGCAGTTCACTTTCAAGGCTGCCCCCATGCTTCCTGCCAGCTTTGGAAATGCAGTTGCCAACTTCAGAGCTGAATCGATTGAGCCCCACAGACGGGTGACTCACCTCCCTAAAAAGAAGCAACCTCTCCTCTGTCCTGTCCCTTCCGGACTGAAAACAAAAAGCTGGCTGTAGACACAGAGTCAGAGTCTGGGGGCTCGAGCCCTGGCGGCCTCACCCAGAAACCCTTTAACGGTATGTATCTGAATCTTGGGACCTCAGCTTTCTCGTTCTGAAACATACCAAAGCCTGCATAAATAATAAATAATGAACTTAGAAGAGCTCGTAGGCTGTACAGACAACAGTAGCAGCAGCGGTCTCAAGGGCCACTTCCTGCTAAAGTGTAGTGACACAGAAATGCCAAGGGGCAGGGACGGGGTCTGACGGTTGGCTCTGCCCTTGGGACCCAGCCCTCTCACCCTGGAATCCCGGTTTACAATCTCATGAAGTGTAAGCAAGTCGGCCTCACTGATGAGGGATCAGGTTTAGTGCCAGAAATTAATCTAGGTGTTTTTTTTTTCTTTTTGAGTTTGAAATAATGACACCTATGAGCAACACAGTGTATTGGTTGAAGTACTGGATCTGGAGATGCTAGATTCAAGATTTCTGCTCTTTATTTTCTGCATGATCTTGAGCAAGTTTCCTCACCTCTCTGAGCTTTGGTTTTCTTGAGGATTCGACGGGTATGGTAAGAATGCCTTCCTCAGAGAGTTTTGGTAAGGTTTCAGTTCACTAATATACAAACAATGCAAATCATGAAAGCATGTTTCTATTATGCATTTCCCATTGGTTGCATTTCCCAGGATGCTTCAAGCCTTCTGCGAAGTGCTCTGCCTAAGACCAACTTTAAGCCACAGTTCTGTCTCACGGGGACCAGTGTACCAGCCTCCTGACCCATCTACCTGCCCCCAGTCATGTCTCTCCAGTCCATTACGAACAGAGCAACCACGGGAATCATGTCATACAGTCACGAACTTCCCTGATGTCCAGATTATGATTTCTAAGTATATTTCCCACTAAAAGGAACCAGGACCCCTTGGAGAAATGACTGACTCCAGGGCTGGGGCAGATTTGTAAACACAGGAGGTACACCCTGAATGGCCTTCCCTGCCAAAAAAAAGATACTTAGGGCCAAAAAATGAGACGACAATTGCAGTGGATTGAAATACATCAAATATATTGACATTTTTGAAAATCATAAGGTCATAATGTTATGAAGACAAACACAAACCCCGCCCCTCACTGACACCTGGAAGGTTGCCGTGGCACCACTTATTACTTTGGAGACCGAATTACCAAAGAAAGAGATGTGATTGAGCATCTATCCTGCCTTTGCTGTAGGAAAAGACCCTGTATACTTCAAGGTTACCAAGCGGTGGGTGAAAGTTCTAAGTCATAGAACAGGGATGGCTCATAAACGCGGAATGACTGATGGCAGTAGGAAACCATGATTCACAACCATAACGAAATAATAATGTCCTAGGCTCCGACCGTCGGTGACTTGTAAAGCCATCTGGGGAAAGGTTGAAGAGGAATTTCACAACGGAGATCAGGTTATCCCGACTCTGTGATGAGTCGGTATCACTGCAAGTGGGATAATCAGACATTCTGTTCTTCTCGACAGGACATGATGAGTATACAGCAACAGCTCTGCATTTGGACCTGAGTTCATTCAAGACTCTAGACTTAATACTTTATTAAGAAGGACAGAGAAGCTTGCTACATGATGCCTTGAGGGTGCTTATTCTGCTTAATCAGCCAAATTCAGCATGGGGAAAATTCTACAGGACACATGATTCCATTTCTTCAATAAGCAACTGTCATTTAATAAAGGAGGGTAGTGATTACTTTAGGTGAAAAGAGACTTACTACGACCTTTCATGGGTCCTGATTTGAACAAAACAACCTCAAGGACAAAATCTTTGAGATGACCAGAGGACACTGAGCATGAGCTGGATACTGGATAAAGGAAACAGCATTAATTGCGCTGAAGGTAGATAATCATGGCAATGACTTTACATTTTTATTTATTTAACTGGCTGCGCCAGGTCTTAGCTGCAACTTGCAAACTCTTACTGGCAGCGTGTGGGATCTAGTTCCCTGACCAGGGACTGAACCTGGGCCCCTGCATTGGGAGGGTGGAGTCTTAGCCACTGGACCACCAGGAAAGTCCTGGCAATGGCTTTTGTAAAAAGTCCTCATCTCTTTTAGAGCAACGTACTGAAGTATTTATCTGGCTCTGAGATTTGCTTGAAAATACTCCAGAGAAACAGAACTTGAGTTACTGAGTAACTCAAGTTACTGAAGTATTCAAGGGAAAAGGTATTGAAGACTACAATTTCTAAGAAATGTGTACAGGACTTCCCTGGCGGTCCAGTGGTTAAGACTCCATATTCACAATGCAGGGGACCCAGGTTAGATCCCTGGTCAGGAAATTAAGATCGCGGCCAAAAAAAAGAAATGTGTAAAAAGTGTAGATAGAGAAACAGACATGTGATGAAGCAAATGTAATAAACAGTTACTGGCAGAATCTAAGTGGTGGGTGTATGAGCGCTCACTGTAACTTTCTTTCAGTGTTGTTGTATGTCTGAAAATGTTCATAATAAAATGTTGGAGGAAAATACAGGAGGGAAAGGTATATGTGTGAGTAGGAGAAACTACAAGAGCAGAAGGTCAACTGCCATTGAAGGCGGCTGGTCAATGTGTAGGGCTTGCTGTGCTATTATTCACTCTACCTCTGAATGCGTTTCCCAAAAAAGTTAATTTGTTGTACTAAAGTTTAAAAATACATAAAGCAAGATGTAAGGCACCCAGCCTACTGATTAGAACCTGAGTAGTTAATGGGCTTCCCAGGTGGCATTAGTGGTAAAGGGACTCAGGTTCGATCCCTGAGTCAGGAAGATCCCCTTTAGGAGGAAATGGCAACCCACTCCAGTATTCTTGCCTGGAGAATCCCACAGACAGAGAAGCCTGATGGGCTACAGTCCATGGGGTCACAAAAAATTGGACACGACTGAAGCAACTAGAATACACACACAGTCACTGAGTCATGTCCAAGTCTTGCGACCCCCTGGACTATAGCCCGC
Organism: Bubalus bubalis; assembly: GCF_019923935.1. Classification (NCBI taxonomy): domain Eukaryota; kingdom Metazoa; phylum Chordata; class Mammalia; order Artiodactyla; family Bovidae; genus Bubalus; species Bubalus bubalis. The sequence goes on along the minus strand of NC_059173.1, from coordinate 8,704,949 downwards.
CAGGCTCCTCTGGCCATGGGATTTCCCAGCAAGAATAATGGACTGGCCATCATGAAAAAATCCACAAACAACAAGTGCTGGAGAGGGTGTGGACAAAAAGGAATCTTCTTGTACTGCTGGTGGGAATGTAAATTGATACAGCCACTATGAAGACAGTATGGAGATTCCTTAAAAAACTAGGAATAAAACCCCCATATGACACAGCAGTACCACTCCTAGGCATATACCCCGAGGAACCAAAATTGAGAAGGATACATGTACCCCAGTGTTCACTGCAGCACTATTTACAATAGCTAGGACATGGAAGCACCTAGATGTCAATCGACAGATGAATGGATAGAGAAGATGTTGTACATGTATACAATGGAATACTACTCAGCCACAAAAAAGAACACATTCAAGTGAGTTCTAATGAGGTGGATGAACTTAGAGCCTATCATACAGAGTGAAGTAAGTCAGAAAGAGAAAAACAAATAGAAACAAGTATATTAACATATATATACAGGGAATCTAGGAAGATGGTACTGATGAATCTACTTATAGGGCAGCAATGAGACGCAGACATAGAGGACAGGCTTTCGGACAAGGGCAGGGGAGAGGAAGGAGAGGGTGAGATGCATGGAGAGAGGGGCATGGAAGCATAGACACTACCATATGGAAGATAGATAGCCAATGAAAACATGCTGTATGACTCAGGGGACTCAAACCAGGACTTTGTAGGAACCCAGAGGGGTGGGGAAGGGTGGGGAGGCAGGAAGAAGGTTTGAGGGAGGAGACATATGTACACCTATGGCTAACTCATGCTAATGTATGGCAGAAATCAAACCAATATTGTGAAGTGTTCATCAATCAATTAAAAATAAACAAGTACAATTAAAAAAAAAATACTGGAGTGGGATGCCATTTCCTTCTCCAGGGGATCTTCTCAAACCCCCAGGGATCAAACCTGGGTCTCCTGCATTGGCTGATGGATTCTTTACCACTGAGCTACCTGGGAAATTAAAGTGTTTATTTCCCCGTAAAGATCAAGTATCTGGTATAAAGTCATACTCTAATTTCTATCTCAGATCTGAAGGTAACAAGAGGCTGAGGGAGTTTACATGACACCAAGCAGGGGCACATAAAACTCTTTTGCATGAACACAAAATGCCTTCCTAGAGCTCTTCAAATAAAGTCACGCTCTGGGGATGCTTGCAACTCTGATCACCTGACTTAGGATGGGCTGGGTCTTTCCATTTAAAACCTGGAGAGGTCAGTCAGTAAAGAAATCACATCTTGGAAAAGATGCCCCAAAACACTGTTAGAAGCAAAAATTATTTAGAAAACAATGTCTATACCTTCCAGTTTTTGAATTGAAAAAGACCTGCTTCCTGGGAACTCCCCCTCAGTCATGCCTGTGTGTGTCAAAATAACAGTAATGACTGATGTGAGAGACGGGATCAAGAACACAGTGCATTTTCAGAACAAAAAGTCTGAAGGACATAAGGTCTGGGAAGTTTTACACTAAACTGTGCATTGTAAAGGGGCTTCCCAGGTGGCGCGGGTGGTAAAGAACCCGCCTGCCTATGCAGGAGACGTAAGAAACTCAAGTTCGATCCCTGGGTCGGGAAGATTCCCTGGAAGTGGGCATGGCGACCCACTCCAGTGTTCTTGCCTGGAGAATCCCATGGACAGAGGAGCCTGGCGGTGTACAGTCCATAGGGTCACAAAGAGCCAGACACTGAAGCGACTGAGCACACACACGTGCACTGTTAAAGGTGGGACTCCCTGGAAGGAGGAGAGAGAGACCGAAGGATGGTTCAGGGAGGAGCCCTATTTTACTACATGCTTGATTCAAGACTTCCTTGGTACTATGCTTTTAAAAAATGAAACAAAATCATGTCTTTCTAGCCCCAGAGGACACCAGAAATGTTTGACTCTTAACAGTCTGCATTTAAAAAAAAAAAAAAAAAAAAGAGCAAGTTTGAGAAATCAGACATCTATAGGAAACAGAATTCTCTTCCTGAAGACAGAAGCTTTGGGAGTCAAAAATCTCCCCCCTTGCCTTTTAGGTAAGCCTAAACTCGTCTGGTTTGGGGAACTGATAAAAGTTTGCACAGGGATCCCCAGCAACATAACCATTTATAGAAGCAAAGAAAGGTCCTTCATCTACATTACATTTCCAACCCTTTACATCAGCTTCTCACAGCCAGCCATGCTTCTGTCCAGAGGCTGTCCTCGCTATGTGTTAAATTCCTGTTCACCTGGACACTGGCTGTGTGGTCAATGACCCCAGGGAGAGGGAAGCTCACTTACCACTTATCTCTGCCTCTTTCCTTTCCCCATGTCCTTTCAACTGGGCATCCAGGCTGAATTTTCCAGGTTTCCTTTTTGCTGAGGACCTGAATGTCAGCTAGCCAGCTGCTCACTGCGGGGACTATAAATGTCACTTTCAGATGAACTAGCTCCTGCTGTTTAAAAATATCCCTGGGGCACTCCACTTCCAAGGCTGTGAAGAGCTGCATAAGCCAGGCGAAGTGGGAAAAGTTCTGTCACCTCCTTTTAATCCCATTCCTCGCTTTATTTCAAAATCCCTAGATCTCTGAACCACGGGTCATTTAAAGTCCAAGCTGCCGTCAGCAATAGTCATTTTGGCCCTCCTGACACGTGTGGAAAATTAACCCTGAGCAGGTCGTGGGGTGTCCATGAAATGTCTTGGAACAAGCCCACAGTGAAGGCCCAAGATGACCACTTTCAAAAGATCTCCTGGCTTCTGTCCCCGCAATCTCTTGCGTCTCAAGAAAGACTTTGTAAAATCTCTTGCATCTCAAGGGTCTCAAGGAAGATGCCACCTGATGAAATGTCTCCTATTTTTCAGGACTCAGGGGAAAAAAAAACAGAACCAAACAGCTCCGTTCCTATGCAGGGTCAGATGGCTGTCTCGGGGACTGACGGAGAAGACATAAATCGGCTCTGTGCCACGGTTACAGAGTGTTCCGCAGCTGGGGTGTGTGTGTGGAGGGAGGGGGGGCTAGAGGCTTGTAGGACAAAGGTCATGTCCAGATCCGAGCCAGAGCTGGGGCGGGGGGAGCCAAGGCCGCACGAAAGGGCATTCCATTGTGCTCCGAGAAAAGATAAGGGGACCGCAGTTCAGTGGCCTGGCAAGTGGAAAAACCCGTAAGGGCGCTGAACTAATGCACACATGATTTCAGCGGTGGGTATGCCAGGTACAGCTTCACCCTGCCAGAGCGACTTCATTTCTGGGCACGTTTTTCAAGAAGGAAGAGTTAGCAAATAGCGAATCTCATGGAATTTTTTCCGGTGGACTTACAAGGAGGAAGCGTATTTCTTTTTTTTTTTTTTCTTTTAATTCATCTGTATTTGTTACAGCTTTTTGAAGCAGAATGTGACTTGAGCACTACATTTCCATTCACAAAACTTGCTCCAAGTTACCTTTCCAGCGGCTTTACAACATGCCTGGGCAGGCTTATCATTTTGCTACTCTAAACAGTATTTTTCTTTGGAAAACAAGCCCTATGTATGGACAGTGACTTCAATCAAGTTGGTTCAGCTTAACACACTAACTTCTAGAGGCCTGGCACATGCAGTCATAACTACAGGGGATGGAAGCTTTAAAAAGTATATCCCAGAAGATGAAAACTTGCTGTGACAAGTGTTTCTTTTAAACATCAAGGTATATACTTCAGAACATTTCAGTGACAGAAAATTTTGGTCTACTAAAGAATCCGTTTGATAGCTAAACACTTCAGACCACAAAGCTAACAGAGGTTACACACACATACCTTACAACAAACAGCAACTACTTCCATCTGTTAAAATAGGCCAACATGAAACTAGGAAAAAACAACTAGCTCTGCTCTAGTGCTGAAAGTATCACAGTATCACACTTAGTATAAAGAAATCTTATCTCCTCTTATGCCGTTGTCATGCCATACAGATTTTTAAATGTTAACAAAAATAAAGAAATACTTGAAAACACATTGGAAGGAATGGAGACAGAGCGCTGAACACAGCCGAGCGACCCTCGGCAGCGCTCAGTCCACCTCCCCCATGCGGGACGTGTCGCCGTCTCCCTCCAGGGCTGGCATTTCCTCAGTGACCGCGGCGCTGCTGCCTCAGCAGTGGGGTCATCCTCGTCAACACCGAGGCCGAGTTTGATCATCCTGTAGATCCTGTTGGCATGTGTCTGGGGATCCTCCAGACTGAAGCCAGAAGACAGGAGAGCTGTTTTGTACAGCAGGATGACCAGATCCTTCACAGGCTTGTCATTCTTGTCAGCCTCTGCCTTTTGCCTCAAGGTCTCAATGATGGAATGGTCAGGGTTGATCTCCAGGTGCTTCTTGGCAGCCATGTAACCCATCGTGGAGTTGTCTCTCAGGGCTTGAGCCTTCATGATCCGTTCCATGTTTGCTGTCCCGCCGTATGTGCTTGTGACGATGCAGCATGGGGATGTCACCAACCGGTTTGACACAACCACCTTTTCAACGTTCTTCTCCAAAATGTCCTTCATGATTTTTCAGAGGTTTTCAAACTTTGTCTTTTTCTCTTCTTGTTTCTTTTTCTCTTCCTCATCTTCTGGCAGTTCCAGGCCCTCTTTGGTGACTGACACTAAGGTCTTCCCCTCAAACTCCTTCAGCTGCTGCACACAGTACTCGTCAATGGGCTCAATCATGTAGATCACTTCCACACCATGCTTCCGGAGGCGCTTCACGAAGGCCGAGTTGGCTACCTGGTCCTTGGTCTCACCTCTGATGTATAGATGTGTTTCTGGTTTTCCTTCATTCTTGTGCAATAGTCCTTGACAGAAACCATCTCATCTCCAGAAGCAGAAGTATAGTACCTCAACAGCTCTGAAAGCTTCTTCCGATTCTTTTGAGAATCTTCATGTATTCCAAGCTTAGTATTTTTAGAGAACTGCTCATAAAACTTCTTGTAGTTCTCCTTATCTTCTGCCAGTTCAGTGAAGAGTTCCAAGCACTTTTTGACCAAATTCTTCCTGATAACTTTCAAAATTTTGCTTTGTTGCAACATCTCACGGGAAATGTTCAGAGGGAGATCCTCAGAATCCACCACACCTCTAATCAAATTCAGGTATTCAGGGATTAGCTCCTCACAGTTATCCATGATGAATACTCTGCGAACATACAACTTAATGTTGTTCTTCTTCTTTCTGTTTTCAAACAGGTCAAAAGGAGCTCATCTTGGGACAAAAAGAAGGGCTCTGAATTCCAATTGTCCTTCAACTGAAAAATGCTTGACCGCCAAGTGATCCTCCCAGTCGTTGGTCAGGCTCTTGTAGAACTCTCCATACTCCTCGTTAGTGATGTCATCAGGATTTCTGGTCCAGATAGGCTTTGTCTTGTTCCGCTCTTCTTGATCGATGTACTTCTCCTTGATCTTCTTTTTCTTCTTCTTGTCCCCGTCCTTCTTCTCTTCCTCCTCTTCATCTGAGCCAACATCTTCTATCTTGGGCTTGTCATCAGACTCCTTTTCTTCTTTCTCCTTCTCTTCCTCTTTGTCTTCCTTCTCTTCTGCTTCATCATCACTAACTTCTTTACCACGTTCCTTTTCCACAAAAAGAGTGATGGGATAGCCAATGAACTGAGAATGCTTCTTCACAATCTCCTTTGTTCTCCGCTCCTCCAGGTACTCAGTCTGGTCTTCTTTCAGATGCAAAATAACCTTTGTTCCATGTCCCATTGGTTCTCCTGTGTCAGTCCTCACTGTGAAGGACCCTCCTGCAGAAGACTCCCAGGCATACTGCTCATCATCGTTATGTTTGGTGATGACGGTCACTTTCTCAGCCACCAAATAGGCTGAATAAAACCTGACACCAAACTGGCCAATCATGGAGATATCAGCGCCAGCCTGCAAAGCCTCCATGAACGCTTTGGTCCCGGACTTGGCGATGGTGCCCAGGTTATTAATCAAATCGGCCTTGGTCATCCCAGTGCCGGTGTCCACGATGGTGAGGGTTCGATCTTGCTTGTTCGGTATGAGATTAATGTGCAGCTCTTTCCCAGAGTCTAACTTACTGGGATCCGTCAAGCTCTCATACCTGATCTTGTCCAGGGCATCGGACGAGTTTGAAATGAGCTCCCTCAGAAAAATCTCCTTATTCGAGTAGAAAGTGTTGATGATCAGCGACATCAACTGGGCAATTTCCGCCTGGAAGGCGAAAGTCTCCACCTCCTCCTCCTCCATCGGCTGGTCCTGGGCCTGGGTCTCCTCGGGCATCTTGACTGAAGGACTAGCACGGGATCCACAGTGACGCAGCACCGGGACACAGAGGCAACTCAGGAAGCGTATTTCTTGCCTGCTGCCTGGGTTCTCCTGAAGCCTGGGTATCATCAGCAGGAGCCTGGAGTTGGGGATGAAAAAAAATGCAGGTCAAGGACTCAGTCAATGGCGGGGCTTAGATTGTTTGCCCAGCCTACTTGACTCCAGAGGAGCTCACACAAGCCTTGGAAGAGCCATCTCTCTAAATGCAGATGTGTCCTCCAATGTCTCCAGGGGGAGCCATTCGTAACTCAGAGAAATTTTTTTAACACTCCATTGAAAATCTCTCCCTAATGACTCCAAAAAATTATGATCTGGGCAGAGGGTCAATAGTGGCAGGACTACTGGGCTTTGAAATCAGATTGATCTGACTCGGAATCCTTGCTCTGTCACCTGTGGCTTTGGGCAAACGGCCAAGCCTGTTTTTTCATCTAATGACTTCACCGCATGGTTGAGAAGAATAAATGAAATGCTACAAACTTCCCTGGTAGTCCAATGCTTGTGAGTCCACCTTGCAACGCAGGGAAAGAGGGTTCGATCCCTGGTCAGGGAACCGAGACCCCACATGCTGCGGAGCAACTGAGCCCTCGCATTCTGGAGCCCAAGGGACACAACTACAGAAGCCCATGTGCTGCAAAGCAAGATTCCTCACGATGCAACGGAGATCCCGTGTGGTGCAACTAAGACCTGAAGGATTCTCCAGCCTACCCTCTTATCGTACAGATGGGGAAACTGTGGCTTGAACTGGGGTTGGTGGGTCACATGATCTGTAAGCAGAGGAGGAGTAACAGAAATCCTCAAGTGGCCAAGACCTGCCACCTCCGGCCCCCCGACCCTGCACGGTGTAATCCCCGCTCCGGGGGTCCCAGGTGACGCCGACGCAGCTCTGAACTCCAGCTGCCCAAGGGGGAGGAGATGGAGCCAAAGCACAGAGAGTTCCTGCAGGTACAGCGAGTTGCCTCGAAAGGGCATTTGCCCTGCTCAACCTTGAAGACTCTGGCTCCTCTACCCTGAGTTCTTCCTACCTCCCAGCCACCCTGACACCCCTGGGCACGTCACTGCCTTCCTGGCGTGGCCTCAGCGCCCCCTGGTGGCCATCCAAGGCCCAAGCTGCAGAGTCGGCCCATCGCCAAGCCCAGCTCATGTGTGGCTTTTTGCCCAACTGAATTCCAGAGCAGGGTCCCACCCTGGATGCTGCAGCCCAAACCCTTCTCCCGGGGAGCAGATGATTCCACCCACTGAGGCCCATACCAGCTTTGTCCCCAGGGTGCCCCAGTTCTAAGAGTTCCATTTACCAAAATCCCTCTATGGCACAGAGTATCTGATTGTTCATGTATGGATGTGAAAGTTGGACTCTGAAGAAGGCTGAGCGCCGAAGAATTGATGCTTTTGAACTGTGGTGTTGGAGAAGACTCTTGAGAGTCCCTTGGACTGCAAGGAGATCCAACCAGTCCATTCTGAAGGAGATCAGCCCTGGGATTTCTTTGGAAGGAATGATACTAAAGCTGAAACGCCAGTACTTTGGCCACCTCAGGCAAAGAGCTGACTCACTGGAAAAGACTCATGCTGGGAGGGATTGGGGGCAAGAGGAGAAGGGGACGACAGAGGATGAGATGGCTGGATGGCATCACTGACTCGATGGACGTGAGTCTCGGTGAACTCCAGGAGTTGGTGATGGACAGGGAGGCCTGGCGTGCTGCGATTCATGGGGTCGCAAAGAGTCGGACACGACTGAGTGACTGATCTGATCTGATCTGATTGTTATGTAGCATTGATTCTGAGTTTCCCTGTTTGGCCCATGGGTCAGCAGGGAGTTGTAGCTTTTCGTTGTCAGTGCCAGCCTGGGAAGGGTCTGTCCTCCTCCTCCACTGATAGCTACAGGGCAGGTGAGAAACCTGGATTTGGAGCAGGCCTGCCAGGAGGACGCTGATGCTGACGGCCTGAGATCTAAGGACCCACCTGCTCTGAACCCATGTCCCTCCTCTGACTCCGTCAGGGTTCAGGTGGAAACAGCCAGCCAGAGAGGGTAAGGGATCTGTAACAGGTATTTGAGCTTAGGTGACTGCTGTCTGTTCTTTAGTTCCCCAGTCGTGTCCAGCTCTTTATGACCCTCCCCCGTGCCGCCCCCCATGGTAACCCCCCAGGCTCCCCTGCCCATGTAATTTTCCAGGCAAGAATATCGGCATAGGTCGCCATTTGCTACTCCAGGGGATCTTTTTGAACCAGGGATTGAATCTCCGTCTCCTGCACTGGTAGGTGAGTTCTTTACCACTGTGCCACCTGGAAAGTGCTAGGTGACTTGTAGGGGTTACTTAATGTAAGCTGTCTCTGGAGGGCTATATCCTTGAGTCTGATGCTGGAGCTTGAAGCCCCAGGCCAGGCTTTCGGGACAGAGGCATCTGAGGCAGCCGGGAGCAAGAAGGTGCCGGAATCCACAGGCACAAGCCCATGCAAAACTAAGTAATCTTAGTTCCCTGAGATGGTGTACCAAGAAGGGCACATAGCTTCTGTGGTATCGCCAAAAATGTATCAATTCATAAATCACGGGAAAGACTGAGAACATGTCACAGACCAGCTTTGAACGAGACATTATAGTGAAGTGTAACGTGGCATCCTGGATCCTGATACAGAAAAGACATTACTGGGAAAACTAGAAATTTGAATAAAGCTCGTATTTAGTAGGGAGCATTGTACGAAGCTTTTTAATATAACTGCACTTTAAAGTCTTTTTGGCTGCACTGGGTCCTCGCTGCTGTGTGGGCTCTTCCCTAGGTGTGGCAAGCAGGGGCCACTCGATGCTTGGGCTTCTCTGTTGCAGGGCATAGGCTCTAGGGTTCCTGGGATCAGTAGTTGCGGCTCCTGGGCTTAGTTGCTACTCAGCATGTGGAACCTTCCGGAACCAGGGATCAAACCCGCGCTTCCGCCACTGGCGAGCAGACTCTTTACCACTGAACCACCAGGGAAGCCCCTGTGCCGTTTTGATTCCTGGTTTTGATCCTTGTACTGTGGCTCAGTAAGATAAAAACATGAGGGAGCCGGGTGAAAGGTAAATGAGAACAGAGTTTAAAATAATTTTACAGGTTCAAAAGGAAGTTCAGTGGGAAGTCTGCTTCCCTCCTGTCCTTCAACTACCCAGGCTGCTTCCCCACAGGGATCAATGTTAGCAGTTTCTGATGTCTCCTTCTAGAGTAACCTGTGTCTGCCCCAACTGTCTCCAGCCCATCTGCCGCATTTGCCATCTTGACCTCTGACTCGCATATGCTTCAAATGCCTGGTGACCCATGGCTGCTTTCTCAACATCAAGAGTGGGAAAAATATTTTTTCCAGCCCTAAGAGGTTCCCTGAGGGTCCCAGCAGATCCCAACCCCATCTAGCCCCCAGCCATGCTCCACAGCGCCCAGGGTGCTACTCGGGGTTGGAAGGGGCCCAGCTTTGAGCACGCCTCACCTCCTCCCGCTTGCGCCCCAAAGGAGGCCCAGGGCTGCCAGGCAGTGGAGCGGGGGCAGGGGTGGGAGGAAGGAGGAAGCACAGGCAAGTGTGGCCCTTCCTGCCCACAGTGGTTGTCATGATGACCCCAGGTTAAGAGTAGTCCAAGGGCATCCACCCAGGGCCCAGAAGAACTAGGCACAAGTAAAACTTCAACAGTCTTTTATTATCAAACTCAGGCAGCTTTAAACGCAGCTGGGTTAACCCTTTAAACCCAGCTTACAGCAAAACCGTGTCATCTGGGGATGCAGGTGCACACCTAATAAAGGCTGTTTCTTAAAAAAGAGGATTAAAAATATATATACACATCTGCGTATCTTTTTAAAAAAGCAAAATTCACCAGTGTCTCAGAAAAGAAAAATCTTCTAAAGTGATTTCAGTCAACCCCCGCCCCTCTAAATCAAAAAACAGCATTGGCAATCTCTGGTGGCTCAAAAACTCCAACTCAGGATGTACCTAGGAAGCAAGCATTTCTTTCCTCTTAAAATGCTTTCTGCTTCATGTTCAACCTCCATTAGCTTACTCCTTAGAAAAACCTGAAGAACTACGGTATAAATAAGACCAAATTTGCTTTTCCCAGCTTCTATTCACTGAAAGTTCACACCAAGGATGGTTCCTTAGCAATTTTCACGTCTACTACAGGCAGGAAATCGATCCCTAATTTCTGGAAACTGGCAAAACATCCTTAGTCTTTCTGAGGGCTCCATGAAAGACCACAGATCAGACTGAAATGCCAGGGTAGGCAAAGGGGGCCTTTCCAAATAAAAACAGTGAGCATCCCCAAATCTAAAGTCTAACCTATCAGGTAAAAACCAGCAGCAGCTGGCTGTAACAGAAGGGGCTTCTCTCCCTGCTCTAACCATGAAGGTGCTACCACAGGGGAGAGTCAGTCCTCGACCTCAGGTCCCTTCCGGGCAGCCTGAGCCACAGCTGCTGTGGTCGTCTCGAGCTGAATAAAGCCGCCACTCCCAGCCTGGCTCATGGCTGCTCCACTTGAAACATGTTCCCTCGTGCAGGGTGCTTGAGAATCACAAGGGAGATTTTCTTCTTACTTTGACTTCATAAACGACCAATACTTCTATTTCACAGCTTCTAGAAAACTGCTCAGAGACCCCAATCCCCAGGGTCAATGTCACCCCCAGGATCCAGGTCACAAGGTCACAGGTCCTTCCAGTTGATGGGCTCTTTGCCGGACTTCTGCAGCAGCTCGTTGGTTTTAGAGAAATGCCTGCATCCGAAGAAGCCCCTGTACACCGACAGCGGTGAGGGGTGCGCAGTCTGCAGCACGTGGTGCCGCTTCTGAAAGAGGGGGAGACGGGTGGTGAGACCACGGGGGCATATTTGGAGTTTTTAACCAAACCACTCTGGCATTTGCCCTTTCCATCAGCTCTGCCGCGCCGCTGTGCCAGCTCTAAATTCGCAGCGTCCGCACACATCTGTGCGTGCGTTCATCCTCCAATGGCTGGTAGAGCCACTACCCGGGGAGGAGGCTCCAAGAAAGCAAAAGACCCCTCCCTCTCCACCTTCTGCTGGGCACTGTGTGGGATGCGTGGGTGCCTGTGTCCTCCTATGACCCAGCAGTCCCACTGCTGAGACCACCTCTGGTAAGGGACTCAGCGATGCACGCATCTCCACAAAGATGCAGAGACGAGCAGGGACACTGCCGCTCGGCTCCTAGCTGGTGAAACCTGCTATAAACCCAGTGCTACGTGTGCAGAAGATAACAGTTCTGACAACGCAACACCGCATAGCTACCAGAACGAGGTCAAGCTATACATGCTGATATAAGGAGCCCTCAAAATCTGTCACAAGTGGAAAGACACAAGAAAGGATAAATGCATTAAATTAAAAAAAAAAAAAATCTTCTGGGGGTGGGGAACAGACACTAATTGGGAGCAGACCCAAGACACTAATTATAGTAGTTCCTTTAGGGGAAGGAGTAGAAGGCATTTCCTTTCCATCCTGTACCTTCCTCTGCTGTTTCAATCATCTCACCACAAAAATGGAATCCTTAAAATTTATTAAAATGTCACCTGTAGCTAACTGAGTGGGAAGATCCTGGACCATTTTTGTTTTCTTCCTAATTCTTTCCTGTATTTAACTAAAAATCACCCAACAAGTCGTTTCTGCCTCAGATGGTAAAGAATCCTCCAGCAGTGGAGGAGATCCCCGGTCGATCCCTGGGTTGGGAAGACCCCCTGGAGGAGGGCGGTAGAACGGCAACCCACTCCAGTATCCTTGCCTGGAGAATCCACAGACAGAGGACCATGGCGGGCTATAGTTCATGGGGTCACAGGGAGTCAGACACGACTAAGCAACTAACACAACACCCTGCGAATAACTATCTTTCAAGACACGGCTGCTTTCAAGGAGCCTGGTCCAGGAGGGGCTGCTGGGGAGGCCGGGCAGTCTGGACCCAGGTGCTGGCCCTGCCGTTCAGCAGTGGGGCACCCTCCAGAGAGTCGCTGACAGTCCCTAGGCCACTGGTCACCTGTGGCCTGAGAGTAACAGCAGTGCCAGCTTGGTTAAGATCCCATGAAGAACAAAGAAGGGTCTTGTGCACAGAGCATCAGGAAGGTATGCAGGCCAGGTACTCAGCACAGGATGCGGCAGGCAGGGCAGGTCCCTGTGTGCACTCTGAAGGGCAAGTCAGCAGCCAGCCTGGGGCACACAAAGACCTTCACGTGCTGGACAAAGGCAGGCAGGGGAGTGGGGCGCCCACGAGAAACCCAGGTGGTTCAGGGGTCTGGAGTTCAGAGGCTGAGAGGCAGGCCGAGGCCACCCCCAGACCCCAGCTGGTGACCCCAGTCAAGGCCTTCCAGGGAGAAGGCGTCTGAGCACTCTGGGCAAGATGAGATGAGGCTGCCCTGAGGCTAAGATGGGCAGGTGGGGAGGGGCCGAGAGAAGAAAGGCTGTGAATGGTTGGTGTATCTGTGGCGGGGAGGGGGAGGGGGGGTGCGGGAAGGGGTGGGAGAAGGGGAAAGAGGGCAGTCTAGAACATGTGTGATTATTTACTTTCAAACTAAACCATATTTAAACCATATTTAATACTACAGATTACAGATATACTGAGTAAGGGCGCTTCTGACCACAAACCTCCCTAAGACACAGACTGGAAATGACTCCCATACACATTTTGTTACCTAGATAAGCAAGCAGACCTTACTGAGCAGTCAGTTCATTTATGCCGGGTTTTATTCCTACTATTCTCTCTTCAAAAGAAAAACATCTGAAAATATCCTGCTCATTCACAAAGAACCTTTAGAGAGAAAATTAAGACGGAACTCCACTTCAGAGAAAATGGAGAGGATAAATGACATGCGAGTCCAGTCTCTGGACCTGAACTCGATGGCTGGCTTGGTACCCTCGCCCGCAGGACCACCCAGGTCTGAGCGGGATGCTCAGATCAGAGTCAGAAGCTCCACTCACAAGTGAGCGGGCAAGTGACCTCGCCTCTCTGAGCCTGGAACAAAGGGGAGTCCGTGTATCCCCCGTGCCTCGCCCTGGACATAGCCTTTGTTAAGATTAGGTGAGTCTCTGCTTAAGAAGTACTGGACTTGCTCCGACAGCGGGCGGGGCTTCAGCATGTTTGCACATCTCTAACCAGCATCCACTGCCAGGCCGCCTTGATTTCTCCTTCACTTATTGAAGTGTCTACACTATAATTTCTCCACCCAGATTCATTGCCCAATTCAGTGCCTCCAGCAGCCCAAGCTAAGCACCCCTCCTTGCTGCCCGCCTGCATGCCTCCCCCCGTCACAGCCCCACAACCACCAGTCTCCAGTCTCCTTCAAACCAGCTTTACCTGCAGTCCGTGACAGGCATCCCAGAGAAATGCCAGGGCTCAGCCCAGAGGAGTGGCAGGATTGGGTGGTTTTAGGACTAGGTTAAAGGGCATGAGGGAAAGGATTGGAGGATGACTTCTGGGTGGGCTTTTTTTGGTCAAGACACACGTGGGGATTTGACTAGGGCTCGAATCCCAGGCCCCCTGCAGTGGAAGCATGGGATCTTAACTTTTTAGGATGACTTCTGGTTTTTCATCGCAGTAACTGGGTATGCATGGGTGCTTTGGTAAATTAAGTGGAGAAGGAAGGAAGAAACTGGGAGAGGATGCGGGGAGGGCAGAGAATGACAAGCTGAGTTAGTGGTGTCAGGAACTGGCAACCAGAGCACTGACGGTGTTTTCACAGGGAAGTTAAATTTGCGCTGAAGTGGGACTCTTCGTGTTTTCTATATACCCTCAAACTTGCTGAAAGCAAGACACGTACCTGACTCATCCTTTACTTCACTGTCTGTTACATGAATGGAACCCGAGGACCTGTGTAGTTTTCCATGTATATGGCAAGTTTATGCCAGTGTTATCAACTGCATCTAAGCAGAAGCGGGCCAGCTGCTTTCCTCATTACACAACTAATCATTTTATCTAAGGTCTGTTCAGTTTTCCTTCTTGCTTTTTTTTTTGGCCTCACCATGGGACATGTGGGATCTTAGTTCCCCAATCAGGGATGGAACCCGGGCCCCCTGCATTGCGAGCAAGAGGTCTTAACCACTGGACTGCCAGCAAAGTCCCTGAGTTCTCTTCAATTTTTGATGGGAAACCTAATACTATCATAGTCGTAAGGAAAAATAAGCTTCATTTTAAGAAATGGATTTTCTAGGACCACATAACTGAAATTCTTAGAATTCTCTAGCCTGGTTTAAACTATTAAAAAGACAAAAACCCCACACAACATACCCTATCAATGGCACTGCCCTTCTTCTGAGCATAAGAGCCCCAGAGCAAGAAGACAAGGCCGTGGGCGTTCTGATTGAGCCACGACACGACGGCGTCGGTGAACTGCTCCCAACCTCTCTCTTTATGAGAGTTGGCCTGATGCGCCCGGACCGTGAGGACAGCGTTGAGCAGCAGAACACCTGTGAACACACAGCAAAAAAGCGGTTTCCAGGGAGGCTGAAACATGGGACCTAAAACACGGCACAAACGACCATGTCCAAGAAACAAACACAGACTCACAGATAACAGAGAACAGACGTGCGGATGCTAAGGGGAGGGATAAACTGGAAGTCTGGGTTATTATTATTTTATTATATTATATTATATATATATTATATTTTATTATATTATATTAATAACTATTATACACATGATGGGCAAGCAACACGGTCCTGTGCAGCACAGGAGACTCTGTATCAGTATCTTGTGATAAACCAAAATGAAAAAGAATATGAGAAAGAATCTGTATAATGGAAGCATGTTGCTATACAGCAGAAATAACACAACATTGTAAAATCAACTATATATCAATAAAATAAAAAAATAAAAAAAAGAGGCTGAAATGAGTCAGCCCAAAAACCCAATAATGAGCTCAGTGCATGACAAAACCAGGTAGCATCAGGGCAGGATCAGTAGGTGCCTCTGGGCGAGATTTATTTTCACCTCTACACTTTCAACATCTTCTGAGTATGCAATCATACATTATATCCATCATGGGAAAGAACTGTTAAAAAATATATATATACATATATATCCTAAGTGACATGAAATAACCTCAGATTTTAACACAAGGAAGACAAGACATTTTGCTGAAACAATAATCTCACTGCAAGAAAACAGAGAGTAAATATTCTTTCCTTTTCCTGGGTATAGTTTATTTGTTCAGAAAGAGAAAAAGTCTTGTAAATAGGTATTAAACACATAACACAAGCCATGTATTGACATGAGAAAACTGAGGCTGCCTTCTGCATGGTCCAAGTGGGTAAATGTGAAGGATGGATGCCAAGGAACCAATTTCTCTTTCACATTACAAATAAAACATGAGAAACACTGGCTGTAGGATGAGACACATTTCTTGACTTAAACTTAGCCATTTCACCAGAGCTCTCTAGTTCCACACGGATATCTTTTCAAAATATAAGCCGGCCAGACAGAAAAGAGAAGACTCTTGAAATCCACGCAAAACACATCTAGCAGTGGTTAGCTTACCTTGTTTGGCCCATCCGGATAAATCTCCATGACCAGGATGAACAAAACCATCTATGTCTGTAGACAGCTCTTTATAAATGTTTTCCAAACTGAAAACAAGTCAAAAGAAAAACAAAAACCCCACAATCTTAAGTACCATTCTGAAAGTTTAGGACCCGCCAGCACACACGCAAATTACGGCCTGCAAAGCCAGCCCTCGGGGCTGCCCTCCCTTCTTTCCAACAGGCACGCCTGCCGAACCCCTTTACTTCGGTCACTACTAGTGCTTAGGGAAGAGAACTTTGGAAAACCCAGCAAAGTAGCCCAGGACTTACCACCACCCTCAAGCGATGGTTTTAAAGTTTATATCTTTAATAAGTTTAGTATATTTACAAATGATACATGAAATCCTCCAAAGCAGGGGTTCTTGACCAGAGGTGATTTCTGCACTCCGGGGGACTTCTGGAAATGTCTGAAGACACTTTCTATCATCACAAGTAGGGGGCAGTACTGCTGGCCAGGGGTGCTGCTGAGTCCCTACAGGGCAGGCCCAGCCTGCACAGCAAAGACCCAGCCCCAAATGTCAGCAGTGCCGAGATGAGAAACCCCGCTGCAAAGGCGAGTGGAGGTCCCACACACAGGCGCACCTGCGGCCTGCAACGCACGCATCTGAAAGCAGTCACGACTGGAGCCACCAGCACAGCCTGCCTACCTGGGCGGGGGCGGCACGGGTCTCTGAACACTGAAGCAGAGCCCATGAGCTTGATTGGGTCCGTGATATGGATCCTGTCCCAAGATGACGACCTTCACCTGTGAACACCAGACGGCGAGGATCACACGGCGCAGTACCAGCAGTGCGAACGGACACCTGGCTGCTGCTAACTTACAACGGTACACTGCGAGGGCAAGGGCAGTCCCCCGCCCGATCCCACTCAGGGTCCCCGGAAGGGAGGAGGGGGACCTGGCACTGTGGCTTTGCATTACCAAGTTCTCCTTCCCTCAGTCACCTGCTGCAACGCCCCTTCCCTTCTCCGCCCCGAATGTGTGAAACAACCGGGGATCAACTTTGCTTCCATTCCCTTCGTTTTTCAAATTACAAAAGGAGTTACGCCCGTGTCACAGGATGACCATCCAGAAACAGACCAAGTGGTCACTTCCACCCCATCTTGATCCAACTGTTTATAATCACCCATCTAATGAGGGCCACTGGACTCCACTCTACAGTCTTTGTGTTTCTCATGTGATACGTTGTGATCCTCCTTTAAGTCAATGGAGCTCAATCACTAACGAGCAGTCAGTTGGTTTCCCAATTTTTTCCCTTACAAAAGACAATGAGGTAAACATCCTACTATATGCATCTTTACATACTGTTGCTGTTTTTGGCCATGCCGTGTGGCATGCAGATCTTATTAACAGTTCCCTGACCAGGGATGGAACCTGTGCCCTCTGTATTGGAAGTGAGGAGTCCTAACCACAGGATGCCAGGAAAGTCCCACTGTTGCTTTTATTTCTATGGAACAGATTCAGAAGAGTGGAGTTGCTGGTCAGAGGATGTGTATTTAAAATTTTCAGACATATGCCAGATAGCTTTTCGACAAATTAAAAGAAATTCCCATCCCCCACCAGCTGCATTATGAAAGTGCCTGTTCCCCTGGACAGGTACACCGAGGAAATACTGTGGGTTTGATTCCAGATCTTCTCATTAAGTGAATATGGCAATAAAACAAGTCATGTAAATGTTCTGGTTCCCGAACTGTCCAACTGCATGAGGTCAAAAAAAAAGCATAGTTCGTATTACTTTATGGCTAAAAAATGCTAACCATCATTTGACAGTGAAAGCTTGCAACAAAACTTCAATTTATAAAAACCGCAGTTATCTGTGAAGTGCAATAAAACGAGGTCTGCCTGTGTCCTCTTAAAGGGATGGCCCCAGAGGAGACTGAGGTCATTGTCAAGGTCGGTGTTAACATACTACTAGGCCTTTTGATGGATGCCCACCCACCTCTCTTCATACCCACACTTCTCTCAAGTTCCTTCTTAAAATCTTCTTCCACAGCTGAAGTACACTTTATCCGAGAGTCCAGACTGGACCGGCCGCTTTCATGGACCTCTCTGTCCCCCTGGTTGGAACCTACGTAGGCCCTGGCATATTCTTGAAGAAACCCATCCAGCAGCAAAGCTTTCCCGTTCTGGTCCTAGATAAGGGCCTCGGCAGAGCCAGGTAACATCCCAGCCCTCCAAATGCTCACGGGCAAAGAAACCCCCCGGCCATTGATTCTAAGAAGTTTCATGCTCTTTTCTTCTTTCTTTACAGTATTACTCGCTGATATTCAAAACAGCACATACTTCGAACAAGGGGCAATCCAGCACTGAATTTAATAGGACTTAAGGGTTTTTTTTAAACTCTATAAACAAGGAGATATATTCAAAGTACTTGCTCTAAAATGAAAATTAAGAAGTTTGCTGAGTTTTAGGAGTGGCAACCTTATCATGATGGCTTCCTCAACAATTTCACTTCTCTTTAAGACACTTAAGTCATGGGATTCCCACTCTCAGCTTATAAAATCAGTAAGGAGAAAGGAGAACAAAAAATAGAACACCTCCAGCGCAAGCAGATACTGAAGGTTTAGAGGAAATCCACATCACAAAGGTAGTAGGGGACAGGCTTCCTTCCGGGAGGTGCCAGAGACGAATCTAGTTGGTTTTCAAAACACAAAAGTGAGGAGAGAGTCACCAACTGGTCCAGCTCCAAACCAGGAGAATGGGAGGTGGAGGTGAGGCTGGAAAGCAGGTGTGTCTGTATTCAGGCTCAGCTGTCAACTTGCCTTGAACTATGCAAACGCATCATCAAGCTTCTGAACAGGAGTCGGAGGCGACCAGAGCTCCCAATGAGCAGCCATTGTACACAACGAACTGAAGCAGAGAGATGTCTTTAACAGATACGTTCAGGCCAGAAGTCAGCTATAAGGCAGTGTGGTCACACAGAAAGAACACTGAGCTACCAGTCAAGGTGGAGTTGCTGGGAATCAGTTGAAAGACACTTAACTGCTTCCTGCCTCAGTCTTCCCACCACAATAATACCTCGCATGGGCATGGGGCCCATTTCAGAATTAAAAATAAAAAAACAGAAGTCCTAGCACATGCACATATGCACAAACTTCTCTTTTTTTGTTGCATAAATGGCACACAGTCAAAGACAGCCTGCCAAACCTCACAATTTCAGTGTTATTTCTAAATTATGAATAGTGGTTTAACGCCACTGCCCCTAATTAAGAAATGCCATTTGAATCCTCCCGTTTTAGTAATTTTAGTACAAATTCATCCACAACCTGTACTTACATCTCTTATGTCACACATTTGGGTCCATGTGAAGACTTGGTGAGGGGGAGGGTAAACAGTGTAATGTTTTCTTTCTTCTGCAACAAATCCCATAAGCTGATGGAAAGATAAACTAGGTTTACAAACCAAATTCTCACAGGAAAGCCTAAGAATTCAATAAGAAAGTTTCAATTGGAAGAACTATTACCTAAACCTTTTCCAAGTCTTATACCCAAATTCTGCTGGGAAAATCCGAAACAGTCCCCGCACCCCACCGACCTTTCAATTCCCTCGGGCTTTCTTTGGGCTGGGTCCAAGCTGATTGGCTCTGCGGCCCTGATTTCCGGCGGGTGCAAACCGCTCCCTCTTTTTTTTTTTTTTAAACCCAGATTTTAGTCTGTGGAGTTTGTGATTTCACTTCGCCACTCTCCTTGAGAGCAGACTAAGTAACTAAACGGGTTAGTAGAAGCCGTGATAGTTATCACAACATCGTAGGGCAACCACACTCCAATTTAAAAAAAAAAACCCAGCGCAGTCAAAAATAAATAAAAATAAATGTTAAAATATCAAAATAGGAGTGACTTAAAAAATTTTTTTTAATTATTTTAAAAGAAGCTATGATATCTCACAGCCTTTTAAAAACCTTAAACTGCAGATTGAAAACACCTTGACTGTATTTTACCCCCTGAGCATGAAAAGAACGTCGAAGGAGGGAAAGGAGGAACCACGAAAGCAATCTCGTACAACCGTAGGCTTGGCCCGCTCTATGCACAAGATGCCCGCAGCCTCCAAGTTTACCTTTATGAAGTATGGCTTCCCAAACTCCCCGCTGAGGTGCTTCTTCCAACTCTCACCAAAACCCACCGGCACGTTACGCGCCGCGAGTCTGAGCAGCGCGGCCGCCTTGTTCCTCTGGATGCGGATCAACTGCTCCGGGCTCAGCGGCGAAGAGGGCGGCGTGCCGGGCTCCTCCGGCCCGGCCCGGGGCTTCTTGGCGGGGCTGGCCTGTAGGTAGTCCCCGCAGAGGCGGCTCAGCAGCTGCAGCGGGCCTCTCCCGGACACCCGCAGCTTCCGCCCCCAACCCAACGGCCCCGGGCAAAGGACCCCCATTCGTGGGGGTTTTTAGCCCCGGGGACCCAAGGCTGATCCCGGTCAGGCACTAGCAGGCCGCGGCGCCCATTTTCGAGTTTGGTACCACAACAACACGGGAGCAGAAGGGTTTGCGAGGAAGACTCGCGGCGCCTCGCGAGGGGTTAGCTGGGAATGGGACTCGGGACGCCGACGCCCCGCCCCCTCGCGCCCCGCCACTGGCGCCCCACGCTGTCTTTTCGCGGCAAAAACCTTCCCCGCCGGGGCCCACCCCTTCCCTCCTCTGATTGGAGGGCGGGCCGGCCCCCTCGCCTCTGATTGGCGGCGTGGGCCCCGAGGCTCGCCCCCATTGGCTGGCCTCTCAGCATGGCCGCCGATGGGGCGCTAAGGCGGCTGTTTTGAACACGTGGAGGCGGCCCCCGTTCACCCAGTCAGATGCACATTCCCGCAACCCCCTCGGTCCGGGTCCCTCTCGCGGGGTCCGCCGCCCTCCTCACCCCCCTCACCCTTTTCGGCCTCCCTGAACTCTGGCCCCACGAGAGGTCCCCCCACTCCCAACCGCTCCTCACCGCCACATCCCCGCTCTGAGCTACGGCGGCCACGCCCCGGGCCCCCGGGTCGGCCGGCTCGGGGCTGCAGGCATTTCGCTTCCTGGCGGGGTTCGGGGAGAAGAAGGAGTAGAGCGTCTTCTGGCCGATCATCCCGAAGCCGAGGAAGAAGCCAACGCGCGCCAACCGGAGTCCCGCGAGTTTGGCGCCAGCCGAGGTGGTCAACAGTTGGCGCCAAGCGGCCCGCGCATGCTCCAAATGGGATTCTGGGCGGGGGGCGGTGGAGGCCCCAACGCGCATGTGTGGGAGGGGCTGCAAAGCGAGAACCCTGGGGCCTAGTGGGGCTTCAAATTGTGTTTGAAAAGGGCGGAGTTCCTTAGGTCGGTTCGCTTAGCTATTTGATTCTTTTATTCACTATTCTCAGCCATCGTCCCTCTGCCTTGGGCAAGTCTCTCCACCTTTCAGCCAGTAAAAAGAACTTAAAGTCCCGCGCCATAAGGTTGCAATGGGAGTGAAATTAGCATTCAAATTAACTATACCTCAATTTTTTATTTTAATGGTTTAAAAGAAAGTCACGGAACATCCCCAGTTTGTCCCTCCTGTGGTCTTTACACCTTGCGGGCGCTGTCCCCCTGCCTGGAAAACTTTTAAGTCTCTACTCGACACGCGTCCTCTGAAGGGTCTTCCCCTGCCCCACTTTCTAGCCTGACACTATTTATAGCTTCATCCAAAATAATCTTATTTAGGGACTTCCATGGTGGTCCAGTGGTTAGGCCTCTGTGCTTCCACTGCAGGGGGTACAGGTTCGATCCCTCATCAGGGAAGTAGGATTCCACATGGTGCACGCCCCCCCACCCCGAATGATCTTATTCTCTCCTTGCTTATTTCTGTCTCCAGCCGTTTTAAATTATTTTTAAAAATAACATAAAAGCCACTTTGAAAAACAATTTGGCCATTTTGTGTAAAGTAACACATACACTCGTCTGTCCTTAGGATTTCCCAGCCAAGAATACTGCAGTGGGTTACCTTCTCCAGCGGATCTTCCCCACCCAGGAATCGAACCCGCGTATTTTATGTCTCCTGCATTGGCAGGCGGGTTATTTACCATCTAGCGCCACCTGGGAAGCCCATTTAACACATAGACTTAACATGTGCCCCTTCAATCCCATTTCTATTAACCTGAGTGAAATTAGAATAGCTTGTACATGAATATAGTGACTATATCTGGATTTTCCCCAAACTGGAAACAACCCAAATGCCCTCAAGTGGCAAGTGGGTAACGGAACTGTTGAGAGAAAATAAAAACCGGCGATAATGAAAGTTGACGTTTGTTTGGAGAACAGAAGCATCGTCTCACACATCCTCTCATTATTTAATCCTCATGGCATGGGTTTTGTAGTTCCCACTGTGCAGAGGAGGCAATTAAAGCCCAGAGATGTTAAAGGATTTGTAGGAACCACACAGCTTCAGTGGAGGAGACAAGAGGAAGTTACAAGGGTCTGATTGCAGAATTCGTACTCCTACCTATGACAATATGCTGGTGGCCCAGCTCCCTGTCGGGACACCAAATTAATCCCCAGGGAGAGATGCCATCAACCAGCAGCTCCCAAACGACTGGTGATCCCGCACAACTGCGGAACAAGTAACGACCCTGCACCACCGTGGTGCTTGCAACGCGCCCGGAGGGCCAACAGGTGGCGCCCGAACACCGCCCACGGCTTTGATTTGCAAATTTGCCTGGATTTTCTCCAGAGCGCCGCTGCAATCTACCCGGAAGCAGTTCTGTGGTCGGGGCGGGTAAATGTTTTCTCTTCCCCGCCAGCCATTCCTAGAGTGTCGACAGGAACTGCAGTTTAGCGGATGCTGAGATTTTAAAGAGAACCCTCGGTACCACCACCCCACGCACGTATTACAGTTCTTATTTTCTATCAGAGTTCGGCGTACTTGTTTATGACCACGTTTAACCGTTGTTAAACATTTAGAATCTGAATCATGTCCATTTCAAGATCCCAGTACTTAGTCTGTTAATACTTGTGTGGGAGGGCCTGTCAGTTATCCACCCCAGTCCTTTGCAGGGTGGCAGGGGGAGAGAGACATGCTTTTCTGGGTGAATTTGGGCAAACCCCTGCTCCTCTCACCGTGTCACTGTCCCAGGTATAAAGTGAGGGATTGGATAGTAGTTTCCAGGTTTGCCAGTGGCATGCGAATTCCGCGGGGGCAGGGAGAAGGGGAGTTATTTCTTAAAAATTCCTATTTTGGGGGGATGGGTGGCAGGCACGTGGGTTTTGCGAGCCAGGCAGCTAATTCTGACACCAACCCGGGTGTGGGAGACCCCTGACCAGATCACCTCTGAGGGATCCTTCCAGCCTTAACCTCCTCTTTCTTCCTTTATAGGACTTGGTGTTAAACTTTTAAAATGGAACCTTAAAAACAGGAGGAATGCCCCTGTGGGACCACTTTGCAGAGTAGATTTTGGTGTTTGGGACAGACCCTGGACAATCTCTCTTGGCCTGGCCATCAGCTCCCAGGTCTTCCTGTTGTGGAGACAAGATGGACAGATTCCTGGTGAAGGGGGCTGTTGGGAGCCTTAAGAGAGGGATGGAACAAGAGCAGACTGGAGGAGGCCCAGCAGGGTTGGCAGAAGAGGAGGGAAACAGCAAGAAAAATCCCAGGAGAGCAGCCCTGGGGAATGGAGTTGACTCAGCAGGCCTCAGCTGGTGGCGCATTCGAGCTGAGGGCCTGAACTGCGATTTCACAGTCCTGTTTGGCAAAGCCGAAGCAGACGAGATTTTCCAAGAGTTGGAGAAAGAAGTGGAATATTTTACAGGTAAGCAGGGGATGGTGGCTGGTTTGAACACACTACTGGTCTGTGTTTAGAGAAATCTGAACTTCAGAGCCATTAATAACGGATTCCAGCACAAGCTGGAATCAAGATTGCCGGGAGAAATATCAATAACCTCAGATATGCAGATAACACCACCCTTATGGCAGAAAGCGAAGAACTAAAAAGCCTCCTAATGAAAGTGAGAGTGAAAAAGCTGACTTAAAACTCAACATTCAGAAAACTAAGATCATAGCATCCAGTCCCATCACTTCATGGGAAATAGATGGGGAAACAATAGGAACAGTGAGAGACTTTAATTTTCGGGGCTCCAAAATCACTGCAGATGGTGACTGCAGCCATGAAATAAAAGACGCTTGCTCCATGGAAGAAAAGTTATGACCAACCTAGACAGCATGTTAAAAAGCAGAGACATTATTTTGCCAACAAAGGTCTGTCTAGTTAAAGCTATGGTTCTTCCAGTAGTCATGTATAGATGTGAGAGTTGAACTATAAAGAAAGCTTAGCACCAAAGAATTGATGCTTTCGAACTGTGGTGTTGGAGAAGACTCTTGAGAGTCCCTTGGACTGCAGGGAGATCCAACCAATCCATCCTCAAGGAAATCAGTCCTGAATATTCATAGGAAGGACTGACGCTGAAGCTGAAACTCCAATACTTTGGCCACCTGATGCGAAGAACTGACTCATTTGAAAAGACCCTGATGCTGGGAAAGATAGAAGGTGGGAGGAGAAGGGGATGACAGAGGATGAGATGGTTGAATGGCATCACCGACACGATGGACATGAGTTTGAGTAAACTCCGGGAGTTGGTGATGGACAGGGAAGCCTGGTATGCTGCAGTCCACAGGGTCTCAAAGAGTTGGACATGACTGAGCGACTGAACTGAACTGAATAACAGATGAGTTTGTTAATTAACACATACTCCTGGCACCTTTGGGCCAAGCACCTTACTGGGTGCTTGCGATACAAACTGAATAACGGGAATCGCCTGTCCGCTGAGAGGTGGGGAGTTACCAGGTAATCCCTGTGCACCAGTTCTCAGTGTCAGCTGGAGGACTCTGTTGCTTGTGAGCACTCCATTGCTGGCCCCGCCCCCTGCAGTCTAGTGTCCAGAGTTTCCGGTGCTGCTGAGACTGGAACCCATACTGAGAACCACTGCAGGGTGGCAGAGCACAGGGGAGTGTAGAAACGCCCATGGGAGACCCAGCTTCCATCAAGAACTGCATTAGCGCCATCTCCCCTGGATGCCCACACCCCCGCATCCCCGCAGTTGGCAACATCACCGTGCTAGCATGTAAGCTCACTTCATATTGCTCCAATTGTAGTCTCTTTTTTCTGGTTCTGCTGAGCAATTAAGTTACCGTGTTTTGTTTTTGTTTTTTAAATTGGACTAGAACTGTTTCTCTTAGTGTTGGACAAGAATCACTACCCTCACAGGAAGGGTTTGGGTGAGCCACAATCATTTTTGAGGAGGAGGTCCTCGGCCAGAGTAATAGATGTCACTCCTGTTGCACTTTCGCTCCTGAACGCTCAGGGAGCCAGTGGAGACTTCTGAGGCCCTGCCATGTCTCCCCTGCACAGGTGCGCTGGCCAGGGTCCAGGTGTTCGGGAAGTGGCACAGTGTCCCAAGGAAGCAGGCGACCTACGGCGACACTGGGCTGACCTACACCTTTTCAGGCCTCACTCTGTCTCCGAAGCCCTGGATCCCCATTCTGGAGCGTGTCCGGGATCGTGTTTCTCTGGTGACTGGACAGACCTTCAACTTTGTGCTCGTCAACAGGTGACACTCTGTCTTTACCTTTTTTTTTTTTTCCAGGAGCATGGACTGGATTTTATAAATCTTCTGTCTCTTCCAAAAGGAAGAATTTGGGATTCCCCTGCATTTTACTCATTTGTACAGCAGATAATTCTTGAGCGTTCCTGGGGCCCTAGTAGTGGAACAGCACCAGCATTTCGTCTTTATGGAGCACCCACCTCGGGGGCGGGGGGCTTTCCAGGTGGCTCGGTGGTAAAGAATCCACCTGCCAATGCAGGAGATGTGGGTTTGATCCCTGGGCTGGGAAGATCCCCTGGAGGAGAGCATGGCAACCCACTCCAGTATTCTTACCTGGAGAATCCCATGGACCAAGGAGGTCATGGGGTCCATGGACCGAGGTTATGGGGTCCATGGCCTCGTGGATGTGGGATTCCAAGGTGTCAGATGTGACTGAGCACACACGTGTGCACCTTGGCAGGGAGGGAGAGGCCGAGAGCTGATGAACAGGATACCTGCAGTCGTTGATAAACGTCTTGTAGAAAATTAAACAGGCTGATCTTAGAACATCTGGGAGGGAGGGTTTCTCAACAGCACTCGATGCTTTCAGCCAAACAATCCTCTTCTTGGGGCTGGCTTCTGTGGTGTCAGATGTTGGGCAGCATCCCTGACCTCCACCGACCGGATGCCAGGAGCTCCCTGTGGATGAGAAATGGTTGCCCGCTGTATCAGCACACGGAGGAGGCGCGGCTGCTGCAGCCTCCCCAGTGGTGCACCATCCGGCCTGGCAAAGAACAGGATCCTGGCCCCAGATCGCTGAGGTGCATGTCAAAGGAATGATCTCAGTGAGCCCAGATTCTTGCATCTTCCCATATATAGAAAATACTGAACTCATTAACCCGTGATGTCTGGTTTTCTTTAATTAACAAGAATCTTTTGATGTTCCGACTACCTGGTTTTTGTTGCAAAAGCCCTCTTTATCCCGGCTCCTGCCTTGTCTCTTTGGGGCCATCCCTCAGAGCTGCGAGACCACCTCCTGGGCGTAAGTCCTCAGTTCTGTCTGCAGAATGAAACAGTTTTCAACTTTTAGGTTGTGCATTTTTTTCAAGGGCCCCTTTGGAGCAACGGAATGTCTCCAGACATTGCTTGAGTGCCCCCGGGGAGGGCAGAATTGCCCTGGTTGAGAATTTGGGGTTTAGGGGAAGATGGCTAGAGGAGGGGTCAGGAAAGGGTGACATTGGCGCTTATAACTAAACCAAGGGAACGTGAGCCCCACAGGCCTCTGCAGGGAGAGCAGAGGGAGTTTGGAGTGTCTGTGGAGTGGAAATCCCACTGGTGGTGCCAGAAAACAGTGTATGAGGGAAAGAGGGGGTGTGGGTGAGCTCAGCTCAGAGGTGGGCAGGGGCCAGGCGAAGAATACAGCTTTTATTCTAAGTTACAGAGAGAAGGCATCTTACGTGATAAAGGTTTACAAATATGAATCAGGGGTACTGTAAGACGTGTGTTTGGCCTCTATCCACATGTGTGGGGTTTTTGTTTGTGGCCGCACCGTGTGACGTATGGGATCTTAGTTCCCCAACCAGGGACCAAACCTGGGCCGTGGCAGTGGAAGTGTGGAATCCTAACCACTGGACCGCCAGGGAATGCCCTACTGGTGGGCTGTTTTAAAGCCTGTGATCAGAGGGCTGATAACAAAGTGAAAGGCTAGCTTCACTATGTAGACCAGGTGCGGCCCTTCAGCCCCTGCAGGAACCTGGGTTTGTGGCACTGTTTCCTGGCTGGCGGACGAGGACCTCCACTGTGGGTGGTGTGTTTCCAGAAAGGACTGTACTGTGAACTCTACTTGTTTTCTCACTGCAGGTACAAAGACGGCCAGGACCACATTGGCGAGCACAGGGATGACGAGAGAGAACTGGCTCCCGGGAGCCCCATCGCCTCTGTCTCCTTTGGGGCCTGCAGAGACTTCGTCTTCAGGCATAAGGATTCCCGGGGGAAGCACCCGTCCCGGAGGCTGGAGGTGGTCAGGCTCCAGCTGGCCCATGGCAGCTTACTCATGATAAACCACCCAACCAACATTCACTGGTACCACAGTCTCCCAGTCCGAAAGAAGGTTCTGGCTCCCCGGGTCAATCTGACATTTCGGAAAATCCTGCCTACTACAAAGTGAACAACATTGTTAACAGTGAGTGCTTCTGTTGGCTCCTTCGCTCTCCACTCCTAGAGGGAGCTGCTGTTTCTTTTACCAACAGGGAACATGGAACGGGTTTCACCCAAGCGCAGGGCTTCTTACAGGTACAACATAGAACTCAGAGAAAGAGGACATTTGTATCAGACTGGTGAATTATGAAAAAATACCAGCTGATGTTTTTCCTAACAAAATGATTCTTTTATTGCTATAATACAGCAGATACAAAAGGTACCTTAGCAAATACATAAATCAACAGTTATTATGGCATAAACTATGAGTTTGACTCGGGTTTTTGCAAAAAAAAGAAGTGACTGTAAATAACTGAATGCTAGAAATAAGATTATTTGGCTGCTAACTAACGCCTAATTATTTACAATGTGAGGAAGCAGGGGTAGAGAAGGTGCCTAGAGATCATTCACATTTATAGCCGTAGCCGTGGCCCAGTCCCTGGCCTCTGACCAAAGGTCTGCTTACAACCAAACATTCAAAGGAGGCACTGTTCACACCTGGCACCTCTCTTTGATGGCAGATTTCAGAGTACGCAGCGACAGAAGGGCAGGTGCACAAAGCTACGGTTGGCCAGGCAGGTGAAGGCCACATGACCTGGGCACGTGTTGCCCCAGGCTTGGGTATCACAGGGACGCTCCTTTCACCATCAGAGCCGGGGTCTGCCACGAAGTTGGGAAGGGACATCTGCCGGGAGCACAGCAGAAGCTTCACGCTGCTCCTTTCTCCCTGATGCTCGTGGTCTGGAGAACCCTCACAGTCTGTTTCTCTCCATAGCAGGACTTCCCAGTCCTCGGCATGCACACACACCTGGCCCAGTGGAATGGGGACTGCCCGGGCCTCCAGTGGGTTCAGCTGACATCAAGGTCTTGTCTGGGAGTGTTGCCAGCCTGCCCACCAGGGGAAGCATGGGCCTCAGCCTGACCTTGGTGACCAGGATGCACCTGATTCCAAGTCTTACCTCTGAGGCGTCAGTCTGGATTTGGTATCCTTTCTTTTTTAAATAAAAAAATCTAGTTAAAACATAGATACCGCTGTGTCCTCGAAATTCCTTTGGCCCTGGGCTGCCTTCATGAGACTTACCTGAGGATGGGGGAGGATGATCAGATGGGGCCTTCTGTATGAGGTACTAGAAAGCAACACATGTAGAATATGGATCTAGGACAGGATGATGGGACTAGGTGTCAGCCGCCGTTGTGTGTTTCAAAAGTTTTCTTAAACTTCTTTCTTCCTTTTCTGTGGGATGGGATGGGCCTGACTTTGATGGCCATGGAATCGAACTCGTCACTTTACAGATGAGGAAACCAAGGTGTGGAGAGGTGGAGGCCCCGAGTGAGGTCTGTGCCCTTCCTTCTGAATCCAGCTCTCGCGCGGAGGCCGGGATTGTCTGTCTGTCTGTCTCTCATGGCCCCCGGCTCCACCTGTAAACCTCAGGAGCTCCACGTGGGCAATAAATAGATAGGTGAGAGTAATGGTCCATGGTGGGTCCTGGCGTGAGAAAGGTTTTTCTATGGAGCAGGGTGGTCGTGGGTGCAGTGCAGAGGCCGCCAGGTTCTGGCTGTCCAGGCAGTTATGTAATAAATGGTGGCCACACCTCTCAGAGTCCAGGACACGCAAGATGACTGCAGCCAGGAAGCTGGTCACTTGTCACTGATGAAGTAGAGACAGAATTCCCCCGAGGGGCGGGTTTGGCAGATGAGCTTTCACTACATGTAAAGACTCTGAAAGATTAGAAAAAGACGTACAAAAGGGGAAGACGGGCGTGCGCCAGGCGTCCTCTGAGCTGTCCCTTGCTCTCCATTCAGTCACTCTGCAACAATCAGAGCTTTGCAAAAATTGTCCGTGTGACTCCCAGATGAGGTCTGTTTTCCAGAAGGGACGTGCTACAAAAGCAGTTGAGAGTGAAAGGCACTTTTTTCCTGTGAAATTGTTGCCTTTAATGATTTCACTAATTCATCCGTTTTCGTGGGCCTTGCTTGCTTATTAAAAAGATCTACGCTGAAGCCCTGGAGGATCAGACAGTTAACTCCCCTTTAAGAACACCTGATGCATCAGAATATATTTAAAAAAAAAGTGGCTTCTGGAGTCTGGTTCCTTTTAATTACCTGTATCGGGTGAGTGACAAGACACGGTCTAGCCACACATGGTGCCTGGTGCCACCCTGGTGCAAGCTGTGCGGGGAGGGGGTGGGGGCCTCATCTGGTGTGAATCGGGGCTGCCAGTTCCTCTGTGGAGCCTGCTCTTACACCACACCAGAAGGCCACAGGACTCTAGTGGGGCTGCTCACACGTGCGCACACACGCCACACACGCACAGACACACAGGGCTGGTTCAGTGCTGGCGGCTCTCCAGCCCTGGGGCGGGGCAGGGTCATTCCTCAGACTTGTACTCCCGACCCTGCGGCTGCATCTTGGAGAGGACGCGCTCGTAGAACAGGAGGTAGGCGCTGGAGGACAGCACCTCCTGCAGGCTGGCCTTGCGGACGGTGTCGTCGGAGACCCACAGCCACTGGCTGCTGGCGGAGACGGGGTTCTTGGCCGAGGGCGGGGAGCGCCGGTAGGTCACGAAGTGTCCAGAGTGCATGTCCCCGTGGTGGACGACCACGGCCATCAGCTGGAAGAGGTATGTGGAGGAGCTGAACGGTAGGAACAAACGCCAGTGGTTTACAAATACAATGAGGAAGGTTTAGAGGCAAAAGCAAAGAGTAAGAGGACCCTAGCTGGATTCAATGACGGGGACTGATGATGCTGCAGCCTGACAGCTGGACGCTATACAATCCTTAAAATGCAGACCTCCACTGACTGGCCTGGTGGGCCGTCCAGTTCTGAAGGTGTACTTGCATTGTGTGGTATATGCACACAAACACACACCTTTACAGAGAGGAAAACCAAGACTTAACTGGTGATCTCTGGGTGGTGTCCCAGAGATCTAATTTCTTTCTTTATACTCTGTGTACATACTTTCTTACATATGTACATGTATACACACATACCCATAATATTTATGATTTATGGACTTCATAATTCTTATTTTTAAAACAATCAGTGAATGAGGCTTGTGAGTCTAAGGAGCAGCTCACCTGTAGTCAGGAACAGCTGGGAGGGGGAAAGGCATGGGGGTCGGCAGGGCGGGCAACAAAGACGGGGAGCAGGCGCCATTCATGAAAATCTGTGTTTTGGGGCCCCCCGGGTGATTGCGAACTGCAAGAAAAAAAGGCCCAAGGCGATTAAGATGAGCAGCGGCTCTAGGTAAACAAAATGTGGTTTTTGCTTAGCTTGAGATTTAACTCCCTGATAAGGCTACAAAGGAAAAACAGATAACTTGATTTTGTACTATGTTGATTCATAAAACTTCCTACTTTTTTGTCTTCACCTGCTTTACTCCCAAACAGAAAAACTGTATCCCCCTCCCAGCCTCCTGCTCACTGTGACAGCTTTGTGGATCTTTGAGATTTCCAGGCCTGGCTGCTAAAGACACATGTCAGAGCCAAGCAGTGGCCCACTTACTGGCCTGACCACAACTGAGGCTTCTCAACCTTGATGCTCTGGTCGCCCTTTGTGGGCGCTGTCCTGGGCACTTGCAGGATGCTGAGCAGCACCTCTGGCCTCCACTCACACCAGCGCCTCCTCTCCCGGCCGAGACAACCAAACACACCACCAGCCCCAGCCCGGTGCCCCCGGGGCCAGACTCCCTGCTGAAAAGCACTGATCCCAGCCCGGTGCCCCTGGGGGCCAGACTCCCTGCTGAAAAGCACTGATCCAAACATTCTCTTTTCTCCGACTGTCAGCTTCTGAGGAGCGGCAGTCGGCAGGCGGAGACAGCAGAGATGTGTTCACGGGTGCAGATGAGATAATTAAAGAGATGTTTACATCTCTTCTCCTTTCAAGTATCATATTTGGGGGCCTTTAATACCGACCAGCTACACTGTTGGCCTCTTTAACCACCACACTCTGAACACTAGCAGACCTGCGCCCCTACCTGGGAGAGGAGAAAGTGAGGCCAAGAGGCCCTTGATTTAAAACTGGGCCCTCTTCCCACCCCTGCTGCTCTACTCTCAAAGTTAATCTGCGGATCTGCTGAGAAAGGACAAAGATCCGTCCCCCTGTGAGTGATGTCCTGCCAGGCCACGCTGCTACTGCTGCTAAGTCACTTCAGTCGTGTCCGACTGTGCAACCCCATAGACGGCAGCCCACCAGACCTCCCTGTCCCTGGGATTCTCTAGGCAAGAACACTGGAGTGGGTTGCCATTTCCTTCTCCAATGCATGAAAGTGAAAAGTGAAAGTGAAGTCGCTTAGTCGTGTCCGACTCTAGCGACCCCATGGACTGCAGCCTACCAGGCTCCTCTGTCCATGGGATTTTCTAGGCAAAAGTACTGGATTGGGGTGCCACTGCCTTCTCCGCCAGGCCACGCAGCTAGATGTAAAAACGAATAACAGTAGTGAGGGGGCGGAGACTTCCCTGGTGGTCCAGTGGCTAAGACTGTGCTCCCAGTGCAGGGGGCCCAGCTTTGATCCCTGGTCAGGAACTAGGTCCCACATGCCACAACTAAGACCTGGGGGGCCAAATAAATAAATAAATATTAAAAAAAAAAGAATAAAAGTAGTGAGGGGCACTAGGTGGGGAAAGGCCAGGGTGCAGGGAAGACAGTCCTGGCTTGACTAGGAGCAGCAAATGGGGTGGGCGGTTGTGGAGGGAGGGTGGAATGGGACGGGATGTTCAGGCTTAGAGCCTTTAAAGTCAGTGGGTTTTCCCTCATTAATGAAGAACTAAACACATTACATACAAGACCTTAACAAAACTGCCCCTCACTCCATTCCAGTTCCAGATGCCCCGTCTGGCACTCAGCCTCTGGGAGCCTTGGTTCTCTCTTCAGTGAGACTGAAGGTGATAACAGCTACCTGGTGCCTAAGTCAAGGATTAACCTCATGGGAGGATTGTAATGGGATCAGATAAATCAGCAATTCAGTAAAGAAGTAGCAACCCAAGTAAGATGTTTAGGGATCTTCAGCCAAGATACCGCCTCCCCACATTTCCTGTCTAAAGGAGGTGATGGGAGGGAGGCTCAAGAGGGAGGAGATATATGTATACCTATAGCTGATTCCCTGGTGGCTCAGACAGTAGAGAATCCACCTGCAATGCAGGAGACCTGGGTTCGATCCCTGGGTTGGGAAGATCCCCTGGCGAAGGAAATGGCTACCCACTCCAGTATTCTTGCCTGGGGAATCATGTGGACAGAGGAGCCTGGCAGGCTATAGTCCATGGGTCACAAACAGTCAGACACAACTGAGTGACTTTGACACATAGCTGATTCACACTGTTGTACAGCAGAAACCAACACAACATTATAAAGCAATTATCCTCAATTAAAAATTGAATATATTCACTAGGTGACTGTATGGGGGCAGAAAAGAAGAAATTCAGTGGAATGAGGCGAGTCAATTATTGTTTAGCCAGAAGATCAGAAAGCAACCTTCCTCCCTCCTGCCTGTGTGTTTCCATCCATCATAGAGCTTTTAAAAACTAGACATCACTGTATCATTTTAACCCCTTTTATGAAACCCGCCTTCTCTCACCCCCAATCCTGCTGTTCTCAAGACTTTAAGCGCCATCGGGCAAGCCTGGCCCTGGTAGCACCAGGGCCCAGAGGGTCCCTCTCTCTGCCCCTTGGACACACACCTGACTTGGGGACTGCCGGCCCGTCCTGCAGCTCCAGCGCGGGCCCTGCTTTCTCACACCGCTCAGGGCTGCGGTGACCGGGCTTGTGTCCCAGGAGGTGGTACTTGTAGATGTCCATCATCAGGAACTCGCCGAACTGCACGTGCTCGTGCCGCTTCAGGGGCGCGCCATGGCTGGACCAGCTCAGCCGCTGGAGATGGATGCACAGGCACTGCGGCAGCTGCGGCGGAGAAACAGGAAGGGTGGGGGACAGGAGCGGGACCGGGGGGCCCCAGACCAGAGCCAGACCCAGGGTTCTGGGAGCAGAGCCGCATCTGGGGGGCCCCCAGAGCAGAGCCAGACCCGGGGTTCTGGGAGCAGAGATGGATCTGGGGGACCCCCAGAGCAGAGCCTAGACCCAGGGGTCCTGGGAGCAGAGCCGGATCTGGGGGGCCCCCAGAGCAGAGCCAGACCCGGGGTTCTGGGAGCAGAGCGGGACCCGGGGGGGCCCCCAGAGCACAGCCAGACCCGGGGGTCCTGGGAGCAGAGCCGGATCTGGGGGGCCCCAGAGCACAGCCAGACCTGGGGGTTCTGGGAGCAGAGCCAGATCTGGGGGGCTCCCTGAGCAGAGCCAGACCCGGGGGTCCTGGGAGCAGAGCCGGATCTGGGGGGCCCCCAGAGCAGAGCCAGACCCGGGGGTCCTGGGAGCAGAGCTGGATCTGGGGGGCTCCAGGGGCAGAGCTGGCCAGGTGTGCGGCATAGGCTCACCTTCCCCAGTTTTAATTGTTTGACAAATGTGGTCCTCTGGTGTTCCACCTTCTCCCCATTCAGCGTCCCTTTTGCCTCAATCTGAAATAAAGGAAACATCTCTCTGAAGAAATTCTTGAAACAGGACCCTCAGAGAGAGCAGAGGGCCAAGCTGGAGTTACCCCAGCATTCATTGGGCACTTGGCATCCACCTGCCAAAGGAACTCAGCTGCCCAGATATTTGCAAGTTAGTTTCACTGTTTTAAATGGGCTTCCCTGGTAGCTAAGCTGGTAAAGAATCCACCTGTGATGCAGGAGACCCCAGTTGGACTCCTTGGTTGGGAAGATCCCCTGGAGAAGGAAATAGCTACCCACTCCAGTATTCTGGCCTGGAGAATTCCATGGACTGTATAGCCCATGGGGTTGCAAAGAGTCGGACATGACTGAGCGACTTTCGCTTTCACTGTTTTAAAGAGGATGACATGGTTGGATGGCATCACCAACTCAATGACATGAGTTTGAGCAAACTCCAGGAGATAGTGAAGGACAGGGAAGCTTGGCATACTACACTCCACGGGGTCACCAAGAGTTGGACATGACTTAGCAACTGAATAAAAACAAGAGTCATTAAATAATTGTGACCGTTGCAGAGAAACAAAGAGGCCGCAATGAAACTCTGCACTGGCTGCCTGTCATCTGTTTTGTTTTGTGTCTTCAAAAATTCTTTCCTGTACACTTTCTCTTAATTCAGAGGATGACATTCCTGGGGCAGTTGGGCAGGAGTGAGACAGCTGGGCATGGAGGGGACTGTAGCAAATTGGAGCAGGCATGTCTCACCTCAAAGCATATGATTCAATTTTTTTCCTTTAAACATTCTGTGAATGAAACAACTCATCTGGGAAAAGATATAGTCCGTGGGCTGCCAACTTTCTAAGCAAGTGAGGTGGAGGTGGCTGTGGCTGCAGGGAGCCTCTGGGCCAGCCAGCAGAGCTCAGGGCTCAGGGTGTGCGAGGCCCTGTATCTGGACATGGGGCAGCTCGGGGGATGGCAGCCGGGGTTAAGAGGCCCTGTATCTGGACATGGGCCAGCTCGGGGGATGGCAGCCGGGGTTAAGAGGCCCTGTATCTGGACATGGGGCAGCTCGGGGGATGGCAGCCGGGGTTAAGAGGCCCTGTATCTGGACATGGGCCAGCTCGGGGGATGGCAGCCGGGGTTAAGAAGCCCTGTATCTGGACATGGGCCAGCTCGGGGGGTGGCCGCCGGGGTTAAAGTCATACCTTTGTACAGTTGTCACAGACGACATCCCGCACGGATTCTGACGAGATGAAGTGGTGAAGGCAGTGGTCCAGGGTCAGTGGATGACCCTATGGCACAAGAAGCACTTTCACGAATACAATTCAAGGAGAGCTGGACTGACACTGCTAACAGGGTGCAGCCCAGAGCTTTATTCTGCTTAGGTAGGCTGCGAGGCCTCACAGACACAAGTGGGTGTTTCCCGAACAAAATGGGGAGTTCAGAGCATCCTAGATTTGTTATTCTGGATGGATTCAAGGGTATGAGGACCCAATACTGCAGAAAAGTATGCGCTTCTGTGCTGTTTTACGCATCTCTGAACTTGAGAGGTGTGTGTATATGTATTCGAAAAAGCCAAAATTTCTGCAGCAAGAGAGAAACCACCTTCTTCCCCCAGACAGGTCGTGGTAACCACAGATTAAAACTAAGACAGGTTCAACCAACTATGTGTCTGAGTCATGTGTAGTACCTGAGTTACCCAAGATGCCTCAAAGCTCTTTCAGATTCAGATGTCTCTGAAACAGACTCGAAATAAACCAGAGATTGGTACATACCCATGTGGAGGCTGGAATACTGAGGGAAAGACTGTCGAAGGTATCGAATCGAACGGGACTCTGAAACATAAATTGCAGGAAATACAGAAAGGACTTAGGTTCAAGTCAAAGTTTTATAAGTGGGAAGGTATATGCCTATAAAATAGTTTCATATTTACACACCCAACAGTAACATAGTTAAACATAATGTACTTACCGAGAAGCAAAGTCTATTAAGAACAACTTTGTAAACATAAGAACTACAATAATACTAAAGGACAGCTTGGAAAAACTGTACAATAACATACCTGACCCAGCAAAACAGGGATATTATCCTAAGGAAATAACCATGGACAACATAACTACAAGGACGTAGTTACCACAGCACCATTTAAAACAGCAAAACACGAATGGGTGAAACTTCCAGGGAATGATAGAGTAAATTATATCATGTCCACATAGAGTGGAATACTGTATTTAAAACACTGTAGTAGAAGTATACATGATTACACAGAAAGATGTGCATGTTTTATGATTAATTGGCACCCCCCCCCAAAAAAAAAACAGATGACAAAATACATTTAATAAGAGTTCCTGCTTTTGGGACCTCCCTGGTTTCCCAGTGGTTAAGAATTTGCCTGCCAATGCAGGACAGATGAGTTCAGTCCCTGGTCCAGGAAGAACCCACATGCCATAGAGCAACTAATCACGTGTACCACAACCCCACATAGCCAATGCTCTAGAGCCCATTCTCTGCAACAAGCGAGGCCGCTGCAATGAGAAGCCTGCATACCACAATAAAGAACAGTCCCTGCTGGCTGCAACTAGAGACAGGTCGCATGCAGCAATGAAGACCCAGCATAGCCAAAAATAAATTAATTAATTTTATTTATAAATAAAACAGTAAATAATAAAATCAATAGAGAACTTATTAAAAAAAGATTCAACATCATTAGTCACTCAGTCATGTCCAACTCTTTGCGACCCTATGGACTGTAGCCTGCCAGGCTCTTCTGTCCATGGGATTCTCTAGGCAAGAACACTGGAGTGAGTTGCCATGCCCTCCTCCAGGGGATCTTCTCGACCCAGGGATCAAACCAGCATCTCTTACGTCTCCCACACTGGCAAGAGACATGGGAAGTTCTCATGATAAGGCCAATTAAAACCACAATGAGGGGGGAAAAAATGAGACACCATGTTGCACACAAGAGAATGGCTATAAATAAAAACTTAGATAAAAAGTGTTGATGAGGATGTAGAAAAATTTGAAACTTCATTCAATGCTGGTAGAAATAGAAAAATAGTCTCACAGTCTCTCAAAAGGTTAAACTTAAAGTTACCATATGAGCTAGCAATTCCACTCCTAGGGAAATATTAAAGAGAGATAAAAACATGTTTCCACAAAAATGTGCACGTAACTATTCACAGTAGCATTATACATTAATAGCTGAAAAGTAGAAACAACTCAACTGTCCATCAACTGATGACTGGATAAACAAAATGTGGTCTAGTAATACAGTGGAATAGTACTTGGAAACAAACAGGAACAAAGCACTGGTATGGGCTACAACATGGAAGAACCCTGAAAACATGCTGAGTCAAAGAAGCGAGTCTCAGGGCAACAGACATTGTATGATTCCATTTATATGAAATGTCCTGAACAGACAAATCTATAAAGACAGAAAGTAGATTAGTGGTTTCCGAGGGCTGACAGTGTGAGGAGAAATAAGAAAGGAAGCTAATGGGTACAGGGTTGGTTATTCATGTGTGTGGTGGGGGGATGATAAAAATATCCTAAAACTGACTGAGGTGACAGCTGTACAATTCTCTATTTTTGCATCATGTTCAAAATTTTGCATAATAACATTTTAAAATCTCAGAAACAAAACACACATACATACACACACCAAAGCTAAACAAACAAACAAAAAAAACCAGCTCTAGAATCTGTTGTGTTCACCAAGAGTATAGACCCAACCTCAGGACTCAAAACCCTGCCAATCCACAGTGGGTTTGCTGTTCTTGGTACAGAAGATGCCATCTGAGAGTCAACTGGTATGTCAGCACTCACCAAATGTGGGCAGTCAGTTGACTAAGCACAGAGACCCCAGAAAATCACAAAAGCCAGACAACAATGTCAGTCCGCACACTCTGGTTCCTTCATGAATCTTAAATAAAACCTTGCCAGAAAATACCAGGCACTGGTAGTGTATTTACCTGGTGCTCACAGTGTTTGCAGACCATGTTACTCGTGAGTCGTCCGTGAAAAGGATGCTGAGACTTCCAGTGGTTGGATGTGGGATGTGGTGACCCTGAAACACAGAGCACCTTTGGATAGGCCACCTCTAGCCCTTTGGCACCAACCTCAAAATTCACCATCCTCCTTAGTACGTGGTACAAACACCCTCTTCAGAAAAAAAAGTTTCTGGACTTCCCAGGCAGTCCATTGATTAAGACTCCAGGCTTTCACTGCACAGATATTGGACTTGATCCCTGGTCAGGGAACTAAGATCCTGCATGCCATGAGGCAAGGCCAAAAGAAAACAAAGGCAGGAAAAAAAAAAAGAAGACTTCTGAAAACATCAGAATGAGCAGGTTCTAAAGAACTGGGGTTTGGGGGGGTTAGGATGGGGGTTAGTGGAATAAACACAGCGGTGTGGCGTGCCAGTTAGAACCACGGGCTGAAGACAGGCCGGCCTAGGCTGGGTCTTGGCTTTGCTTCTTTAGTCACCGGACCCAGAGCTAGACTTCATGTTTATAAGCCTCAGTTTTCTGGAAATGGGGATAATTATGATCCCACTATGCCCCACACCTGGGGCTTCCCTGATGGCTCAGCAGGTAAAGGATCTGCCTGCAACACAGGAAACATGGGTTCAATCCCTGGATTGGGAAGATTTCCTGGAGGAGGAAATGGCAACCACTCCAGTATTCTTGCCTGAAAAATGTCCTGGATGGAACAGCCTTGTGGGCTACAGTCCAATGGGGTCGCAGAGTCAGACACGACTGAGCGACTAAGGGCATGCCCCACACCACCAACTTCACAGAGCAGCTGGAAGGCTTCTGTGAGGCATTATGGTGACTGGCACACAGCAGGGACCCAAAAGATAACTGTTCTCATTACTACCAGTGCGCAAAGGAACTGATGTGTCATTTTCTTAAGAAAACAATGATTTCCTTCTAGGGAGGCCTGGGACATTTGCAGAACAGCTGGCCACAGTGGAAACGCGGAGGACACGGCACCTTCAGCTTGTTAAGTTACAGGACCAATTCAAGAAGGTAGAGCGATACCACCACTCGAGGCAGAAACAGGTCCATTAAATAGCAGAAATTGAGCAGGGCTCGGCTGTGATGGAACACTTGAGATGCTCACTGGGGGGATGGTTTAGAGCTGTTTCCGAAACACAAGTTCCTCTCAAATGCACACACTCCAAGTCGGGATGGATGTCACCAGAAAAAAAACATTCTCTTTAGAAAACATAAAGCAAATTACTGTCCTATCGAAAAGGTACACATCTCACATGTTACAGTTCAAGGGAAACAACTACCTCTGGTGCGGCAGGTGATCTGTCTGGGAGTTATTTCTGTCTGCTGCTGCAGGGGAAGAAAGAGAAAGAGGCTGAAAACCCTACTGCTCTCCCTCTGGCCACCCACCCTCAATCCCCTCTTAAATCTCTTGTTTCTGTGCTGACTTCCCTGTTCAAAAATCAACTTTAAGCTAAGCTTCCTAAAAGCAGCCTTAACTGTGCTTTCAGACTGATTTCTGTACCTATTTCTTCACCAAATGCAACTGAACACCTTTCCTCTCTGGAATATCTGCACCCCCCTCCTTTGACTAGTTAACTTTTTTCAACTCTCTAACATTTACAATGTGCCAGGGAAATGAGATTCATTGAGCATTATTGTGGCTCCTCGCTCTCCGGTATTCAAAGTGGGGGCGGGGGGAATACACTCTTTCCTCTCAAGGCCAATGCAAATTGCAGCAAGGGATTACTTTCCAGAACCTCACCGCTGCTAACCACAGTCACTGAATGCAAACTGTGAAGGTTCAGACCCTCCCCCAGCCTCACTCCCACTACTGGCTTTTGATCGAATTTTACTTTTCAGTTTAAAGTTGTAGGAAAATCACACTTGTGTCCCCTGCACCTGTTCGATGTGCACAGACCACATTGGATGTACTGAGAGTGTTAATGGTTTACCTCCAGGGAATGCACATCAAACAGATGTGTGACCCGGGGCTGGCGGTCCCGCTCATCCTCCAGTGATGAAGTGATCACATGGAATAACTCGTGGGCGTCCTGTCAAGAGGGCAGACCATTCTTCAGAGTGGCTGCAGAGGCTGGGCAACGCCAGAACCACCTGCCGTGTGCACCGCCAGGCAGACCCTCTATGGTTAAGCTGAGTAGAGTTTGCTTTCCAGCTTCTCAAGGCCCAGTGTGTTCAACGGAAACGGCTATAAAGGTGGCTGGCTGACCTGATCACTAACAGTGAAGGTGTGGACCAGGTCCCGTGCTCGATGCTCTGATGTGCTCGGAGAGGAAGGGGACCACAGACAGACGTGGTTTCTCTCCCCACACATACCACAGCACCATACGGCTCAGCGTCAGACCCTGGAAACACTCCCCAGGAGCAACTGGGAGCCAAGTGGGTTCCTGACAGAAGAGCAGGACTTAAGGAATGTGGACAAAGAATGTCTCTCGTCACATCAGTAAACAAAGGATGGTGTGGCCACCAGACCAGACCCTGCAGTCACCCCACACTGTGCACCCTGAGGGGATTCAGGATGGAGAAAAGCAGGATATGGGCCCGAGATAGCTAAGGTGCACATTGAAGGAATGATTTCAATGAGCCCAGATGTGTGCATCTTCCCTTACGTAGAAAAGTGCTTAATTCATTAACTTGGGCAGTCTGGTTTTTCTTTAATTAACAGTAATCTTTCGATGTTCTGACTACTGTTTTGTGTTTTTTTTTGCAAACACTTGATATATCCTGGCTGCTCCCTTACCTCTTCGGAGAAGGCCCCGGAGCTATCTGAGAGGCCGTCTCCCTGCTTAAGGACTGCCTTCAGTATGCCAGTCAAATAAAACCCGATTCTCGGCTTTAAGGCTGTACGGTTTTTTTTTTTTGGCTGACAGGTATCTGATGTCCTGAAGGACTAAATTCCAGTCGCTCTCTCTGTTTAGAGAAATGTGAATTGTAGCTAAATAATTCCAGTTACCAGAGGAGGATTACAAAAGTAGTTTCTAAATGGAAAAATATTTCGACATGTAATGGATTAGTCAAGAAGTATCATGAGAAAGCAGAGATACTCTCAACATCGTGTTTAAAAAGTCACACACACATGATTTCCGATTAAAGTGGAAATGGAGACCATCTTTAAAGAAAAGGGGGGTGAGAAAGCCTTCCCACCTCACTTTTCTGAGTTTTTAAACGCCTCTCACTTCAGCCCCACAGTTTGGGGAGCCCAAAGGCTCTGGTCCAGGGGATGGGCAGTGGAGGCGGCAGTGGCCAGCACAAAGCTGGCCGGGGCCAGCCTGGAACGTTGGCGGATGGGAGGAGGTGCTGCCGGAAGTGCGCACCCACGGGGGCGAAACCGTCGGTCCCCAGAGCTTCACGCTGTCAGCCCCAGCGCTGTCCTCCGGGGAAGGGGAGAAGGTATAGTCACTCACATCTCTCTGAAGGCCTCAGGTGTCCCCGTCAGCCACTGAAGTGCAGTCACTCAAGAACTAAAAAGATCTCCCCTCCCTGGCAACAGTGTGCCTACGCCCTGTCCTGTGAACCTTCTCTGTCCCCAATCACAATCTGGTCTCAGGACACTCAGGCTGTCTGAAACGTCACAGAAACATCCACACAGGCCTGGCCACTAACTGCAAGGTCAAGGCTGGCATTTACTCCTCCCGCTGCAGCAAAGCAGCTGTTTCTGGAGCTCAGGCCCAAGCTCATGAATGGAAAGGAGTCTCAGAGGAAACCTGTTTTGAGTATCGTGTTCACCTGCTCTTCAAACGAAGAGATCTGCCATCGGTGCATTCTTAAGACGTCCAACAAGCAGCTTGCATCCAAGACCTCTTCATCAGTGACCTCTTGGCAAGATAAAGCTGGAATCAAAAAAGGCAACAGTTATTAAGTGAACCAACACAACAACTAACCAAGAAAACCTGTGCAGAAAGATGTGTCAAAGCTAATTAAAAATGGAAGGACTGGAAAATTCACCCTGGAATTATGTCTCTTTTGTTACTCTTCCTTGTAGCCTTACCCAGTTAGGATGCTGGTAGACACCTGGAATTTGCTGAATGAATGTAATTTTTCATGTGGCCACAGCATTTAGCAACCGACTTTCACATATTTG
Source organism: Bubalus bubalis (assembly GCF_019923935.1). Taxonomy (NCBI): domain Eukaryota; kingdom Metazoa; phylum Chordata; class Mammalia; order Artiodactyla; family Bovidae; genus Bubalus; species Bubalus bubalis. The sequence continues at coordinate 8,662,906 of NC_059173.1, read as the reverse complement.
AATTACTATCATCAACAGAAACTTACTGTTGCAAGATTCATGTTGAATAAAATGACTTTAACTCTCAACTTGGAAGGACAGGAGGGCCCTTAAACATCCAACTGGTCCCCCCCTACACTTTCTGTCTAGCTCCTTCTCTACAGGACTGTCCCAGGACCATTAGGCCTTGTTTGCATTTGAATTTCTACTACTACAAAGCATCAAGCTCTATGAGGCAGCCTGAAGGAGTCCTCTGAATGGTTTACTTTCCTTTTTTATTTATGTCGTTGTTTTTCGTCGCGCCACCTGGCTTTTGGGATCTTAACTCCTAGAGTAGATATTGAACCCAGCCTTCAGCAGTGAAAACACCAAGGCCTAATGCTTGGACAACCAGGGAATTCAATCTGAGTAGAATCAAGCTTAACAGATATACATAAAAGTTTGATGAGCTTATGAATTTATACTGCCATTAAATCTACATCAGGGGTTGGCAAACTTTTGCTGTAAAAGGTCAGCTAGTAAACATTTTAGGCTTGGCAGGTCTCTGCAGCAACTACTCAACTCTGCCACTGTAACACAAAAAGCAGTCATAGATGATAGATAGATAATATGTAATATTATATAGATATGTAATATTATAAAGACGGTACGTAATAGTATATATTACATAGATACATAAGTAATATTACATAGATAATATGTAAACAAATGGACATGGCTGTGTTTCAATAAAGTTTTATTCACAAAAACAGGTGGCACGCAAATTTGGCCCTGGGGCCAAAGTTTATTGATTCCTGATCCTGACCCCCTCTTCCCTGAGCATATTATTAAGGACCAATATATCACACTGAATCAGCACTGCCATGAGATAAAGAAGATAAAAATATAGGAGGAGCCTGCCTCTCAGTACAGTTTCTGGGAGTTTAGTGACTCTCCAGATAAATTAAGCCAGTGTTTCTTCTCTGTGATTTGCAGTCAGTGAACTGGCAAGATGGCTGTGACCCTGAACGCTGCCATCCCGACCCATGTCGAATCATGGCTGGTGACCTGAGAAGTAGCAGCCTTGCCAGCTGGTAGCCAGTTACTGGTGCAATAAAGCCTGGGGTCAGACCCTTACCCTACCTGTCTAAAGATGTATTATTCCTTCCCTCTTCCTCCTACAGCCCCAGGCAGCCCTGTTAGCTTTTTCCCTCCCAGAGAACATCTGAACGTCCCCTTCAGCCCAGTTTTACCTACAACACTGTGGGGCAGCGCGGCAATGTCTACTGTTTTCCTATCTTACAATCCAGCAACCTTTCTCAGGATCTGCCCAGGGCAACGTGTGACTGTGTGCTTGACGGCCATGTACAAGGAGGTTCGCTATGGCCAGTTTATCTATACAAGGCACCAGAAGCTGATAGCTAAGTGGATGGGGGGACGTGGTACAGCCGTAAAGGTGCATGAGGTTTTGCAAGCCATGTATGTGACACGGGATTAAGATTCAAAATATATTGCTGCTAAGTTGCTTCAGTCGTGTCCGACTCTGTGCGACCCCATAGACGGCAGCCCACCAGGCTCCTCTGTCCATGGGATTCTCCACGCAAGAACACTGGAGTGGGTTGCCATTTCCTTCTCCAATGCATGGAAGTGAAAAGTGAAAGCGAAGTCGCTTAGTCGTATCCGACTCGTAGCGACCCCATGGACTGCAGCCTACCAGTCCCCTCCATCCATGGGATTTTCCAGGCAAGAGTACTGGAGTGGGGTGCCATTGCCTTCTCCTCAAAATATATTAGAGAAAAAAAAAAAAAACTCCTAAAACTCAACAACAAAAACACAGAAAACTGATTTCAAAAATGGATGAAAGATTAGGATAGACATTAAAAAAAACAAAACATATAAATGGCCAATAAACACATGAGAAGATGCCCAACATGACCTATGATTAGGGAAATGCAAACCAAGGCCACAGTGAGACATCACTTTCACACCTACTGAGGTGGCTGCTATCAGAAAGACAGACAATGACAAGTGCTGGTGAGGATGTGGAGAATGGAACATCTGTGCCAAGGGAAGGTAAAAGGCTACAGTCGCTGTGGAAAGCGGTGTGGTGACTCCTCAAGGTATTAAACAGAATTGCCATCTGATCCAGTGAGTCCACATCTGGGTATATAACCCCCCAAAATCAAAAGCAGGGGCTTGAACAGATATATATGTCCACCAATGTCCACAACAGCACTATTCACAATGGCCAAAATGTGGAAACAGCCTAAACGTCCACTGACCTATGAATGGGTAAACAAAATGTGGTGTGTACGTGATACACACACACACACACACACACACACACACACACTGGGAAGTCGTTCATATTCAGCCTGTAGGAATGACCTTCGGACACATGCTCCAGTGTGGATAAACCTCGAGGACATTATGCTAAGTGAAATAAACCTGGTACAAAAGAACAGATATATTGTATGATTCCACTTAAATAAGGTACACAGTCAAACTCACAGAGACAGAAAGTAGAATAGCGGTTACCAGGGTCTGGGGGTAGTAGAAAATAGGGAGTTACCGTTTAATGGATGTAGAGTTTCAATACGGAAGATGAAAACATTCTGGAGATAAACAGTGGTCACGGTTGCCCAACAGTGTCAATATACCTATTACTACAGAACTGTTTACTTCAAAACGATTAAGATGGTAAATTTTAAGTTATGGATATTTTACCACAGTTTTATAAATGAGCAAAGGATATGAGCTAGTAGTTCACAGAAGACAATAATACATGAGACCAGTAAATTCAGATAAAGAAAAAAAAAGTGAATGAGGGAGAGATATGTGTACGAAACGGCTGTTTCTCTAATGCACATAAGGTTATTTGGTCATGAAAAAACAAAGAAAACAATATATCATTTCTGTGGGTAGGCAGAAATGCAGTTAAATGCATAGAAATGGTCTGGAAGGTTACACTTATCTTTTGCTTTCTGAAAGGAAGGGGGGAAGAAGGGCTGGGATAGTGGTAAAGAGAACTTCAGGCCTCTCTGTAATGCTTTAACTTTTCACAAGGAGAATTTATTCAGGCTTTACTTACGGAATTAAAAATTATTTCTAAAAACCAAAATAAAAGACACAAAGAGGCAGAAGCAGAGAAGGGAGCATATGGCAAGAGGACACCTAACCCTCCGTTGTGACAGCACCTAGCCTGCGTTGGGACGCCCGTGTAGACATGCCAGTTCTTCACACAGTCTTTGGGGTGGTAATTTTTTTTTTTAAACAGGGCAGTAAAAGAAAAGAGTTTCAAGTTGCCTCTTATGTAGAAGAGCAGAACTTGCTTTTCATAAAGGTTTCTGGTCAAGGTGAGATCATACCTCAGGTTAAGCAATACTCAGCTAACTGTTTTCAAAATCCAATTTTTTTTCTGATTATTTTTTTCTAATAATACATAATCATTATTGAAAGTTTTAGTAGGGTTTTTTTTCATCTTTTAAAATTGTCACCTGTACTATACCAAAATATCCATGGCTAATGTTTTGGCCTTTTTCTGTCCACCCTTTATCTGTGGACATTTTCACTTTCCTGAAGTCAAATTATACCATATTTTGTATCCTGCTCTTTTAAACTTAATAGGATAGCTGATGACTCCTCCCAAATTAGAACTAAAACATTTCAGAAAGATGATTCTTAATGGCTGGGTAACATTCCATTGTTGGCTTAATCAACCTACTGCCGGATAAACACATTCTTCCCTTGCTCCCCAAACCCCCATTACAACAAGGTGCTGGAAGTCTTTGCTCACACAGTCAGCCATCCATACCCACTTGTTCCATATCCTCAGAGTCTGCCAACCAAAGATTGAAAATACTCAGGGAAAAAAATTCCAGAAAGTCCCCCAGAGCAAAACTTGACTCTTCCAGGCACTGGCAACTATTTACATGGAATTTACATTGTATCAGACATTATAAGTAATGTAGAGATGATTGACAGTTGATGGGAGGATGTACACAGGTTATACACAAATGCTACGACATTTCACATAAGGGGCTTGAGCACCTGCAGGTTTTGGTGTCTGCCTGTAGGGGTGTACAGATGCTGCAGGAGGAAAAACCAGTTCTACAGTTAAAAAAAAAGTGGTTAAAAATAAAACGAGAGGAAGCAACTTAGATGTCCATGGACAGATAGATAAAGTTGTGATACATATATACAATGGAATATTACTGAGCCATAAAAAGGAACAGAATTGAGTCACTTGTAGTAAGGTGGATGAACCTAGAGCCTGATACAGAGTGAAGAAAGAAAGAGAGAAACAAATACTGCATATTGACATATATCTGTTATGGAATCTAGACAAATGGTACTGATGAACCTATCTGCAGGGCAGGAAGAGAGACACAGACATAGAGAGTGGGCTTGTGGCCGCAGCGGGCGAAGGAGAGGGTGGGACGGACTGAGAGCAGCACTGGCATACACACCGTCATGTGTAAACTGGCAGCTGGTGGGGAGCTGCTGTATAGCACAGGGAGCCCAGCTCGGTGCTCGGTGATGACCTAGAGGGGTGGACTGGAGAGTGGGGAGACGGAATACAGGGAAGGAGGCTCAAGAACAAGCAGACACCTGTGTGCATGTGGCTGATTCGTGTTGCTGTCCAGCAGAAACTACTACAATGTTGTAAAGCAGTTATACCCCAATATTTTTTTTTAATGAAGTTAGATTGGTGGCTTCCTAAAACCTTCACCAAGCCCATGTACACCGTGGCTTTCCAACCTCAGGGCTAGTACTGGGCCATTCCCAAACTTGCCTGCCCTGGGAACAAACTCCACTCCCAGCTAGTATAGATCACAGTCCGCTGAACTACTAGGTCAAACGGTCCTGGGTGTTTTGCAAGTTGTTACTGTGTGGTTCCAAACCACCTTCAGCCAAGGCTGTCCCAAATGAGACCACCAGCATGTAGGAACGTGTCCCCCAGGGGCAGCTCAGGATTGTAGATTTGCTTCTGAATCTTTGCTGACAGGCCAAAAAGCGGTACCTCACTATTATGCTATTAATATTTCTTTGATGGTGGACACAGTGAATATTTATTTTGCTTGTTTTGTTTGTTAGATACATCCTATGTGTTAGTCGCTGAGTCATGTCCAACTCTTTTGGGACCCCAAGGACTGGACTGCAGCCCACCAGGCTTCTTTCTCTGTAGGATTCTCCAGGCAAGAATACTGGAGTGGACTGCCATGCCCTCCTCCAGGGGATCTTTCCGACCCAGGGATCAAACCTGGGTCTCCTGCATTGCAGGCGGATTCTCTGTGGTCTGAGCCACAGGGGAAGCCCGGGTATATCCTGTCTCTACCTAAATACAATTTGTATTATTGCTTTTGTGAATTACCTCATTTCCTAGGATAAAATATATATATATTTTTTAACTTTGATGTTTTTGAAACTGGAGTACTTCTTACAATCCAAATGCTTAAATGGCAGTGGGTTTTTTTTTTTTCCTTCCTTAAAAAGCTATTACTGACAATTTTTAAAATAAATGATTACATCTTTGATTAAAAAAAAAAAAAGCCTGAGTGTATCTATTGGGCCCTTAGTGCTTTTTTCATAAGAATCTGTGTGATTTTTTTTCCTACAGGAAGGCTATTAACCCTTCGCCTGCCATCTGGGCTGCTGCTTTGAAAACGCACACAATCCCCTTTCCATTTCCAGCTCAGTACCTTTCAGGAGGTGCAACAGCGTCAACGATAAGTACTGGTGTTGGGGGGGCTCCTTGTGACCCCCAGTGTACTGGGTGGTGAACTCTTCCAGCCACTTGATGAAGGTGGGGCAGGCGGACAGGCCCTGCAGCAGGGAGTTCATGAAGCAGGTGTTCCCCAAGTTGACAAGGCCAGGCACAAGCCCTAAGTGAGGGGGGAGAAGAGAAGAGCACATCACACTGGACTGGCTCTTTGTTCCTCTCCCATCTGGGCCCCAGAGCTCCTGCACTGTGGCCTTGGACTGGAGACCCCAATCTCAGAAAGCCCTCATCCACAGAGACCAGGGGGCCAAGCGTTCTGTCCCAGCCGAGGCCTGGCCCTAATAATGCTCCTTCAGGAGACTGGAGGCTGCAGAATGGCAGGTCCTGGCCATGTGGGACTCGTGAAACTCACCAGAGCACCAGAGCATCTGGCACAGCCTGGCTTACGTTAAATGTACAGAAACACTTAGTAACCTCTCTCTCTCTCTTTCTCTCCCTCACTCTCTCTCTCTCTCCTTCGTTAAGAAAGCAATGTTTCTCACAACAGAAGAAAACAATCGTTTTGTTCTTGCTCCCTCAGGACAATGATTTTGTTCTCATAATCAGTGGAAAAGACACTGCTCCTGCCATTCTGATCAGTCTTTCTGCAAAGAGATTAACAAGATCTGACACACTTCCCTCTTCTGCTGAAACTGAAAACAACAAAACCAAAATTTTTATTATGAAAGTTCTCAAACATCCACAAAAGAAGAATAGATATCTAATGAACCCCAATAACAACCATCCCCAAATTGAACAATGATTCAGGGTGGGGTGTGAGGTGGAAGGGAGGTTCAAGAGGGAGGGGACACATGTATACCTATGGCTGATTTATGTTGATGTATGTCAGAAATCAGCACAACATTGTAAAGCAATTATCCTCCAATTAAAAATAAATAAATTTTAAAAAAATGATTAACATTTTGCTACATCTGTCCCTTTTATGCATTTATTTTGGCTGAATTTTAATCAATATAAGTAGAGCAACATTGACAAAAGGGGGCATTTTTAAAAATAAGAAAATAGATTTTTTTGTTAACGAAGAAATGAACTTGAAACATTTACTAGTGACTATTTACTAGCGACTAGCAGCCATTTAGTGAAAGCACAAAGGCATCACACAATTAGGCAGCTGTACAGCTGAAAAACACAATGGCCGTAATAATGAGGACATTTAGACAATTAAGCCACTTGAAATTTCTCATTACGAAGCATGTCTCAAACTCACGCCTTTAGTGGGGGTGAAATATAAATCTTTTTACTACACGATATAAAATAATGAGTCATTAAAATTAACTTCTGCTTAAAAGCAAATACTGTTGACAGAACTGAAGACGCAGGAGAACCACACACGTCCTCCCCCTTTGGTAATGTTTTTGAATAATTAAATGTTTGGGTCGAATCTACAAACTATGATGCAAAGGCTTCATTTCTTACCTTTTCTACGCTTCTTTCTTTCTGTAATGGGACCCCAAATAACATAGATTCCTGCTGCAAGAGCAGCAGCAATTCCACCTATAACACCCCAGTTCTTCATGACTTTGTATCTAAAAAAGAAAATAAGTTGACTGTCTTTCCTCATAACAAATACGTGTATATATCGGGACAGGTACACATATATATAACATTTCATCAAAATAACCCATTGGCCTGCCAAATACCTAGCTTTCAAATTAAAGTAATATACAGTATAGGATATGTCTTGAAAATCTGCACACACAGGTATTAGGATTTAAAACCTAAGTCGGAGCACAACCTCCACAAGCCCCACTTCACTCGAGAACGGGGTCCAGGGCTTTCCTCCTGCTCTGTCTCTCATCCTACCGCCATACTGGCCACCACCCCAGCCAAAGCCATGCTCCCGCCCCAGGGCCTTTGCATGGCTGCCCTCTCTGCCTGGGGTGCTCTTCCCCCAGGTCCCACTGCTTGGCTCATTCCCGGCCCTTCTTCCTTTTTTTTTAATTATTTTTTATTTTTTTGCCTTGCCATGTGGCATGGGGGCTCTTAGTTCCACAACCAGGGATTGAACCTGTGCCCTCTGCAGCGGAAGTGCAGTCTTAACCACTGGGCTGCCAGGAAAGTCTCTCCCTCTCACATCTAACAAACTATTAGAACCTGCTCTCATGACATTTTACCCAGCTCTACTTTTTCTTTTCACCATAGTGCTCTCCACTTTCCAACATAACATTCACTGATTCACCACGTTTATTTTCAGTCTCCCTCAACTAAAATGCAAAGTCCCCATGGACAGGGATCTTTGTTTTACACACTAACATATTCCAAGCGCTTCCAAGTGTTTAGATCACACAGTAGGTTCTTGATAGTATTTATTGAATAATTGGAGAAATACAGAAATGGATTTATCTTTTAGGTTATTAAACGGGGGGAGATCTTTATACACAGTATAAAGATAGATATATAAAGTATAAAGATAGATGTAAAAATAGATCTTTATACAATCATATAAAGATCCTCTAAATATTTATTACATATTAAATGTTTCTTCATTTGAAGCTTGACCTCAACACTGAAGTTATTCTTTTACTACTAATAAAGAAATTTCACCAGCAGTTTAAAACACTGTCTTCACACACAGTTATGTATTTCCACTAAATAAAGCAAACAATATATACACGAACTTCTGCAGGAAGTGGGGGCTGAGGGTAGCCACAGTGCTCAGTCGGAAACTGCAGCCCGTGGGAGGAGGGTAGACAGAGAAGGGACATCAGGACCCTGGCAGGACTGGGGACTCATACTATCGGGGGTCCTGGCAGGAATGGGGGAATCTCAACAAGACTGGGAGCCTTAACAGGTTAAGGGGTCCTGATTGATTTAGGAGCCCCTGCAAGATAAGGAGTCACTAATAAGACCGAGGACTCCTACAGACTAAGGGATCCCTGGCAAAACGGGGGCGGGGGGCGGTGACAGGAAGAGGGGTACTGACAAAATGGGGTGGGGGGTACACTAGCAAGCTCGGGGTACTCTAACAGGGTTGTGAGAATCATGGCAGGTTTGGGGAGCTGGGCAAGGTTTGTGAAACCTAGCAGGCCAGAAACTGACCTAACTGGGGAGCCCAGAAGAATTGAGGGTATCTTGACAGGATGAGGGAGTCCAGGAAGTCCTCCGAGGCGCTGAGAGCTCCGAGAGGCCACTGACAAGCCTGAGTCTCCCGGAAGTTCTGGCGACAGTGACAGGGTTGGAGGAGACATTGGCAGGTGGAAGGACGGGGGTGGAGGGGGCACTGATAAAACTGGGGGCCCAGCAGAACTGGGGAATGCGGACAGAACCGGCGTTGCCTTGAGGCCCTGGAGGCCCGACACCCCCACCCCCGACCCAGGGCCTGGGCCTCCAGCCCTGCCGACGCAGACGTCTCCAGAATGCCCGCTCCGGCCCCGGGGACCCTGAGTGGAGCGTGGAAGGGCCTCCACAGGCGCCCCGGCCCCGGCCTCCCCGGCCGCCCCGCCCCCCAGAGCTCACCTGACGGCCACCCCGGTCCGCAGGAAGCGCTGGATGGCCCTGTCGGCCGCGGTCATCGCCGCCGAGGCCCGGGAGCTCAGCATCGCGGCTGCGCGGGAGGCGAGCCGCCGCCCCCGCCGCTGTCGCCGCGGCCGGACCCAGGGCTCCGAGGGCTCCCGAGGCGGCGGAACCCGTAGCCAAAGCCCCAGCTCCTCCGGGGAGGGTAGACCAACGGACGGGCTGCCTGAAGAACCGGAAGTGGCTCTCACCGGAAGACTAGAGTAGAAGGACCACAACCTTGTACTTCCTTTTCCCCCTTAGCAACGGATGTCGGCTTCGGTTACTAAGGGAGGCCCCGTGGCCCGGGAACGCTTGGTTTTAAAGTTTTGTTCGGGCCCCGTTCTTATATACAAATGTCCCATTTGCAAAAGGGACCCTGGCTCACTTTTATTTTTCGGTGTGAAGAGGGCGATTCCCTCCTGAAAGCGGGATCACAACTTGTCTTCGGAGTGGAAACGGGTCGCAGAAGAGGGGCCTTTAAGGAGCGTGTGGACCATACTGACGGCATCTATAGATTAATCGGACCTTGAATAATCAACAGCCACCAAACCTATTGTTTAATTCAGTGCATTGCTAAGTACTTCACATGCATTATTCATATTTAATCTTCGCACTTACATTATCCACATTTTACATCCCAGGAAACGCAAGAAATTCAGAGAAATAGTAAGTTTTTGACACAGGTGTAAGTGGTGGAAACAAGATAGTCAGGCAAATCTGTGTCTCAAGAATAGCACGGTCCAATAGCATATATCGGAGAAGGCAATGGCAACCCACTCCAGTACTCTTGCCTGGAGAATTCCATGGACGGAGCCTGGTAGGCTACAGTCCATGGGGTCGCTAAGAGTCGGACACGACTAAGCGACTTCACTTTCACTTTTCACTTTCATGCATTGGAGAAGGAAATGGCAACCCACTCCAGTGTTCTTGCCTGGAGAATCCCAGGGACAGAGGAGCCTGTTGGGCTGCCGTCTATGGGGTCGCACAGAGTCAGACACAACTGACGCGACTTAGCAATAGCATATATGGAAGGCCATATTTTAAATTTTCTAGTAGCCACATTAAAGTGAAAAAAACAGTAGATTACTTTTATCAGTATCTTTCACTTGCCCCAATATGTTCAAAATATCGTCATTTGTATGTAAAAATTTTTATGAGATAATTTACATTCTTAGGGAGTGGCAACCCCCTCCAGTATTCTTGCCTGGAGAATTCCACCGACAGAGAAGCCTGGTGGGCTACATACAGTTCTGTTCAGTTCAGTTCAGTCGTTCAGTTATGTCCGACTCTTTGTGACCTCATGGACTGCAACATGCCAGGCTTCCTTATCTATCACCAACTCCTGGAGCTTACTCAAACTCATGTCCATCCAGTCGGTAATGCCATCCAACCATCTCATCCTCTGTCATCCCCTTCTCCTCCTGCCTTCAATCTTTCCCAGCATCAGGGTCTTTCCCAATGAGTCAGTTCTTTGCATTAGGTGGCCAAAGTATTGGAGTTTCATCCTCAGCATCAGTCCTTCCTAAGAATATTCAGGACTGATTTCCTTTAGAATTGACTGGTTGGATCTCCTTGCAGTCCAAGGGCCACTCAGGAGTCTTCTCCAACACCTCAGTTCAAAAGCATCAGTTCGGTGCTCAGCTTTTTTTATAGCCCAACTCTCACATCCATACATAACTACTGAAAAAAACCATAGCTTTGACTAGATGGACCTTTGTCGGCAGCATCTCTGCTTTTGAATATGCTATCTATATTGGTCATAGCTTTTCTTCCAAGGAGCAAGCATCTTTTAATTTCATGGCTGCAGGCACCATCTGCAGTGATTTTGGAGTCCCCAAAATTAAAGTCTCACTGTTTCCATTGTTTCCCCATCTATTTGCCATGAAGTATGGGACCAGATGCCATGATCTTAGTTTTTTGAATGTTGAGTTTTAAGCCAACTTAAACAGGAGATCAGCCCTGGGATTTCTTGGGAAGGAATGATGCTGAAGCTGAGACTCCAGTGCTTTGGCCACCTTGTGCGAAGATTTGACTCATTGGAAAAGACTCTGATGCTGGGAGGGATGGGGGGCAGGAGGAGAAGGGGACGACAGAGGATGAGATGGCTGGATGGCATCACTGACTCGATGGACGTGAGTCTGAGTGAACTCTGGGAGTTGGTGATGGACAGGGAAGCCTGGCGTGCTGCGGTTCGTGGGGTCGCAAAGAGTCGGACACGACTGAGCGACTGAACTGAACTGAACTGAAACATAACTTAAACAACATACAGTTCATGGGATCACAAAGTCAGACATGGCTGAGCGACTAACACTTTTCACATGTTTGTACTAAGTACCTCTCCATTTGCACCAGCTGTTTTTCATGTTCTCGACGGCCATGTGTGATCAGTAGCTACTACACTGGATAATATTGGAGCTAGAGAGACTTTGCCCACCCTTGTAATCAATTCTCCCAACTCCAGAGCGAGTAATTGCAACTGCTTTAGTAAAGAAATCAATGTTTTGGTTCAGTGATTCTCGAAGTTTTTCATCTCAGGACCCATTTATAAGCCTAAAAATTATAAAGCTTTTGTTCATGTACACTATATCTAACTATACTTACACTACTAAAAATTAAAATTGAGAAATATGGAGCATCCTGACTAGTACACTGGGTTTCACACTTCCTTTGTCTATAAACATAATAATTGAAATCACTTCCCAAACATTTGCTAGTGGCTAGATAGATCCTTGTGCTGAATACCTGTGTGCATTGTCCTATTCCATCCTCCCAACAAACCCACCAAGTAGGTTCTATTAAAATTTCCACTTCAGGGGACTTCCCTGGTGGTTGAGTGTTAAGAATCTGCCTTGCAATACAGGGGGCTTGGGTTGAATCCCTGGTCAGGGAACTAAGACTCCACGTACTGCAGAGCAACGTACTGCAGAGCAACTAAGCCTGCCCGTGGCAACTACTGAGCCCATGTGCCACAACTACTGAGTCCCTGTGCCTCAAAGAAAGATACTGCATCCCTGCGGGAGAGTAAATGGGTACCATCTTCATCCTGGGCAGTTTGGACTATTTACAAAGATGACGAATCTGCATACCCTGTGATCTACAGAGTAATCTATTTATCACACACACATAAGAATAAAGGTGTTTATTGCAGCATTGTTATGAATAATAAACAATGAGAAGAAATCTAAATACCTAGAAAAATTGTAATCCCATGCAGTGGAATACTATATGCTATGAAAATAATACAGCAGCTCTTGTGTATTGATAAGGGAGATTCTAAGATTCATTGTTAAGGCAGAAACAGTAAGGTGCAAGGCAATTGGAGAGAATGCTTTTAATTGTGTGAGAATAAATGTTTATAAATATAGAGATAATTAAGAAATTGGAGACACTGCTGGCCTCTGATAAGGCAGCTGTGGGATTGAGGGCAACCTTTTGTCCTTGGGAATTTTGTGCCACGTGTGTGCATTATTATTCAAAAAATAAGAAAAAATCAAAAAAATTTAAAAACTTTAAACTTGAAAAGCATCATCAAAACACAGGGGTATGGCTTCCATGGTCGCCCAGTGGTTAGGAATCCACCTTGCAATGCAGGGGACGTGAATTTGATCCCTGGTCGGGGAAACAAGATCCCACATGCTGGGAGGCAAACAAGTCAGCGCAAGCCAGAACTTCTGAGCCCTAATGCAGCAACAAAAGATCTCCTAGGCTGCAACTAAGACCAAACACAGACAAATGAATAAATTAATTTAAAAAACTACAGTGGGAAGACAGCATCAAAATTGATGTTCCTTCTTGTAAAAAAAAAAATTCATTAGAAGCTCATGAAAATTTAAAAAGCAGGCCATTTTAATAGGATAAATATGAACCGAAATTTGTAAGAAGACATCTTTGTTTAACTGTCCCTATGTCAAAAAATGGCTAGAAGGCTATAGTCCCCAAATGGTAACTCTGGTTCTCTCTTTGTGGTAGATTAGTAGTAAGTTTTAGTTTCTTCTGAATGCTTTTCTTATTATCTGAATTTCTATCATGATCATTTATTTATTTCATAACTAGAAACACTTTTAAGAGATGACTATATAAGTGTATCACTCTTTATGCAGCAGCTCTAAATTGTTGCAACCTTTGTAACTCAAACCCTCCTTTTCTGGTAGGATCTCCAATCTCCAGAGAGACCCTAAAACCCAGTTTTTAAGCACACCTTACCTCTCAGATCCTCACAATAAACCCACATTTAAGCCTTCCTAGGTAGCTCTTTAATATAAATCCTTTATAAAAATAATAAATTTGCAATAAATAATTGTGGGAATTACTACCTAATTTATATGGTTGACAGAGAAGGCAACGACAACCCACTCTAGTACTCTCGCCTGGAAAATTCCATGGACGGAGGAGCCTGGTGGGCCGCAGTTCATGGGGTCGCTAAAAGTCGGACACGACTAAGCGACTTCACTTTCACTTTTCACTTTCATTCATTGGAGAAGGAAATGGCAACCCACTCCAGTGTTCTTGCCTGGAGAATCCCAGGGACGGGGGAGCCTGGTGGGCTGCCGTCTATGGGGTTGCACAGAGTCGGACACGACTGACGCGACTTAGCAGCAGTAGCAGCTTATGTGGTTGATCCATTCGTCTTTCATATGTATTCACTTTCTAAAACCAGCAAGCCCATAAAAGTTTCCAAGAACTCATTTATGGTTTTTTTTTTTTGGTGTCTCCTCCTATCTCCTATGAATGTATATGTTGTCAAAGAGTGACTAGATTCCTGTTTCATTTTCCAGTAACAAAGAATGGCCGTAGTTTCAAAGTCACTTCCTCCTGTTCAAACAGAAGCCCTGTAAGACTTCAGCACGTTGGCTCCCAGAACATCTGATCATAACATCTTATAAGTCACCATTATTTATTTTTCTAATCAGGAATGATCTTGACTGAAGAGGCCATCAGAGGTCAGTTCACTGACTGGTGAGGAAACTGAGGCCCAAAGACGTCACTGATAGCAGAATTAACTTCTGCCATCAGTTAAACCAGTCGCCTCATTTCCTGGCAGAGACTCTGTGTTTTTTTCCAATTGTCTTTTCTGAGAGTTTCAAACACGTGGAACAACATAGAAGGGAAGCTGAGTGTAGTAGCCAACCTCCAAGATATAACCCCAAAGACCTTATATATCCTGGATTCACACATCCCATGTTAAATACCGCGGACATATGTAACCAAACGATTATTGTGAGGGACTTTCCTCGTGGTCCAGAGGTTAAGAATCTGTCTGCCAGTGCAGGGGACATGGGTTCAATTCCTGGTCAGGGAAGTCCCACATTCAGAGCAGCAACTAAGCCGGTTCACCACAACTACTGAAGCCCACCTGTCTTAGAGCCCGTGCCCCACAACAAGAGAAGCCACCACAAAGAGAAGCTGGTGCCCCACAACTCAAGAGTAGCCGCCACTCGCCACAACTAGAGAAAGCCCACGCACAGCAATGAAGACCCAGCACAGCCAAAAATAAGTAAATAATTTTTTTTAATTTTATTTTTTTTACTGTGAGAAGGATGGTATGTAAATTTCAAGGTCAGGTCATAAATGACATTCCCGTATCCACTTTGCTTTCTCTTGGACCACTTGCTGTGGAAGAAGCCATTCACTATGTTAGTTGTGAAGATGCTCAGGAGACGATCTGCCTTTTTCCTTATTTTTTATACTTAATTTTCAATTGGAGGATAGTTACTTTACAATGCTGTGTTGGTTTCTGCCATACAACACGGCAAATCAGCCATAAGTATACCTATGTCCCCTCGCTCTTCAACCTCCCTCCCACCCCCGACCCCATTCCACCCCGCTAGGTTGTCACAGAGCACCCTGTTATGCAAACTGTGTTATGCATTATCTGTTTTACACAGCTATCCCATTAGCTAACTAGGTTACATGTGGTAATGTACATGTTTCAATGCTGCTTTCCCAATTCGTCCCTCTCTCTCCTTCCCGCACTGTGTCCACAAGTCTGTTCTGTGTCTGCCTCTCTATTCGTGCCCTGCAAACAGGTTCATCAGTACCATTTTTCTAGATTCCATATATTTGCACTAATATATATTTGTTTTTCTCTCTCTGACTTACTTCACTCTGTATAACAGGCTCAGGGTTCATCCACCTCACTAGAACTGACTCAAATTCATTTCTTTTTATGGCTGAGTAATATTCCATTGTATACATGTACCACAACTTCTTTACCATTCATCTGTCAATGGACATCTAGGTTGACTCCACGTCTTGACTATTGTATATAGTGCTGCAATGAATACTGGAGTACATGTGTCTTTTTCAGTTATGGTGTTCTCGGGGTATATGCCCAGTAATGGGTTTGCTGGGTCATATGGTAGTTTTAGTCCTAGTTTTTTAAGGAATCTCCATACTGTTCTCCATAGTAGTATCAATTTACATTCCCATCAAGAGTGCAAGAGGGCTTCCTTTTAGGAGAGGATCTTCTTATGGAGAGGTCTACCTGTTAAGAACTGAAGCCCCTGCCAACAGTCATCACTAACTTACCAACCATGTTAGTCTACCACCTTGAAAATGGGCCTTCCTGTCTAATTCAAATCTTCAGATGAGACCACAACCCTGGCTGATATCTGACTGAAGCTTCATGAGCGACCCTGAGATAACTGGCTCTTGGATTCCTGACTCACAGAAATTGTGTGAGGTAATAACTGTCAATATTTTTCAAAGGTCCTAAGTTTCGGGATAATTTGTTATGCAGCTATAGATAACTAAGACACTGGAAACAGTGTTCTTTAAAATGTGGGCCTTTTACCACATAGCTCAAAAATCCCCTGACTTCCTGGTTAAAAGTGCAGGTCCCTGCTCATACACTCTTGTAGGGAATGTAAATAGGTGTGGTCACTATGGAAAACAGTACAGTTCATTTCAATCACTCAGTCATGTCCGACTCTTTGCGACCCCATGAATCACAGCACTCCAGGCCTCCCTGTCCATCACCAACTCCTGGAGTTCACCCAGACTCACGTCCATCGAGTCAGTGATGCCATCCGGCCATCTCATCCTCTGTCATCCCCTTCTCCTCCTGCCCCCAATCCCTCCCAGCATCAGAGTCTTTTCCAATGAGTCAACTTTTCGCAGGAGGTGGCCAAAGTGCTGGAGTTTCAGCTTTAGCATCATTCCTTCCAAAGAACACCCAGGGCTGATCTCCTTCAGAATGAACTGGTTGGATCTCCTTGCAGTCCAAGGGACTCTCAAGAGTCTTCTCCAACACCACAGTTCAAAAGCATCAATTCTTCGGCACTCAGCCTTCTTCACAGTCCAACTCTCACATCCATACATGACCACTGGAAAAACCGTAGCCTTGACTAGACGGACCTTTGTTGGCAAAGTAATGTCTCTGCTTTTGAATATGCTATCTAGGTTGGTCATAACTTTCCTTCCAAGGAGTAAGCGTCTTTTAATTTCATGGCTGCAGTCACCATCTGCAGTGATTTTGGAGCCCAGAAAAATAAAGTCTGACACTGTTTCCACTGTTTCCCCATCTATTTCCCATGAAGTGATGGGACCGGATGCCATGATCTTCATTTTCTAAATGTTGAGCTTTAAGCCAACTTTTTCACTCTCCACTTTCACTTTCATCAAGAGGCTTTTTAGTTCCTCTTCTCTTTCTGCCATAAGGGTGGTGTCATCTGCATATCTGAGGTTATTGATATTTCTCCCAGTACAGAGCTTGCTTAAAAAACTAAAATTAGAGTTGCCATATGATCCAGCAATTCCACTCCTGGGTATATATCCTGAGAAAACAAAAACACTAATTTGAAAAGATATATGCACCCCAATGTTCATAGCAGCATTATTCATTTACTCATGATAGCCAAGAAATGGAAGCAACCTAAGTGTCCATCAACAGATGAATGGATAAAGATGTGGAATATTACTCAGCCATAAAAAGAACAAAAATCTGCCATTTACAACAATGTGGATGGGCCTGAAGGATATTACACACAATGAAATAAGCCAGACAGAGGAAGACAAATACTGTATATTTTTCACTTATATGTGGAATCTAAAAAATAAAATGAATGAAAATAACAACAACAAAAAAAGGTGCACGTTCTTGGCTCCATCTCAGCCCAATGTATTAGAAGGTATCAGTGTGATATTCACGCTTCTGCATTTTGACAAACTGCCGTTGTTTGGATAACATCTTAAATTTTTTTGGTTATATCCAGACATCACCTTTACTATTTAATCTAATTAGCTTTGTTTTTTTACCTGGGGTGCCTATATCACACAAATATTTTAAATTTTCTTTTGTTTTTAATTTGTTTTCATATCTGGACAACATATATTTTCTAATATATATAAAAATAAGGAGCTGTATTTATTTTAAGTAGGATAACTGTTTATCCCATGTATCACCTAAAATCATCTTCCTTACGCTCAGAATGAAGTGTAGTACACTCTATTTCAGGCAAAATGCTGAGATAGAGAAATAGAGATTATTTGAAAATGATAAGAGCCATAGCACCCCACGTTTTCTCTGAAGCTGGACCAGTTCTAAGTGCGGGCACCTGTAGCATCTCCTCCCAGTCTCACCGCCTTCTTGGCAGGCAGGCTAACGTCTGATCAGCACCACTCTTACAGATGAGAACACTGAGCCACGCACAGGTGCCCAGGCCTGTCTAAGGTCACAAATGCTATCACAGAACGCAAGCCCTGTCTCCGGTCTTCCCATTCATACATTTTTGCAAGATACGCTATTCCTCCATGGCCAAATCACCCATAGAGATCAAGAGAAAAGGAAGGATACCTAAAATATAGAGGGCATATTATTGTGAAAGAATGCAATGAAACACTCAGACTTACTGGAAATGGATCGTAGACCTAAGCATAAAAGCTAAAACTATAAAACTCTCTAAGGAGGTTTTCTTGTAGGAGAAAAATCTTTGCAACCTTCAGGTAAACAAAGGTTTCTTTGCCACAACTAAGACCCAGCACAGCCAAATAAATAAATAAATACCCAAAAAATTTCTTAGGTCACAAAAGCCCAAATTAGAAAAGAAAAAGTATCTGGTAACCTCAATCTTATTTAAGTTTAAACATTTTCTTTGAAAGATACTGTTTAGAAAATGAAAAGGTATGACACAAATTTCAGAAAATTTTAAAGGTACACATATCTAACAACCATCTGTATCCATAATGTATAAAGATATCTTACAATTCAGTAAGAAGACACACAATTTTCCCCAAATTGTCAAAATATTTGGACAGACATTGCACACCAAAAAAAAGATATATAAATGGCCAATAGGTACATGAAAATATGGTCAACATAATTTGTCACGAGGGAAACAAAAATTAACACCACAACACACTAGATTAGAGTGATGACAACTAAAGAAATGGTCAATACCATTTGTTGATAAGGATTTGAAGCAACTGGAACTCTCTGATACATCACTGATGGGGATGTAAAATGATACGTGTGCTTCCCAGGTGGCGCTAGCGGGAAAGAACTCACCTGCCAATGAAGGAGATGTAAGAAATGTGGGTTCCAGCCCTGGGTTAGGAAGATCCCCTGGAGGAGGGCATGGCAACCCACTCCAGTGTTCTTGCCTAGGAAATCCCATGGACAGAGGATCCGGGGGGCTACAGTCCATGGGGTCACAAAGAGTCAGACACAACTTAGTTACTAAACAACAACAATAAATGCTTTGGAAAGCCAGCAGTTTGCTATGAAGATAAACATAACCCTACCACAGTGACCCAACCATTTCACTCTTCAATATTTATTTATCCACAAGAAATGAAAACGCAAATCTACAGAAAGACTTGTATATGAATGTCACAGTTACTTTATTCATAAGAGCTCCAAATTTGGAAAATTTTAAATGGTCATTAATTGATGACTAAATAAGTAAAATGTAGCATATCATACAATAGAATATTACTCTGTGATAAATAAGAATACACTATTAAAAAATGGTAACATTTATGAATCTCAAAGCCATGCTGAATGAAGAAATCAGACAGAAAAGAATATGTACGTTATGATTCTGTTTACATAAATTCTAGAAAATACAAATTAATCTATAGTAACAAAAGCAGATTAGTGGTTGTCTGAGCAGCCAGAGATGAAATTTGGGGATGATGGAAACATTCTGTATCTTGATTGCAGTATTGTTACACTTTTTCTTTTCAACTGCATATTGGCCATTTACATGTCTTCTTTGAAAAAATATCTATTCATATCTTTTGCCCATTTTAAATTGAGTTATTTATCTTTTATTACTAAGTTCCACAATTGCACTCATCTCACACGCTAATAAAGTAATGCTCAAAATTCTTCAAGCCAGGCTTCAGCAATACATGAACCGTGAACTTCCTGATGTTCAAGCTGGTTTTAAAAAAGGCAGAGGAACCAGAGATCAAATTGCCAACATCCGCTGGATCATGGAAAAAGCAAGAGAATTCCAGAAAAACATCTATTTCTGCTTTATTAACTATGCCAAAGCCTTTGACTGTGTGGTCACAATAAACTGTGGAAAATTCTTCAAGAGATAGGAATACCAGACCACCTGACCTGCCTCTTGAGAAATTTGTATGCAGGTCAGGAAGCAACAGTTAGAACTGGACATGGAACAACAGATTGGTTCCAAATAGGAACAGGAGTACGTCAAGGCTGTATATTGTCACCCTGCTTATTTAACTTCTATGCAGAGTACATCATGAGAAATGCTGGGCTGGAAGAAGCACAAGCTGGAATCAAGATTGCTGGGAGAAATATCAATAACCTCAGATATGCAGATGACACCACTCTTATGGCAGACAGTGAAGAAGAACTAAAAAGCCTCTTGATGAAAGTGAAAGTGGAGAGTGAAAAAGTTGGCTTAAAGCTCAACATTCAGAAAACGAAGATCATGGCATCTGGTCCCATCACTTCATGGGAAATAGATGGGGAAACAGTAGAAACAGTGTCAGATTTTATTTTTCTGGGCTCCAAAATCACTGCAGATGGTGACTGCAGCCATGAAATTAAAAGATGCTTACTCCTTGGAAGGAAAGTTATGACCAACCTAGATAGCATATTCAAAAGCAGAGACATTACTTTGCCAACAAAGGTCCGTCTAGTCAAGGCTACGGTTTTTCCAGTGGTCATGTATGGATGTGAGAGTTGGACTGTGAAGAAGGCTGAGTGCCGAAGAATTGATGCTTTTGAACTGTGGTGTTGGAGAAGACTCTTGAGAGTCCCTTGGACTGCAAGGAGATCCAACCAGTCCATTCTGAAGGAGATCAGCCCTGGGTGTTCTTTGGAAGGAATGATGCTAAAGCTGAAACTCCAGTACTTTGGCCACCTCCTGCGAAAAGTTGACTCATTGGAAAAGACTCTGATGCTGGGAGGGATTGGGGGCAGGAGGAGAAGGGGATGACAGAGGATGAGATGGCTGGATGGCATCACTGACTCGATGGATGTGAGTCTGAGTGAACTCCAGGAGTTGGTGATGGACAGGGAGGCCTGGCGTGCTGTGATTCGTGGGGTCACAAAGAGTCGGACATGACTGAGCAACTGAACTGAACTAAGTTCCAAGAGTTCTTTACATGTTTTGAGTTAGTATCGTTAGTTACACGATTTTCAAATATTTTCTCTTATTCTATGGGTTGTCTTTTCACTTTCTTGATAGTATTATTTGCAGCATAAGATATTTTAACTTTGATATAGTCCAGCATATCTGTTTTTTTTTTTCTTTTGTCTCTTGTGCTTTTTGAGGTCGTGTCTATGAAACCATTGCCTAATTGAAGGTCATGAAGACTTACTCCTATGAGTCTTATAGTTTTATATAAAGAGTTTTATAGTTTGAAATCTTGCACCTAAGGGTACTCAAAACCCTTGAGGCATGAAAACCCTTCTCTGGCTTACAGTTGTAGAGCAACCAATTGTCAAGGTTTGCTTCAGACCCAGCACTTTCCAGGACACAGAGCTTTCAGTGCTATAACTCAAGTCCTGAGCAAACCAGGGTGAGTTAACGCCTTTACCAATAACCCTCCAACTTGCCAGCTTTGATATAAATTATTATCCCAACTTGTCATGGCTTAAAAAAGATACTGAATCTCCTCACTTGAAAGATGTCTGTTTTCAGTTTAACAAGCATTTATTGAGTGCTCACAACAGCAAAGCCCTGGGGTTGAGTGTAGTGAGGAATATTAAATTTCAATTTCAGTGTCCATAAATAAAGTTTTATTATTCCAGGCCCTTGGGGGTACATCAGAAACCTTTACGGAGCCTACCTTCTAGAGGCAGAGCGGGGGTGGACATTCTAGTGGAAGAGGGAGGGGTCTCACTGAACAAGATAAAGAGGAATTTGAAGGCAGGAATTGGATTTTATTCATCTTTGATTCTCCAGAACTGCAGAGATCACTCACTAATGCTCCTTAAATAAACGGGTGATCTTTGACTTTTCTCCTACGCAACTTACCCAATTTTTTTTTTCTTGATTCATTTCACAAGATCTCATCTCCGTGATGATAATGTCATGTCTAACTTAATCTCTTATCATTTACCCAGTGACTATCACCTTGCCCAGCATACAGCTGTTTAGTGGCTAAGTCGCGTCTGACTCTTTGAGACCCCAAGGACTGCAGCCGGCCAGGCTCCTCTGTCCATGGGATTTCCCAGGCAAGAACGCTGGAGTGGGCTGCCATTTCCTTACTCCAGGGGATCTTCCCCACCCAGGGATCAAACCCAGCTTTGGCGGGCGGATTCTTTACCCCTGAGCCACCAGGAAAGCCCTGACGGACAGCAGGTGCTCAATAAACAATGCTTCAACGCATGGAAATTTTGTTTTTCATTCTCTGCATTTGTGACAGCCGCCTGGTTTTCAAGAACATCAAAGGCAACCTTAAATGAATCCCTACACACAAACCTTCAGAGAGGCATCGTCAACCGAAGAGCCTTCACTGGTACCCAGACGGCCATTTCACAGGCTGGCGGGCGCCCTGTCGGCACCCCAGAGCATCACCACCAGCCCCAGAGAGCCTGTAAATTTCGCTAACCAGAAGGGCTCTCCCCGCCCCCTCTCCCCGCGCATCTCGCTCTGCCCTCCGCCGCCTCCTCTCCGCCCACTCTCGCCGCGGTCTCCTGGCGGCGGCGGCTTTGTCTCGTGGGCTGGTCCCTGGCGGCTCCCTCCCCTGAACAGCTGCCACCGAGGGAGGCAGCCGCGCGGGTCCGGCATCCTAACGCTGAAGCCCCCGAGCGCGCGCTCGTCATCCACCACCACCATGTAAGGGCCATGAACAGGGCTCGTCCTGGCGCAGCGCGGACATGGAGGAGGACTTATTCCAGCTCAGGCAGCTGCCGTGAGTATCTTGGGGGCGAGTCAGAGGCAGACAGGCTTTTCTTTAAAAAAAAAAAAAAGAGAGAGAGAGAGAGAAAACCTGCAGGGGAGCATCTCGGCATGCCTTCCTGAATTTAAAGGGAACGGTTTCAGGGGGAGAGACTCAGGCCTGGAGGAGACAAGCCATTTTCCCAACCCCACCGGCTCAGCCTCTGTTATCTCTGACTCAGTCCGGTTGTTTTTTCTTTTTTTTTTTTTTCAGATCCGTCAGAATCTTAACGGGGACCTAAGCGTGTAATATTTTCCCTTGTAATTGCTCTTCCTCCTAAAGGGATTGGGAGGGTCTGTGTTTTAAGAAAGCGTTAGCTGCTGTTTGGATATGTGGAGTGAATTTATGAGTCCGTGCAATGACATGGGTCCTTTCCAGCCCTTCTCCTATGCTGTGAAATTCCGAATTTTCCTGCAAGGTCTTTTAGAAGGGAATGATAATTGATGTTGCAAACCGGTTTCTGAAAAGCTGGGATTCCTTCCTAGAGAGGAGGCTTCGGCGAAGTCCCGTTGTTTATGAAGTGTGTGAATGAGAAGGCTGTGTATCTTTGCTGAAACCTCTTGCCTTCTTCTGAATGAAAGGTTTTTGTAACAGCTAGCTAAGTGAGGCTCACTGTCAGCGGCTATCCTTGGGAACTCAGGAATACACTGCTTAGAGGACTGGAATTTTTTAAGGATACCAAATTTGCTCTGAAAATCTTGGGGAAATACAGTCAAGCAATGGAAAGGGCTTGTAAAGGGGCATTCAAAATTCTCCAACCTCAAGCTGATGGCGATTTGTTAAGCAAATTCCAAGAGTAGGAGATGGAGCAACAAAAAGAATGTTAATGGGGTTTTTGTTTTAATTTTTAGAAGCACTTCGGTCACTTGGATGGTAAAAGCAGACACTCCTTTGGAATTGTTGGAAAGGATACATTATTGTTAGTATGTATATTTTCTTGACTTAAATTTTTTTTTTTCTCTCTCTCTCTCTAAACCACTGAGGAATTCTCCCAAGTGACTTTTAGTGTGACTGCTAGAGCTCTCTGAGGCTCTGAGTACTGAAGGGTATTGAGATGTCTACTTCTCATTCAGTGTAAAATTAATTTGCATTAAAAATTTTAATTAATGAAATGTTTACTTTTAAGCTTTTATTAATTGATCTGCAAATGGCCTGTCTTATGTAACAGCATTATTTCACAAATGCTGAAAGATGCCCAGTTATAATATCCAAAGTCGATCTATGAATCCATAAAAATGTATGTACCTGAGTGCAGATCTCTCAAGGAAAACATTTATTTTCATTGAAAATAAATATGTTTAAAAACCAACCTATTACCCCAAAATAAAAAAATAATCCAGAAACTAAAATATGAAATTTGGAATTCAGGATAAGGATACATGTTAGAACTGCAGTTTTACTAAATTTTCAAATGCTGTCAGGGCATGTGAACTTTGCAAATTACTCAAAGATTCATGTATATTTAATCTACTAATAGATAGACATACACTGGAGTGACAAGTCCTTCCTTCATTAGAAAAAAGTTAAACCTAATAAGAGGATTTTACTTAAGCTTAAATTAATTTAGTTTTTATACTAATAATAGTACATACATAGCATAAAGTCCAAAAAGAAGCACAAGAATAAGTCTCTCTCTTCCCAAGCCCCAGAGTTAAGTTTCTTGATTATTTTCCTGATTTTTACGCACATAAATACATGTAATATCTATTAGAGAGGCCCCATTGTGTGCTAGCTAAGAGCATTGGCTCTTGAATAAGACAGACTAGGCTTCAAATCCCTACTGTGCCACTTCCTGGCTGTGTGACTTTGCACAAGTGACTTAACCTTTCTGAAACTCAATTTCCTTAGCCATAAAATGGGAATCATAATAGTAGTTGATTCAAAGGCTTATGGGAAGATCATGTGAGGTCATGTGTACCAAATGCCTGGCAGATAGAGACATCAATACATATGAACATCTGAAAAATAATTTATAAAATTATGATTATGATGATATATGAAAAAAAGTTTGTAAAAACAAAATCCGTATAACTCTTTCTGCTGGATTCCCCCAGAATGTAATCCGCAACCCCCAAATTACATTTGAATGAGGTCAAAATTAGCCCTGAAACATGTTAACATTCGTTTATTTAAAAAAAAAAAATTAAAAGGAACGGCTGTGTAAATCTGAGTGGATTTCACATCACGACATAGGTGTTTTTTAAACCACACCCTGTATATATTATTCACAGACTGCCGGCAACAGACTGCCTGAGAGAAATATGGGTTTTTTAAAAATCAGAGTGCCTTGTAGAGGATTGGCAAGAGTGGACCTTGGAACAGGCTCAGTCTCGTGGGAAGCCAAGTGTTAATAGATTACAAGCCACTAAGTTGTTTACAGGGTCAGGGGAGGGGGAAGGGGGTGAGGATGTCTAAGAAACAGTCCTTCCCAGGACTTGGAGGTACCTTCGTGAACAGCTCCGCGATGGCTCATGTGAGACCACAGACAACCTCCACCTGTCAGCTGCTGTCCACTCAGGCACAGCACTACGTACAGGAGATTCAGAAGGCTGGATATTGTATCTAGTTCGGCCTTATTGTGAGATCTTGTGCAAGTCAGATTTTCCTGCGTCTCTCCTTTCTAGGATGATTTTCATGAAAACAAATTATGCAGACTACATTGATTGATTGGTTCATCCATTCATTGATTCATTCATTCATTCAACAGTTCTCCTGAGCATCATCCTAGATCGGGGCATTCTATAACCAAATAAGATAAATGGTCTTTGCCCTCAAGGAGCTCACAGCTAGAGCTTCAGTGTCCAATACAGTAGCCACTAGCCACATGTGGCTATTTAAACTTAAATTATGTAGTTGGTATATGAAATAACGTCCATGTATAATACACAGTGGGCTTCCCAGGTGGTGCTAATGGTAAAGAACCCACCTACCAATGCAGGAGACACAAGAGACAAGGGTTCAATCCCTGCGTCAGAAAGATCCCCTGGAGAAGGGCATGGCAACCCACTCCCGTATTCTTGCCTAGAGAATCCCATGGACAGAGGAGCCTGGAGGGCTACAGGCCATAGAGGCGCGAAGAGTCAGACATGACTGAAGTGACACGTGCACACACATTATAAAATATGATTTGTAGGTAAAATAGATCATGTTTGAAAAATCAGTTCTTTCATTGCATTGGTTGCATTTCAAGTGCCCGGTAGCTGCATGTGGCTCATGGCTGCTTTAGCCCCATTGTGACAGCCTGGGCCCAGAGCACTTTTGGAACTGCAGAAGGTTCTATTGGATAGCACTGGTCTGATGGGAGAAGCGAATATTGAACACACAGTTTCACAATAATTATGAGAATTGTCTAAGGGCTACTTACTTCAGTTAGTATGATCATGTCTAGTATGATAATCCACCTTGCTGCAAATGCAAATAGCATTATTTCCTTCTTTTTTAATGCCTGAGTAGTATTCTGTTTTGTGTGTATACCCCACATCTCCTTTATCCATTCATCTGTCGATGGACAGACACTTAAATTGTTTCCATGTCTTCTTGGCTATTATAAATAGTGCCGCTATGAACACTGGGGTGCATCTATCTTTTTGAATTATGGTTTTCTCTGAATATATGCCTAAGAGTGGGATTGCTGGATCATATGGTAACTCTATTTTTAGTTTTCTAAGGAAACTCCATACTGTTCTCCATAGTGGCTGCACCAGTTTATATTCCTGCCAACAGCACAGGAGGGTTCCCTTTTCTCCACAAATGTAGAAAATGCGACAAGTCTAGTTCTAGATGGCAGAGAGGCAGATCAGAGAAGGCTTCTTGGAGGAAGTGACATTGGAGTTGAACCCCCAGATGTGTAGAAGTCAGCCAGGAGAAGAGATAGGAGGGAGATTTCCAATAGTGGGAACTGTGTGAGGGGAAGAGCTCAAAATCACGCCAGTGGAGCCGAGCAAGTGACTAGAGGGAAGGCTGCAGAGGATGGCAGGGACAAGGCCACACCCTGTAGTAAGGACAAGAAATTGGACATTTATCTTGTGTTTACTCGATCCACTCTCTCCTTTCTTACTAACCCTGTCTTTCAAGATCGAGCTTAGGGACTTCCCTGATGGTCCAGTGGATAAGACTCCAAGCTCCCAATACAGGGGGCCTGGGTTTGATCCCTGGTCAGGGAGCTAGATCCCACATGCCGCAACTAGGAGTCTGCATGCTGCAAGTCAAGATGCCGCATGCTGCAACTAAGACCTGGAACAGCTCAATAAATAACATAAAAATAAATATTAAAAAAATAAAGATTGAGCTTAAGTCCATCAGCTCAATGAATCTTCTGACTCCTCTGGGGCTTCTGGGGTAAAAGTGCAGGCTCTGAGTCAGGCAGATCTGGGTTCAAACTCTGGCTCTGCCACTTCCCATCTGGGTGACCCTGGCCTAGTGACTTCATCCCCCACGGTTGGGCGCTCATCTATAACGCTGGGGTAATAGCAATATCTGCATGGCGGGGCGGTTGTGAGGATCAGGAAGGTCACCACTGGGAAGCCCCAGCACAGTGCCCGGCTCCACGTAAGGGCTCCACCGGATGGTACCAGCGTTATTTGTCTTCTTTCACTCTGGACGTTTCCCCCTCATCCTCCAGCTTGTTCAAATAGCAAAGCACCTGGAAGCCACGGTCTCCTTTTCAGAATCCTGAGATGTCCTGATGAAAGCTAACGGAAGCACACGTCCGAACTTGAAGCCTGATCCCTCCTGCACTCCGCTCCTCTTTCAGCCTCTCCCAGTTGATGGTGACTCCATCCACCCCATTTGGAGTCCATTTTGACTCCTCCTTCCCTCAGATTTCACTTCAACCCATCAGGAAATTCTCTTGGTCCTGCCTTTAAGCTCCATCTAAACATCTATTTCTGCTTTATTGACTATGCCAAAGCCTTTGACTGTGTCGATCACAATAAACTGTGGAAAATTCTGAAAGAGACGGGAATACCAGACCACCTGACTTGCCTCTTGAGAAACCTGTATGCAGGTCAGGAAGTAACAGTTAGAACTGGACATGGAACAACAGACTGGTTCCAAATAGGAAAAGGAGTACGTCAAGGCTGTATATTGTCACCCTGCTTATTTAACTTCTATGCAGAGTACATCATGAGAAACGCTGGGCTGGAAGAAGCACAAGCTGGAATCAAGATTGCCAGGAGAAATATCAATAACTTCAAATATGCAGATGACACCACCCTTAAGGCAGAAAGTGAAGAGGAACTCAAAAGCCTCTTGATGAAAGTGAAAGAGGAGAGTGAAAAAGTTGGCTTAAAGCTCAACCTTCAGAAAACGAAGATCATGGCATCTGGTCCCATCACTTCATGGGAAATAGATGGGGAAACAGTGGAAACAGTGTCAGACTTTATTTTTGGGGGCTCCAAAAATCACTGCAGATGGTGATTGCAGCCATACCTGTGGCAGATTCATTTTGATATTTGGCAAAACTAATACAATTTTGTAAAGTTTAAAAATAAAATAAAAATTAAAAAAAATAATAAAATAAAAGACACTTACTCCTTGGAAGGAAAGTTATGACCAACCTAGATAGCATATTCAAAAGCAGAGACATTACTTTACCAACAAAGGTCCGTCTAGTCAAGGCTACGGTTTTTCCAGTGGTCATGTATGGATGTGAGAGTTGGACTGTGAAGAAGGCTGAGTGCCAAAGAATTGATGCTTTTGAACTGTGGTGTCGGAGAAGACTCTTGAGAGTCCCTTGGACTGCAAGGAGATCCAACCAGTCCATTCTGAAGGAGATCAGCCCTGGGATTTCTTTGGAAGGAATGATGCTAAAGCTGAAACTCCAGTACTTTGGCCACCTCATGCGAAGAGTTGACTCATTGGAAAAGACTGTGATGCTGGAAGGGATTGGGGGCAGGAGGAGAAGGGGACGACAGAGGATGAGATGGCTGGATGGCATCATGGACTCGATAGACGTGAGTCTGGGTGAACTCCGGGAGTTGGTGATGGACAGGGAGGCCTGGCATGCTGCGATTCATGGGGTCGAGAGGAGTCGGACCCGACTGAGCGACTGAACTGAACTGAACTGAAACCCCTACCACTTCTCTCCAGCTCCACTGCTACCCCTTGGTTCAAGTCCCTGTCGTCTCTGACCCTGGGTGGATTCCAGGGGTTATCTTGCTGGTCTTCCCGGTCCTGCCCTTGTCTCCCTGCAGCACATTCTCAACACAGCAACCAAATGTGTTCTTTTTAAAAAATATTATTTATTTATTTGGCTGTGCTGGGTCTTAGTTGTGGCATGCAGGATCTTTAGTTGCAGCATATGGGATCTAGTTCCCTGACCAGGGATTGAACTCAGGGGCCCCTCTGCCTTGGGAGGGTAAAGTCTTAGCCACTGGACCACCAGGGAAAGTACCCAGAGGGATTCTTTAGAAGTCAACTCACAAGCCTCTTCTGTTCCAAAACCCTCCTAGGGCTCCCGTTTCACCTTGTCTTCTCTACTCTTTCACCCCCTCATGCAGCCATTCTGGTTCCTGTGTGTGTGTGTGTGTGTGCGTGTGTGTGTGTGTTAGTTGCTCAGTTGTGTCTGACTCTTTGCAACCCCATAGAATGTAGCCTGCCAGGCTCCTCTGTCCATGGAATTATCCAGAAGAGAATACTGGGGTAGGTTGCCATTCTCTTTTCCAGGGGATCTTCTTGACCTGGGGATGGAACCCTGGTCTCCTAAATTGCAGACAGATTCTTTACTATCTGAGCTACCAGGGAAGCCCATGGTCCCCTTGTTGTTCCTTAAACACACCAGATGGGTTCCTGCTCCAGCACCCACTGTTCTCTCTACCTAGAAAGCTCTTCTCCTAGGTATCTGCTTTACTCACATCTCAAATGCCACCATCTCACCCAAGCCTACCCTCATCACCTCCTTAAAATTTGTAGCCCTCTCTTACTGCCATTAGGATTTTTGTTGGTGTTCAGTTGCTCAGTTGTGTCCGACTCTTTGCAGCCCCACAAACTGCAGCACACAAGGCTTCTTGGATGGCTACTATCAAAAATAAATAAAAACAACAAGTCTTGGTGAGGATATGGAGAAAATGGAATTCTTATACACTGACTATTGGTGAGAATGAAAAATGGGGCAGCCTCCACAGAACACAGTATGGAGGCTCCTCAAAAAATGAAGAATTACCATAGGACCCAGCAACTTCACTTCTGGGTATATACCCGCAAAAGAGTTGAAAGCAGAATACTGAAGAGGTATTTGTACAGCCATGTTCATAGCAGCATTATTCGCAATAGCCAAAAGATGAAAGCCACCTAAGGGTCTCTTCATGATGAGTAGATAAACAAATGTGGTCTATCCATACAATGGAATATTATGTAGCCTTCAAAAAGGAAGGGACTCCTGAAACATGCTGCTGCTGCTGCTGCTGCTAAGTCGCTTCAGTCGTGTCCGACTCTGTGCGACCCCAGAGATGGCAGCCCAACAGGCTCCCCCGTCCCTGGGATTCTCCGGGCAAGAATACTGGAGTGGGTTGCCATTTCCTTCTCCAATGCATGGAAGTGAAAAGTGAAAGTGAAGTCACTCAGTCGTGTCCGACTCTCAGCGACCCCATGGACTGCAGCCTACCAGGCTCCTTATCCATGGGATTTTCCAGGCAAGAGTACTGGAGTGGGGTGCCATTGCCTTCTCCACCTGAAACACGCTACAACACAGATAAACCTTGAAGACATTATGCTACGTGAAATAACCCAGTTGCCAAAGGACAGCTACTGTATGATTCCAGTCTGTGAGGTTTCTAAAGCAATCAAATGCATAGAGACATAAAGCAGAATGGTAGTTGCCAGAGGCTGGGGAAGGGGAGGAGGGGGATCTGTGTAGTGGGTACACTGTCCATTTTTACAAGATGAAAAGAGTTCTGTGGATGAACAGTGGTAATGATTGTGCAATATTGTGAATATACTTAATGCCCACTGAACTGTACTCTTTAAAAATGCTTAAAATGATAAATGCTATCTTATGTGTATTTTACTGTAGTTGAAAAAAATCATACCCCTCTTCCCCCATCCTCCAATACCATGTCCAGCTTTTCCTCTTTAAGATTTTTTTTTAATGTGGACTATTTTTAAAGTCTTTACTGAATTTGTTAACAGTATTGGGTCTGTTTTATGTTTTGTTTTTTTGACCATGAGGCAATGTGAGAACTTTGCTCCCTGACCACGGGTCAAACCTGCACCCCCTGCATTGGAAGACACAGTCCTAACCACTGGACTGTCAGGGAAATCCCTGCTTTTCCTTTTTTTAAAGTTTTATTTACACTTATATCTTATAAACAACTGATTAACTTAAATTGAAACATGGTGAAATGAAAATGTGCAGCTCTAATCATCCCTTAATTACCCCAAAACATTTAAATTAAAATTAATGTGCTAATATAAAAATATTTCCTCTTTCCTAATTTATAGCAGCATATTTTCTTTCAAAGCTATCACATATATTTTAAAACACATTATAGAAATTAGGAGACTTAAATGATGTACAGAAAGACAATAATCAAAAAAAAAGTTAATTCAGATGTACACTATCAGAAAAAGATACTGTAGTTAAACAACATGTGGCTTAAAAATCAATACAGCGTCCTTTTCGTTCCCAATCTCCATATCGGGTAGGTTCTGGGCCTCTGGGTCCACCTTTCTCTTTTGTAACAGGATTAATATCATCAGGAAATTTTGTCAGTGGTTCCTTCTCTAAATTGGAATCTTCTGGGGCATCAAAACGACCTTCTGGTAACCTTGGCTTCTTAAGAGGTTGTTTGCTAGGTTCAGGTTTTCCTCCTTGAGAACTTATTTTCCTCAAAGAATTACACAGAAGGGGTGATCTTGCCGCTCTCCACGCTGTAGCCAGGACGCGGCCCAGCAACGAAGCGAGCCCTAACGCAGCCATGGTGTCCACTCCCGCAGCGTCCGCAACTGCCCGCCCTGAGGTGTTCGAGGGTCCTGCTTTTCCTTTTTTTTAAATCACACATTACCTTCCAACATACCATAAAATTTGCTTATTTATTGCTTAGTGTCTGTCTTCACTTAGTTGTATGAAAGCTTCACACACCAGGGGTCTGATGGATCCCAAGTTCACGGGACATTGCCTAGATTCCATCCGATACTGGATTTTAGGGGAGATCAGGCCACAGGATTAAGTAAAAACTGTATGCATTAAAAAAAAATCAGAAAAATCTGTTCATCAGCTTAATCATTCTCCTTGACAGCAGGGGCCACCATTATTAAGTTTTAGCAGCTAAAGCACTGAGTCCTCATGGAAAGATCAGACATAGCCTTGTTTCATCATATTCGCTCCCCCCTCCAAGTTGTGACCATCAAAACTGTCCCCAGACATTGCCAGTGTCACCCCACTGAGAACCGCTTCTCTAAAGTGCTTTAGTTTAGACGATACACTTTTCAGTCTCTCCATTTCCAGAGCATCTTCAGACCTCTCTTTACACCTCCCTTTTCTCACATTAGTCATGTAGGGACTGTGGCTTGTGCCCCTTCCTGCAGCTTCAGGATACTTTTGTAAAAGACTGTAAACTCCATGAGGGCAAGAATGTGGCCTGACACATAGAATGTCCTCACTGCATGCTTGTCATGTGTTAATCTTTGTGCATTAATCATGCTTTTTATTTTCTGTATTCTGATGTTTTGACCTTTTGGGGCCTTGCAGATTCTGGAGGGCTCTCCCCTCCCAGGGTTAACTAGTAAATAAGTCGCCTGCCAGTGGACCTTTCGTGTGCAAACCAACCAATCCAAAGTCACTAATCCACCTGCACTAATCGCACCAGGGCCAAATACCAGACAACTGGAGACAGTCCCTGTGCTCAGAGCCTGGAGAAATGACTCAGACTAGCTGATCCTCAACCTGCTTGCCCTGCCTCACCTGTTCCTTCCTGTGGAAACCACAGTAAAGACTCTGGCCCAGATTTTATCCTCACCCTTGCCTCCCCAGTTGGATTCCTGGGTCAGGAAGATCCGATGGAGAAGGGATAGGCTACCCACTCCAGTATTCTTGGGCTTCCCTGGTGGCTCAGCTGGTAAAGAATCCACCTGTAATGTGGGAGACCTGGGTTTGATCCCTGGGTTGGGAAGATCTGCTGGAGGAGGGAACGTCTACCCACTCCAGTATTCTGGCCTGGAGAATTCCATGGACTGTATAGTCCGTGGGGTCACAAAGAGTTGGACACGACCGAGCGGTTTTCACTTTCACTTTCCTCCTTACTGATCCCAGTGTTTCCTCATTTGGCTATCCCCCCCAAAAATGTGGCATGCCCCCTCATCTTGGAATCTGTGAGTATAACAGAGTCTAAAGCCTTCAGCTGGCAGTCATCTCCTGATCTGTCTGCCACACCTAAATGATAGTAAAACCAATATTTTAGGGACTTCCCTGGCAGTCCAGTGGTTAAGACTGTGCCCATCCAATGCAGGGTCTTGGGTTTGATCCCTGGTTGGGGAACTAAGAGCCCACGTGCTGCACGGTCAAAAAATAAATAAATGTAAGTTTGACTCAATGGGATTTTCCAGGCAAGAATACTGGAGTGGGTTGCCATTTCCTTCTCCAGTATTTTAAAACACTGCCCACAATCTGTTCATCCTCTTATAGCAAAATATGCCTGAATGATCTCAAAATCAACTCTGATCACCTTCCCCCATCTCACCCTACTTGTAAATCTTTCAGGGGCATCCCATTGATCTCAGGAAAACATGGAAAACCCTGTGGTCTCTGTATAATTCAGCCTGTTTCTCCGACCTCTACTTCTTGGTCCTACTCCCTGGGTCTTTGTCCTCCCCCATCTCTGTGGGACTCTCCTGGTCCCCAGACCTCAGGCAAGTCTATCCTGACTATGCTTCCCCCCAGTTGTTCTTTATCTTGGCACCCTATTTGTTTCCCTCTCAAGGTTCATTCATTTGCAAACGTATAATGATTTTTTGTTTACTTGTATATTAACCATCTTCTCAATAGGGAATCCATTTCAGGAGGGCAGGTGTATTTCATCCCCCTTCAGCACACAGTCAGCACTCAATAAACACTTATTAAAATACTGAAGAATAGGGACTTCCTTGGTGGTCCAGTGGTTAACACTGTGCTCTTCCAGTGTAGGGGGTACAGGTTCAATCCCTGGTCAGGGAACTAAGATGCCGCATGCTGCGTGGCATGACCAAGTAAAATAAAATACTGAAGAAGGGTGCCAGACTCTTTTGAGATGCTCTCTCTGTTGACTCCTTTAATCTCCATGGCAACCCTGTGAGATGGGAATTACCATCTCCATTCTACCAGCAGGAAACTGAGACCCAGAGAAGTAAAGTAACCTAACCTCAGAGCTGCCGAGTACTGGGGGCAGGAAATTCAAACCCAAATCAGTCTGTTTGCAGAGTTGGGCACTCCTTTCTATGACACCGCACCCCGCCCCCCCATCTTTAGGCACAACTTGAAATGCTACCCTGTCATAATCACAGTTAGGCACAAGCTTCCTTTTTCAGTCTGATAGATTCATGAACTCAGGGGAGAAATACCCAGAAGCTCAGATGAAAATAGAAAACAAAAAAAAACTTCCTTACCCTAATCGCATCTCAGACCCTAATTTAAGGTACTGAGGTGAATTACATGATGGTTCAAGCAAAATCTTTGGGTTGACAGTTATTTCCTCAAGCTCTTCTCTTCTTTCAATAGAAAAATTATGTAAAACAAATGTTCCCTGCTATTTTGGTAAATTATATGCTATATATACACAACAAATGCCAAGAAGTTGTGAGCCAGCTTGTTTCAAAGCCCTCATATAGTTAACATATGCCACTGCTATTTTCTTTTTCTTTCATATTACACTTTTTTTCCCCTTAGAAAATCTTGGCTCATGTCGCTGATAACTGCTTTTAGGAACCCATCTGATTCAAAATGTCGTCTGGCTTTCTGAGTATAATTTAATGTCAGAGGTCTCTCTTTACATCCGTCTTAAAACAAATTTTAATAAATAAAGGGCCCTGGCTTCTAGTGGATTGCCAGAGAAGGAATGTGAACAGATCCTGGCTTAAAGCGCCAGGGAGCTAAGCCATTTCTCAAAGTCAAATCTCACAAAGGTCAGTGTCCTCCATGCTCAAGGTACAAAGGTGACTTGAACGCAGCTGGGTTGGAGGAAAGCCAATATTGACACAAAGCCTCCACAGTTTTCTGTTCATCAAGCTCAGTTTATCTTCACGACGTTCCTGCAAGCCTGTCTTCATCCCGATTCACAGATGAACGTGTCTGTAACATGTTTAGCTAATGTTACAGATTGACAAGCATTCTGTGAATAGTCGCTATTGTGATTTATATTGATTATTTAAGGTAATAGATGTGCAGGTTTAAAAATTTACATATTACAGAGGGATCCAAAATGAAAAGTAAAATTTCTTTCCCTCAAAACTCCCCATCCCCATCCATCCTCCTTCCCAAAAACCAACCAGTCTCAGGCTTCTTAAATATCTTTCCAGAATGTTCGATGGCAGAAGCAAAAATATTCTTGAGCGCACTTGAACATTCACATGAAT
Source organism: Bubalus bubalis (assembly GCF_019923935.1). Classification (NCBI taxonomy): domain Eukaryota; kingdom Metazoa; phylum Chordata; class Mammalia; order Artiodactyla; family Bovidae; genus Bubalus; species Bubalus bubalis. The sequence continues at coordinate 8,627,763 of NC_059173.1, read as the reverse complement.
CCATGTCCATGAATTCCCTGGGGACCTGGTTACAGTGCAGATGTGGATTTGGTAGATCTCGGTCAGGACCTGAGACTCAGCATTTCTAACAGGTCCCTGGGGAGGCTGGGTCTCTGGTTCGAGACCATACTTAAATCTTAGTACCAAGAACATAGATCATGGGACTGCAGTCCAGCACATTTAATAGTGAGCCCCGGCAGGAATTCCCTGGCAGTCCAGTGGCTTTCACTGCCACGTCCCTGGATTTGATCCCTGGTCTGGGAACTAGGATCCCACAAGCTGTGTGGCCAAAAACAAATGAGCCCCAACAGTCTTTTCCTGTGAGTTCTTACACCAACTTGTGTGTGGGTCTGTTCATTGTGTGTGTTTATCACGTGAAAATAGTCGCTATAAAATTTGCCATTTCAACAGTTGTGCGGTTAATGCTATGAATTACATTCAGTGTTGTGTCACTTTCACTACCACCCATCTCCAGAATTTTCTCATCTTCCTCAACTGAAACTCTGCCCATTAAACACTAAGTCCCCAATCCCCTCTGTCCCCCCAACCCCCAGAGCTTGGTGACCACTGTTCTACTTTCTCTCTCTGTGACTTTGACTACTGTAAGCCCTTTTAGATAGGCGGACTAGTACAGTAATTGCCCTTTGGTGTTGGTTTTATTTCACTTAGCGCAGTGTCTTCAAAGTACATCCATGTTGTAACATGGGTCAGAATTTCCATCCTTTTTAACACTGAATAACACTCGGTTGTATGGATAGACCACAGTTTGTTTATCCATTCAGCCACTGATAGCCACTTAAGTTGTTTCCACTCTCACCTATTGTGACACAGATCAACACAAATTAAAAAAAAAAAAAAACAACTTTTTTTTTTTTTGGCCGCAGCATGCAGCCTCCAGGATCTTAGTTCCCTGACCAGGGATGGAACCCGCACTCCCTGAAGTGGAAGTGCAGAGTCTGGACCGACAGGGAAGTCCCAATAAAATGTTTTTTTATTTTTTAAAAAACATTTTCTTTAGTGGCTGTTCCATCATCTATTTAATTACTCATCTCCTGGTAATTATTTCTGGTTTTGTATTATTTGCAGCAAAGCTTCAAAGAGATGCTAGCACCAGAAGAGAATACAGAGAGGCTGGAAGTGGGGATGCTGAAATCAGACAGCTTCGCCAAAGCCTAGACACTTACTGTGTGACCTTGGGCAAGCTCCCAGCCCCTTGTGCTTGAGTGTCCTCCTCTGCAAAATGGGGACAATGAAAGTGGGAATAAATAATTTAGTGATGAAAGTGCAAACACTGGGCCTGACGCATGACCAGCTGGCGCTCAGAGCACTAAAAAATTGGAAAGATATCGAAGCTTGCATGGGTGCTCAGTCATGTCCGACTCTTTGCGACCCCATGGACTGTAGCCCTCCAGGCTCCTCTGTCCATGGGATTTTCCAGGCAAGAATACTGGGCAGATTGCCATTTCCTTCTCCAGCGGTTCTTTCTGACCCAGAGATCGAACCTGCGTCTCCTGCAACTCCTGCGTCGGCAGGCAGATTCTTTCCCACTGAGCCACCTGGGAAGCCCATGGCACTGCTTGCCTTCCCAGAAGGCTGCAGTGGCAGCTGTTATTCAGAGAAGGAAGCACAGAGCCCTGGACGGTCCTGGAGGAGAAGGTGTGACGGCAGGGAGAGTGTCAGACCACATGGCCATCTTCTTCTGTGATGTTACCCTCAGAGTCAAGGGCGAGCCACGGACCTTCCCTTCACCCGTGAAAAGGAATTGATAATGCACGTAAATGTTCATTTTCTTCCTTCACCTAGTAATTCTCTACATTCTGTCTTCTATTAATGCCTCAGGGGACTGTTTGTAGTTTTGAGTTGGGGGGTTGCCTCCAGGGCAGCGAGAGTCCTACTCTTTGTTGCTTCCTTCCTGGAACCCACTTTGCATCACCCCTCAGTGGGTTACAGAGTTGAAATGTCTCCCCGCCTCACCACACCCCCAGCCTCTCACTGCACCCAGTTCATTTCATTTACAGCTTTTCTCACAAAGTACAGAATATCTATGTAGCAGTATATGCATCCACATGCATAATATTATATATAAATACATATTTATATTTACAAAGATTAATTTATATACTGACATATAAAATTATATATGTTTATAGCTATAATATTTATATATGTATGTATTTATAAGCATTTACATTTAAAATACAAAACTGCATGTGGGTATATACATGAAATTTTTATTGAGGTATAAAAAGTTGTATGTGTATATCCACATGCATTTTTGTATTTATATATGTAAATACTTATAAATACATACATATATAAATAATTACATATTTATACATTTATATATAATACTTATATAAGGAGAAGAGGGCAACAGAGGATGAGATGGTTGGATGGCATCACTGATTCAATGGACATGAACTTGGGAAAATTCTGGGAGATGGTGAAGGACAGGGAGGCCTGGCATGCTGCAGTCCATGAGGTCGCAAAGAGTCTGACACGACTTGATGACTGATCAACAAAAAGTTGATTTACAATATTATGTTGGTTTCAGGTTTAAAACATAGTGGTTCACAATTTCTAAAGATTAGGCTCCATCTATGTTATTATAAAATATTGGCTGTATTCCCTGTACTGCACAATATATCTTTTTTTTTTTTTAATATTTATTTACTTATTTATGTATTTGGCTGTGTTGGGTCTTTGTGGCACGTGTAATCTTGGGTCTTCATTGCAGCCTGCAGGATCTTTTAGTTGTAGCATGTGGGATCTAGTTCCCTGGCCAGGGATTGAACCCAGATTCCCTGCGCTGACAGCACGGAATCTTAGCCACTGGACTACCAGGGAAGCCCCACAATGTATCTATTGTATACACAGTAGTTTATATCTCTTAATCCCCTACCCCTATCTTGCCCCTAACCCTTTCACCCTTCCCCCTGGTACCCACTAGTTTGTTCTCTATGTCCACAGGTCCTGTTTCTTTTTTGTTAAATTCACTAGTATATTTCATTTTTAGATTCCACATATAAATGATAATATACAGTGTTTGTCTTTCTCTGATAAATTTCACTAAGAGGTGACATCCACAGCTAAGGGTTGAGGAATTGGGGGTTTAGGGGAGAGAGGGGCATGGCAAAATAAGGTAAAATTCACCATTGTAATAACCTCAGATATGCAGATGACACCACCCTTATGGGAGAAAGTGAAGAGGAACTCAAAAGCCTCTTGATGAAAGTGAAAGTGGCGAGTGAAAACGTTGGCTTAAAGCTCAACATTCAGAAAACGAAGATCATGGCATCTGGTCCCATCACTTCATGGAAAATAGATGGGGAAACAGTGGAAACAGTGTCAGATTTTATTTTTTGGGGCTCCAAAATCACTGCAGATGGTGACTGCAGCCATGAAATTAAAAGACGCTTACTCCTTGGAAGGAAAGTTATGACCAACCTAGATAGCATTGAAAAGCAGAGACATTACTTTGCCAACAAAGGTCCGTCTGGTCAAGGCTATGGTTTTTCCTGTGGTCATGTATGGATGTGAGAGTTGGACTGTGAAGAAGGCTGAGCGCCGAAGAATTGATGCTTTTGAACTGTGGTGTTGGAGAAGACTCTTGAGAGTCCCTTGGACTGCAAGGAGATCCAACCATTCCATTCTGAAGGAGATCAGCCCTGGGATTTCTTTGGAAGGAATGATGCTAAAGCTGAAACTCCAGTACTTTGGCCACCTCATTCGAAGAGTTGACTCATTGGAAAGACTCTGATGCTGGGAGGGATTGGGGGCAGGAGGAGAAGGGGGGCGACAGAGGATGAGATGGCTGGATGGCATCACTGACTCGATGGACGTGAGTCTGGGTGAACTCTGGGAGTTGGTGATGGACAGGGAGGCCTGGCGTGCTGGGATTCATGGGGTCGCAAAGAGTCGGACACGACTGAGCGACTGAACTGAACTGAACTGAACCATTTTTAAGAGTACAGGCCTGTGGCATTAAGTGCCTTTGCATTGTGCAACCATCAACACCATCCGTCTCCAGGACAGTTTTTATCTGCCCAAACTGAAACTCTGTGCCTGTTAAACACAAAGTCCCTATGTCTTCCTTTCCCAGCCCCTGGGACCCACCATTCTGCTTTCCGTCTCTGAGTCTGACTATGCTAAGTGTCTAAGTGGAATCATGCAGTGTTTGTCTTTTGTGACTGGCATATCTCACTTAGCATAATGTCTTCAAGTCTCATCCATGTTATGTAATGTGTAGAATTTCCTTCCTTTCCAGTTCCTTTTTTTTTTTTTTTTGGTGCACAGCTTGTGGGATCTTAGTTCCCTGACCAGGGATCGAAGGCCCTCAGCTATGAAAGCACAGAGCCCTAACCGCTAGGCAACCAGGGAATTTCCCCTTCCCTTCCCGTTTTTTTTTTTTTGGACTTCCCAAGTGACTCAGTGGTAAAGAACCTGCCTGCCAATGCATGATCTCCTGAAGGAGATACGAGTTCAATCCCTGAGTCAGAAAGATCCCCTGGAAAAGGAAATGGCAACCCACTCCAGTATTCTTGCCTGGGAAATCCCATGGACAGAGGAGCCTGGTGGGTTGCAGTCCATGGGGTTGCAAAAGAGCTGGACAGAACTGAGCGATAAATACTTTCACTTTTCCCTTTAAAAAAAAAAAGATTAATTTTATTGAATCTTCACTCTAGTATACACCTCTTTTTATAAAGCCATTTTAATTTTATTAGTTATTTTTTATAAATTATAAATAAATAATTTTTATTTATTTATTTTGGTCACACGGCACAGCATGCCAGATTTTAGTTCCCCAGCCAGGGATTGAACCCACACCCCCTGCAGTGGAAGCAAGGAGTCCTAACCACTGGACTGCTGGGGAGTTCCCCCTTTCCTCCCTTTCTGAAGCTGCATAATAGTCCACTCTGTGTGTAGACTGTATTTTGCTAGCCCACTCGTCCACGGACGGACACTGGGGTGTTTTCACCTTTGGGCTGTCGTGAATACTGCTCCTGTCATCATGGCCGTACATTCACAATGTTGCACAACCTTCCCTTCTGTCTAATTCCAGACCACTTTCATCATCCCCAAAAGGGAATTCTGTGCCATTAGACAGTCACTCCCTCTCCCTCCTTCTCCAGCCCCTGGCAACCGCTGATCTGCTTTCTGTCTCTCTGAAGTTGCTTCACGTAAATGGGATCACGCATATGTGACTCTCTGTGTCTGGCTGCTTTCACTCAGCATCACGTTTCAAGGTTCATCCATGTTGTAGCTTCTGACAGTGACTTGAGGACCTTACAGTGGTTATGCTGGAGACTGCTCAGAGTGGCTCTAGCGAGCAGATCTGATGCTTAGATATTCAGGAAATCTCAGAGCCTTTTATTTAACTGTTGAGAGCTTAAAGCGGGTCGTGGTGGGAGTTATTTACCCCACAGATATTGGCAAATGCTACACATCAGTATGGTCTTGGGGGGCTTATTTGAGACTCAGTTTGTAGGCACTGGCTTCAGAGCTTCCCCATAATCTCCATCAGCACCACCCCCCTGCAAAGCTGCTGTTGTTTAGTTGCTAAGTTGTATCCGACTCTTTGTGACCCACTAGACTGTGGCCTGCCAGGCTCCCCTGCCATGGGATTTCCCAGGCAAGAATACTGGAGTGAGTTGCCCTCTCCTTCTCCAGGGGATCTTCCCAACCAAGGGCTTGAACACGTGTCTCCTGCATTGGTAGGCAGATTCTTTACCACTGACATCCAGGCTAAAGCCTCGGTTCTTTCAAGCTGTATTGAGAGATGGAGATTGGAAAAGAGACCTGGTGGCTTCAAATGAATTATAATCAAATGTTGGCAATTTCATATAGTTCAACCTTCTAGTAGGGTCTAGTCCTTAAGCTGGAGAAGAAGCAAAGATAGTTCTCTCATTGTTATCTATTTTTATCTGCTTTAAATATTTCAAAATAAAAGATTTTGTGGGGGAGGAATGGAGTAGATGGGGAGGAGTGGAAGGGTTTGACTGGTATTCTGTCTTTGGCCAGAAACACAAGGTTTTGACCAGACAGACCTAAGGATGATCCCTGGCTGCATGCCTTTTTAGCTCTATGCCCATGGATAAATCCCATGACTGCTGGGGCCTCCGTTTTCTTGTCTGTACAATGCTTATAAAAATACCAACTTCATAGAGCTGTTGTGCTTCCCTGGTGGCTAAGTGGTAAAGGATCCACCTGCCAAGCAGGAGACATGGGTGTGATCCCTGGGTCGGGAAGATCCCCTGGAGAAGGAAATGGCTACCCACTCCAGTATTCTTGCCTAGAGAATCCCACGGACAGAGGAGCCTGGTGGGCTACAGTCCATAGGGTTGCAAAGAGGCAGACATGACTGAGCGACTAAACAACGAACAACAGGGCTGCTGTGCAGAGCGAGTGCATGTAGAACAACATCTAGAACGCAGCACAGAAGCTGCTGGGCGTTTGGGGGCGTGGCGGAGAGGGGGTGTGGGGGGGGCCTGGTGGAGGGGGGGGCCTGGTGGAGAGGGGGGCCTGGTGGAGAGGGGAGCGTGGTGGAGCTGGCGGCTGGTGGTGGAATGATTGCTCCAAGGTTCAGTTCCAGCCGCTCTGCCTGCAGACCCTGTGCGCTGTACTCTGCCCAGTATTTCCAGCCCAAGAGGAGCTTGACAGCTGGAGCTTTCCCAGTTCAACCTCGCCGTCGAATGGTGTTTCCGGTATTTACAAAATTGCTGTGGTATCATCTGCTTTTTCTCCCAATTCACAAGCAAGAAATGTTCCCCCAGGCTTCTGGAATCTGGAGACTTACGCTTTCTATGCCAGAGCACTAATTATTCTTGGTGAAATGTGCGGAATAAGGCAATAGTTAATTGATAATGATGATAGCAATTTTTTTTAACGTAGAAATTTATCCGTTTTTACCTTTTAAAAATGTTGCCCAAATTTGCCCTCCAGTCCCTCATCATCAGGTTTCCTTGTGATAAAGAATCCGCCAACCTATGCAGGAGTTGCAGGAGACGCAGGTTCAATCCCTGGGTTGGGAAAATCCCCTAGAAAAGGAAATGGCAACCCACTCCAGTATTCTTGCCTGGAAAATCCTATGGACAGGGGAGCCTGGTGGGTTACAGTCCATAGGGTGGCAAAGAGTCAGAGACAGTGGAGTGACTGAGCACTCACACAAGCCCTCATCAGCCCTCTGCCCTTCATGCCCTTGGCATCCCAGACTTCTTTTTTCAAAGCTCAGGGAGGAATGGGCATCACTCATTCCATATGGCTGTCTCCTGGGAAGGTAGAGACTCATCTCTTCTGTTACTGCCGTGACCTTGCAACCCATCACAGGGCTGGCAGAAAGCAGGAGTTTTGTTTCAGGATAAGGAAGCTAGAAGGAGACAGGTTATTATGTTTTTGCCTGGGTCTCAAATACATAAGTTGCTGCTCAAAGAAATCAAGGCATTTCCCAGAGTCACAAGAAACAGCACAGTGTGAAGGAATGTATTGTATTGAGAGTGAAGTCCATGGGGTCTCAAACTCAAATGCCTATGGGGGCAAAGGGAACAAAGTGCCAAGTGAGAGGAACACAGAGTTAAGTGTAAAGAAAAATGGCAAGAGACCGTAAGGGCTGGAAGTCATTTGGAGAGGATGAGACTGTCGATCATCTGTGGGTCGAGTGACCCATATACAAGGGACACACTGCTCTGATCTAGCCATGTTGGTCCCTTATTAGAATGTGGGTCCCAGATGGCCAGATATTCTATTTTTTAAAGAGACATCAGGAATCTGGATTTCTTTGTGAATTCTTCTAATTTTAAAACTTTGATATTCACTTTAAATTAAAAAAAAAATACTGTGTGGGCAGCTTTTTGTAAGCATAAAGCAATCCTTATGTGGCCAAATTGTTACTTAACATTCAGTTCAGTTCAGTGGCTCAGTTGTGTCCGACTCCTTGCGACCCAATGAATGGCAGCACGCCAGGCCTCCCTGTCTATTGCCAACTCCCGGAGTTTACTCAAACTCATGTGCATCGAGTCGGTGATGTCATCCAGCCATCTCATCCTCTGTCGTCCCCTTCTCCTCCTGCCCCCAATCCCTCCCAGCATCACAGTCTTTTCCAATGAGTCAACTCTTCGCATGAGATGGCCAAAGTATTGGAGTTTCAGTTTTAGCATCAGTCCTTCCAAAGAACGCCCAGGGCTGATCTCCTTTAGGATGGACTGGTTGGATCTCTTTGCAGTCCAAGGGACTCTCAAGAGTCTTCTCCAACACCATAGTTCAAAAGCATCAATTCTTCGGCGCTCAGCTTTCTTCACAGTCCAGCTCTCACATCCATACATGACCACAGGAAAAACCATAGCCTTGACCAGACGGACCTTTGTTGGCAAAGTAATGTCTCTGCTATTCAATATGCTGTCTAGGTTGGTCATAATTTTCCTTCCAATGAGTAATCGTCTTTTAATTTCATGGCTGCAGTCACCATCTGCAGTGATTTTGGAGCCCCCAAAAATAAAATCTGACACTGTTTCTACTGTTTACCCATCTATTTCCCATGAAATGATGGGACCAGATGCCATGATCTTCATTTTCTAAATGTTGAGCTTTAAGCCAACTTTTTCACTCTCCACTTTCACTTTCATCAAGAGGCTTTTTAGTTCCTCTTCACTTTCTGCCATAAGAGTGGTGTCATCTGCATATCTGAGGTTATTGATATTTCTCCCGGCAATCTTGATTCCAGCTTGTGCTTCTTCCAGCCCAGCATTTCTCATGATGTACTCTGCATAGAAGTTAAATAAGCAGGGCGACAATATATAGCCTTGACGTACCCCTTTTCCTATTTGGAACCAGTCTGTTGTTCCATGTCCAGTTCTAACTGTTGCTTCCTGACCTGCATATAGGTTTCTCAAGAGGCTGGTCAGGTGGTCTGGGATTCCCATCTCTTTCAGAATTTTCCACAGTTTATTGTGATCCACACAGTCAAAGGCTTTGGCATAGTCAATAAAGCAGAAATAGATGTTTTTCTGGAACTCTCTTGCTTTTTCGATGATCCAGCGGATGTTGGCAATTTGATCTCTGGTTCCTCTGCCTTTTCTAAAACCAGCTTGAACATCTGGAAGTTCACGGTTCACATATTGCTGAAGCCTGGTTTGGAGAATTTTGAGCATTACTTTACCAGCGTGTGAGATGAGTGCAATTGTGCGGTAGTTTGAGCATTCTTTGGCATTGCCTTTCTTTGGGATTGGAATGAAAACTGACCACTGGCCAGTCCTGTGGCCACTGCTGAGTTTTCCAAATTTGCTGGCATATTGAGTGCAGCACTTTCAGAGCATCGTCTTTTAGGATTTGAAACAGCTCAACTGGATTCCATCATCTCCACTAGCTTTGTTCGTAGTGATGCTTTCTAAGGCCCACTTGACTTCACATTCCAGGATGTCTGGCTCTAGGCGAGTGACCACACCATCGTGATTATCTGGGTCGTGAAGATCTTTTTTGTACAGTTCTTCTGTGTGTTCTTGCCACCTCTTCTTAATATCTTCTGCTTCTGTTAGGTCCATACCATTTTTGACCTTTATCGAGCCCATCTTTGCATGAAATGTTCCCTAGGCAAACCATTCAATATCACAGTAATCCAAACCTATGCCCCAACCAGTAACGCTGAAGAAGCTGAAGTTGAATGGTTATTTACATTAGATACAGACAAATGAGTATAAATTCTGAAACACATATGTTTCCAAACGGTATTTAGGTCTAGAACAAAGATATCCTCATTCACATGGCTTACTATGTGAATAGGGCTCCCCCTGCAGTTGTGCAGTGCCCAACCTGTCCAACTGTACTAGACAGCCCTGATACATAACTCTTAAAGTTGTCACCCTCCCCACAGCCCAACTCAACAGAAATGCCAGCCCCTACCTCTTTCACCCATTCATGGACCATGAGAGAACTCTCTGGACCACAAGAGAAAGCTTTTCACCTGTCTTGGGCACAACTATACCGAAAGGTCGTCGAAGAGGAGTTCTAGCCATCATGACCAGATTTGCTCTCTCCTCTAGGGTGGTGAAATTCCGTCGCACAGGCGAGAGTGCAAGGTCAGAGGACGACACGGCTTCGGGAGAGCATGAGGTCCAGATTGAAGGGGTCCGTGCAGGCCTAGAGGCCGTGGAGCTGGACGATGGGGCGGCCGTGCCCAAGGAGTTTGCCAATCCCACCGACGGTGAGGGGACCCTGCAGTTGGGGCAGGCCATAGTCAGGGGCTCTGAGGCTCCAGGGTTGCCTCTCCAGGTGGCACTCAGAGGGGTCTTGTGAAGGGGCGGGTAGGAGGGCCTGGAGGCCCCAGGGTGACACCGGCAGTGTGGGCTGGACCTGCATGGCTTTCTCAGCAGGCGAGGTTGCATCACCGTCCCTGACAGTCAGCATCATCGACTAACACTTGGCCGAGGATGGCAGCCACAATGATGACGGTGAGGGTGATGGTGGTGGGGACGAGGACATGGTGCTGCTGGTGAAGGCGACTGTAAAGATGACAGTGATCAGAGCCACAGGCGAGGCTGACGGCTGACTGTGCCAGGCGCGGTTCTAAGCACGCTACATCCATTACCCACTTCATCTTCACAACACTTCCAGCTGGAACTGTTACAGGCATCTTCCCCATTTTGCAGGAGAGGCCACGGAAGCACAGAAAGGTTATGTATCTTTCCCAGGGTCACACAGTTAGAACTTAGCCAAGCTGGATTTACACCCAGGAAATCTGGCCTCAGAGACCACGTCCCTACCTGTGACCTTGTGCTCCCTCCGAGTAGAGATGGTTAAAGGAGACTTGCAGTGCTCATAGGGGACCTGGTCTCCCCTTACCACCTGATAATGCTGATGCATGAAAACATTCCATTCGTTCCTCAAAGGGCCCAGATTCCCAACCAGAGAGAGGATTAACAGCTTGAGCCCAAGGCCTGTTGTTGGCACATCTAAGGAGGCAATGACTGGAGTGGAAGTGAAGGCAGAGGTTAGAAGCAGTGGCTTCAGGTTCAGGCTGATCTGGGCTAAATTCCCAGATCTGCAGTGTCCCAGCTGTATTGACACTGGGCAAGTCCATGTCCCCCTCTGAAAAATGGGGCTAAGACTGAGCCTTTAACTAGTAGGTGTCACAGGGACTCAGTGAGATTATGTACAGCAAGCTCTTAGAGCCTGGGTCCCCAACCCCTGGTTCCAGTCCGTGGCCTGTTAGGAACTGGGCTGCACAGCTAGAAGTGAGCGGTGGGTGAGCAAGCTTCCGCTGTCTTTACAGCTGCTCCCCATCGCTCCCATTGCTACCTGAGCTCCGCCTCCTGTCAGATCAGCAGCGGCGTTAGATTCTCATGTGAGCGAGAACCTAGCCATCAAGTCAAGGCGAAATACTCTGAGGTCACTACAAAACAAAGGGCACAATAGATGTAGTGCGCTTGAATGATCCCCAAAGCTGCCCCTGTCTATGGAAAAATTGTCTTCCATGAAACAGGCCACTGTTGCCAAAAAGGATTGGGACCACTCTCTTAGGGCAGTGCCTGACGCACACTGAGCTCCCAGTAAACATATAATGATATTATTACTATTACTGTTCTTATTACTGATGCTGTTACACGACTCACTCTGCTTTCTCCTCAATATTATTGAAGGAAATCAGACCCTGCTGGTGTGAGAACACCAGCTCATACTTCAGGAGAAAATGATGTTTGATGTAAGAGGCTCATGATTGAAATTCCAACAAGATGACAACTCCCATCAGGGGCAGATAAGATCCTCAGAGGCACCCCCACAGGACAGCCACCCAGCATGCTCCTTTAGTATTTTTATTTTTCAGTTAATTTTTATTTTTTGTCTTGGAATATTTTAAAAGTACAGAAAAGTTGCAAGGATAGCACAGAGAGTACTCGTAACCTCTTTTTTTCTTTTTTAAAATCTTTTTTGTTTGTTCATTATTTTTTTTTTTTTTTTTTTTTGTATACTCTTCATGCAGCTTCCCATAAAGTTAGTATCTTACCTAATCATGACACACTTGTCAAAACTAAGAAATTGAGACTGGTGCATTACCCTCCATGAAACTGAGACTTTATTCAGATTTCCCCAGTTTTCCCAGCAGTGGTGTTACAGGAATCAATTCTAGCACACCACATTGCATTTGTCTTTTAGTCTTTCTCAAAGCCACTTGTGAGCTTCTAAATTGCATCCTTATTTTTTTCTGAACACACAAATACCATGTGTTTATTTGGGAAGCACTGGGACATGATCAAAATGTACAAAAAAGTGAGTACTGACACACGATCCTATTGATGGGCTATGGGCATTCAATCTGACTTCCTCTGCTCCACCTTACTTTGTTTTCTGAAAATTAAATCACAATATATTGTATGCATCTTTCTATATCTGCGCATTTTTTAATAGGTGGGTTGTATTTTAGGATGTAGATATATAAACATTCATATATAATACATAAAATAATTTAACCAGTTCCTTGTCGATAGACATTCTGGGTTGTCCACTTATTCCCTTTGTAGAAACCACGTTGTATTGGACTTTGCAGCACACTTCACACTTGCCAGAAGGTTTTCCTAGGATAAGTTCTAGAAGCAGCATGCACTGCTTTAAAGAGCTTGGCCAGGGATCCCTCTAGATCTGCCCCCCCTGGAACTAAGACAAGTACAAAATACTCTGACTCCTTGCTTCCCCTCCCCTTTCTCCTCCCAGATACTTTCATGGTGGAAGATGCGGTGGAAGCCATTGGTTTTGGAAAATTTCAATGGAAGCTGTCTGTTCTCACTGGCTTGGCTTGGGTAAGTATCTCTGGGGACGATGACGTCATCTTCAGTCTCCAAGGAACACCATGCTGCTCAACTGGGTTTCCATGCTCTACAAGGGAGGACACGGTTCCCTCCTCTTACAGTCTTTGCTTCAATCGACAAAGTTTGAGTGACCTTGGGTGATAATGAAGTCTGAGCCTAGAGGGAGTTGGGTGTGGTTGACAATTGCCCTCAAGGAGGAGTTGAAGCTTCTGGTTAATTAAGTGGTTCTCAACCCTTTGAGGCTCAGGGCTACTCTAAGATTCTAATGTCATCTGTGCGACTCACCCTAGAAGAAAATGCACAGATCAAAATGTGCCTTCTTCAAGGGGCTTGTGATTCCTTATTAAACTTGCCAGATCTACCTAGAGCAAATAATGTATCTAGATCACTGTCGTTCAGTTGCTAAATCCCGTCCGACTCTGCAACCCCATAGACTGTGGCCCACCAGGCTCCTCTGTCCGTGGAATTCTCCAGGCAAGAACACTGGAGTGGGTTGCCATGCCCTCCTCCGGGGGATCTTCCTGACCCAGGGATTGAACCTGAGTCTCTTATATCTCCTACATTGGCAGCTGGATTCCTTACTACCAATGCCACCTGGGAATCCCCACTACCTTCCAGAGTTTGCTCAAATTCATATTCATTGAGTTGGTGATGCTATCTAACCATCTCATCCTCTGCCATTAATCTAGACCATTAATACAAGTGAAATGGATTTTTATGAATAGTGCAAAACTGAGATTTAACTACCTGTTTTTCCAAACAGTCATCAATTTCCCCACCTCATTTCCTCCACTAATTTGCCAAGTGGCTTTTATCATCCACCACATTCCTGGGGCCACGTGGGTTTACTTCTGGACTCTCATTTCTGTTCCACTGCTCTGCCTGTTTAATCCTGTAAAGGTACCACAGTGTTTCATTACTGAGGCTCCCTAGTATGTTTTAATATATTAAAAGATCACACTTTTTAATGTTAATTATACTGACAATTCTACATGAACAATGACCAAAGAGAAACTAGCTTTTAATTGAGCTACAAGAGAAAAAGATCACTGTCTCTCTACCTCTAAAAAATGTTTTTCTAAAAAAAAAAAGCTTTTCTGATTTTCAAAATATGCTACTTTCCCACTCCGTTCAGGGAGTGTCACTAAATTTTTTTTCAAACGTGGGAAAACGCACCCAAAGAATGTTAAATGTCTAGTCATCAGTTCCTGTGTGGTACCACACTGTTTTAACTTCTGGAGCTTTCAATGTGTTTTGATGGGTGATAGGGCACTCAGCAGAAGGTAGAAGAGGGAGTCTCTCTCTTTTTTCTTTTTTTAATTAATTGATTTATTTTATTTTAAAATTTTTTGGGGGCCATACTACGTGGCACATAGAACTTCCTGGACTAGGGATTGAAGCCATGCCCCCTGCAGTGAAAGGGGAGAGTCTTAACCACTGGACCACCGGGAAAGTCCAAAGGGATTTTTTTATGCACTCGCTTGGGACTGTGGACTTGTGACATTTTAAATTATCGTTTTAAATTTTCTGAGATCATAAGGCTCTAAGGTTTAAATTCTTCTCTCCTGCAGTGAGTTACCATGAGAATTTTTAGTGAGGGGCCGGCCGCCCTGAGCCGGGCAGCGCCCTGGCCTCACGTGTTTGCTTGCTCCCTGCAGATGGCCGACGCCATGGAGATGATGATCCTGAGCATCCTTGCGCCGCAGCTGCACTGCGAGTGGCGGCTGCCCAGCTGGCAGGTGGCGTTGCTGACCTCGGTAGGCAGCCCATCGGCCCCCTGCTCTCGTGCTCAGTTCTGGTCCCCCAGGGGGGTGTTCTGTAGGATGCCCCCCACTTCCTCCTGCTGCTGCCAAGGGCTCAGCAGACAGGAATTAAACCTCAATGGAATCACCAGGACCTCAGCGTCCCTTCTCCATCGCATGTATCCTGGCAGGTCTGCAGCCAACTCTAACCACATCTGGGGGCCCCAGATATCCTGCTCAATTGCGGGGAACTTGGAGCCCACCTGATCGGATCACGTAAACCTTATAAGCCTCGCTCTTCCAAAAAGGAGACACCAGTTCCTTCCACATGAAGGTGACTTCAGGGTTGGAAACAGCATAGTACCTGTTCAGTAAACTGTAGGAACTGGTGCTCCCTGGAGCTAAGGCTTGGAGGAGCATGAAGCAGAACCCTTCATTCTTGTCTTGTTTTCTTCTTGAACTGGTATTTTCATTCAGTTTCTCCATATAGTTTTATCTTAATGTAAGGTTGTGAAAGTGAAGGCTGCTCAGTCGTGTCCAACTCTTTGCAACCCCGTGGACTATACAGTCCATGGCATTCTCCAGGCCAGAATGCTGGAGTGGGTAGGCGTTCCCTTCTCCAGGGGATCTTCCCAACCCAGGGATCGAACCCAGGTCTCCCGCATTGCAGGTGGATTCTTTACCAGATGAGCTACAAAGGAAGCAATATAAGGTTTTACTAGGCTTGAAAGTTTCATCAATCACCCTATTATAATTTTTGTGACATTTTCAATTATCATTTTTAATTTTTGAGATCATAAGATTTAAGATGTTTCTCCTGCAGTAAGTTAACCATGATAATTTTTAGTAGTAAACAACAGATCAAAACAAGATATAATTAATTTTGATCAATACTTGCTAAACATAAGTCACTTTTATCAGGAACGCACCTCTTGATGAGGAGTATGGAGTGTTTCTCAACTATGTCACATATTCTTGAATTGTTGTTCAATTGCTAAGTCGTGTCTGACTCTTTGTGACCCCCATGGACTGCAGCATGTCAGGCTCCTCTGTCCTCCACTATCTCCCAGAGTTTACTCAAACTCAGTCCATTGAGTTGGTGATGCCATCCAACCATCTCATCCTCTGTTGTCCCCTTCTCCTCCCGCCTTCAATCTTTCCCAGCATCAGGGTCTTTTCAAATGAGTCAGTTCTTCAAATCAGGTGGCCAAAGTATTGGAACTTCAGCTTCAGAATCAGTCCTTCCAATGAGCATTCAGGGTTAATTTTCTATAGGACTGACTGGCTTGATCTCTTTGCTGTTCAAGGGACTCTCAAGAGTTTTCTCCAGTGCTACAATTTGAAAGCCTGTTGCCAAAATGAGACAGGGTTCAGTTGTAATGCTATTTCTATTTTTCATTTTTACTGAATAGATATGAATACGAAAGGTTTTGTTCACATATAAAAAGTTTTGCTTCATATAAAACTGAAGGAGTTTTATAATAACTCAGTAAACTAATGCCACTTGATTCTTTTCAGCAACTTCCAAGTTTCGTGCTGAAGAGCACACAGCAGTCATTTATGAAAAATTATTTTTAGTGATCTAATTTGCTGACAGCTTGATTAGCCTCTCCTGCAATTTGGTTAAAAATAATAAAATGGAATTGGAATCAAGATGACTTGTGAATGGATTTGTATCTGTGTCATTGGTATCCTTTTGGAGGCAGCCTAGAGGGTTTAACCTCAAAGCGATGGCCACGAGGTACAACAGGGGGCAGAGTATGAAGAAGTGGGGGAAGGGTGGTTGAGAAGGGGAGCCGGGAACAGATGAGATCCCCTAACCTGTTCTCGGGAAAGAGTTTCTATGGAAGTTGAGGATGTGGAAATTAATTCCTGTAAAATTATCCAAATTTGCTTTCCCTTGGAATGCCTCTGTGTAGCCTGTTTGGAGCCCACTGCTCTAGGACGTGCCTAGAGGAATGCTTTTGGGTTCAGCCCACACTAGGCAATGCTGTTCCTATCTCTGAGCCTCAATTAGTTGACTTATCTGGAAATTGGGATAATAATAGCACCCACCTCGTGGGGCTCCTGGAAACATTTGGTAAGACGTATGTAAAAAGTTCCAATATTTGGGCCACCTCTTGTGAAGGGCTGACTCACTGGAAAAGACCCTGATGCTGGGAAAGAGTGAGGACAGGAGGAGAAGGGGACGACAGAGGAAGAGATGGTTGGATGGCATCACTGACTCAATGGCCATGAGTTTGAGCAAACTCAGGAGATGGTGAAGGACAGGGGAGCCTGGTGTGCTGCAGTCCATGGGGTCACAAAGAGTCGGACATGACTGAGTGACTGAACAATAGCAACAAATGTAGAGAACATTCAGTGTGGTCTCTGACGCTTGGTGAGTGCTCCAGAAAGGATAGAACAGTGAAGAAAGCTCTAGTCAGCCTGCTTGGGCTTAAGACCTGTCTTTACCCTCTCCTCCCTGGGATCAGAGCAGATTTCTAAAACCCTTCTTTTTCTTTTTAAAAACTTTTTGGCCATACCATGTGGCACAAGGATCTTGAATTCCCCAACCAGGAATGGAATCTGCACCTCCTGCATTGGAAGTACGGAGTCTTAACTGCTGGACCTCCAGGGAAGTCCCCTTAACCCTTCTAAGCCTCAAGCTACCTATCTATAAAATGGGTATGAGCAGTCATACCTCTTCAGCTCTGATCAAGGACTAACAAGGGAACCAGAATTTTGCGCAGCACACAGCGAGCGCTCCATGGATGCTTTCTCTTGCTCGTGGCTTCCAGCTCCCATCCTAACCTCCTGTCTCCTGTATTCAGTTCCTTGCAACCTTTAATATTTTCTTAGCCATAAGACATTTCTTGGGTTCTGTAGGAAACTGGAAAAATACTAGCTCTGCAGCCAGGCAGCCTGACTCCAGCCCGGGCTGCACCACTAACACCTGTGACCTGGCTGCATGACCTCACGTCTCTGAGGCTCCGTTTCCTCATGTTTGAAATGGGGATAACGGCAGCACCCACCCCGGAGGGCTGTTGGGAGACTTAAACAGTAACAGGAAGCACACAGACTAGTGTTTGCATCTTAACAAGATCTCAGAAATGCTTGCTTGCTAAGGAGCTTCAGTCAAGTCCAACTCTTTGCCACCCTATGGACTGTTAAGAAATTCTCCAGGCAAGAACATTGGAATGGGTTGCCATTTCCTTCTTCAGGGGACCTTTCCAACCCAGGGATCAGACCCATGTCTCCTGCTTTGGCAGGTGGGTTCTCTACCACTAGCGGTACCTGGGAAGCTGTAACGCTTGGTTCATTCTTATTACTAAGAGTGTGACTCTGCAGGCTCACTTCGGTGTTGCCTTTCTCTGCGATGCTCCGTGTCACGGTCTAACAGAAGCTGTCTTTGCCCCCACAGGTGGTCTTTGTCGGCATGATGTCCAGCTCCACCCTCTGGGGAAACATCTCAGACCAGTATGGCAGAAAAACAGTAAGGCGACTTCCCCTAAGCTTGTGTTCTCTGGGTTATCTCCTTGACAACAGCAAAACTTGTGCCAACTGAACTTTTTTTTTTGGTGGAAGTTTAATTCAGAGCTACATTGAAGGGCAAAGAAAGACATTGCTATGAGGTTGTGGACTCTTGAAAAAAATCACACCTCCCTAGGGGGCCCAAGCATGTGTGTTTCAGAACATAAAAGATGCTGGTGGTGGTGCTAGCCCCATCCCCTTGGTGCTTAACCCTTCTGTGCCTCAGTTTCCTCATCTGTAAATGGGAGAGTAATATTCTTCCCCATAGGGCTCCTATGGGGAGTAAATGACCCTTGTATAGAAAGTCCCTGGTTCAGAGGAAATGTTTCCTCAATTCCCATTACCTGTTATTCACCAAGCTCATGGGCCAATAAGTATGGCAAGACCAGTGCTAAGATGAAGGTGTATCTGGCTCCAGAGTTCACATCCTTCACCCTGACCTGGGTTACTGGGAGACATTACTGAATAGAATGCCAGAATTTAGTAGATCAGTTGAACATTCATCTACTCTTAAACAGATGAAGCCTGGGGGGCTACCTGTAGGGGGTGCCTCCAGCTCTTCTGACCAGCTTGCTAAATCCCACACCCAACACAAAGCTGGTGTGACTGGAGAGAGAGAGAGAAAGTGCCCCCAGATTGTAGAGCCTTCTCCTCCCCAGCATGGAACTCTGGCCCAATATCAGGAAAGATGGATGCGGCTCTAATTATAAAGCTTACCCAGAACTCCTCTAGGACTAGAGGGCGAACCAGACAGCTGGCGAGCCTTGGCAAGCTCGAAGAAGCTCCTCCTAGCTGCTTGATCTGCCTTGGCCCAGCTGAGAGGTTTCTGTGAGAGCCTCTGCTGCGTGACTTTGCAGGAGACTCAGTGGGCCGCTTCTTTTTAAGTCGACCTTTTTTTTTTTTTTTTTTTTTTTTTTTTGCTGCACTGAGAAGTGGGATCTTAGTTCCTTGGTGGGGCATGTGAGATCTTAGTTCTCCAACCAGGGATTGAACCTGGGCCCCCTGCATTGGAAGCACAGAGTCTTAACCACTGGACCACCAGGGAATTCCCTCAGTGGGCCACTTTGATCCCTACAGAAGTTTCTACAGCCTGGGGACTTGTGGCAGTCATGGAAAGGAAGGGCGACCGTGGGTGTGTGGCTTCGTGGGTATGGAGACACACGCATCTGAGTTCATATCATAGAGTCCCTTGTCGAGCGAGGTAACTTTGGGCAAGCTGCTCTCCCTCTCTAAGCCTTAGTTTTCCCATCTGCAAAATAGGATTGACAACAGTAGGAACTCACAGGACCATTGGGAGGATTAAATAAGAATGTGTATATAATACATTTAGAACAGTATTTACTGATGCATAGTTAGCCTGTGATAGGTGGTAACTACTATTGATTGGGACTCAAGAAAAATTTAGAATGGGATCAGGTCATCATCTAGTTCAAAGGCTCTAGGACCATGTCAGCTTTAAGGAATAAAAAGGGGTGGCTGGCAGGCACCGGGCCTCTCATTTCAATGTTCTGAACATGCTCGGGTTTCCCTGTGAATATTTTCACTATACTTGAACATGATTGGAGAGTACCAGGGGCTTGGGTCAGGCAACCCTGCATGTGACTGAGCAGTGCTCCTGGCAATGAGATCAGTGTACTTCTCTGGAGCTGGGGTTGCAGGCCTGGCATCCAAGTGACAGCTAGGCTTTCAGCTTCTTAGAGCGGGAGCTTGAAACCTTTCCAGGCTATGGATTCCAAACATGTTGGCCATGAGCCAAAGGTGGCCCCCAAATGTGTTTAATTTATCCCATGCAGTGCTTAATGGGATTTTTGAATCAGTTGCCTCTGTTTCAAAATGGCCATATTTTGTATAAAAATAAAAAGCGTTGTGGGTTTTTGGAAAGCTGGGTAATCTGGTGGCTTAGAACCCATGTTCTGTGATGGTAGCTTTTGGCTGGAGCTGAGGCTGGCAGGGCGGGGCAAGTTCTCTTTCATTCACCCAGGTCCCCCTGTCCTCACTGCATTCCGCCTGCATCAGGCCTGTATGTTCTCTACCGGGGGTAATAGGGAGCTGATCCTGGATAAATCACTCATCTCCTTTGGCCCTCAATGTGCTGTTTTTAAAGTGGACATGAAAATAACAACCTCTTTCCGTAAGGCATGGTGAGGACCCAGCATCACGATGAGGCAGTGATTTCAAAAATGCAAATTAAAGTTCCGTGACGTCAGAGCCTCTGGCTGTCCTGTGGGCCGCTGTCGCGCAGGACAAAACCAAGTGTTTAGCAACCAGTAGGCCATCAATATGTGCAGAGTCAAAGGATGAATGCCAGGCCCACAAGAGGTACTCAGTACCTGCACAGTGAACCAGTGAGTGAATGAATGAATGATACATTTCAGCACCTCTAGTGCGGCACACAGTCGGTGTTCAATACCTGTGCATTGAATGAATGAGCAGTATATTATCAGTATCCCTAAGGGTCTGACATACTGCAGGCATTCAATACCTGCTTATTGTGAAATGCATCATTGAATGAGCAAATTAATGAGTGCATAATGTCTATGCATTCTATCTCCAGAGCCGGGTATACAGAGGCTGCTTAATAAATAGGAAAGGAAGGAGGGAAGGAAAAGGGGGAGGGGTGGCAATCTAAAAGGCAGAACAGATGTTAGGCAGAGCGACAAGTGCAGTTAATGAGAACCCAGAGGACGTTTCCGCAGAGGCCCTCAGCAGTGCTTGGATGGGGCTTGCTGGCAGCACTCACGCCTTTGCAATGCCATGACGGTCCCTCCAAACGGCTGCTGAGTCCTTGTTCTCTGGGCAACTGGAAAGCGCTGGCATCAGCGGGCAAATGCAGGGCCAGCTGCACTCCACTGTGACCCGACAGGACCAGTCGGCCTGCTTGTCTTTGCTGCCTGGCATGAGGGCATCCGGTGACCTCAGCAGGGCAGCACGGCTGCCAGGCAGCCCCGGGAGGGAGGCATAGCTCCCATGTGTCAGTCTGGGCGCCCTCTCTCTCCCCACTCTTCTTCTCCCGCTTTGTTTTCCTTCTTTTATTTTCTCTGCCGCTGAAAGTGAAAGTCTCTCAGTCGTGTCCGACTGTTTTCCACCCCATGGATATACAGTCCATGGAATTCTCCAGGCCAGAATACTGGAGTGGGTAGACTTTCCCTTCTCCAAGGGATCTTCCCAACTCAGGAATTGAACCCAGGTCTCCCACATTGCTTCCCAACCCAGGGATCGAACCCAGGTCTCCCGCATTGCAGGTGGATTCTTTACCAGCTGAGCCACCAGGGAAGCCCAAGAATACTGGAGTGGGTAGCCTATCCCTTCTTCGCCAGTGGATCTTCCCCTCCCAGGAGTTGAACCGGGGTCTCCTGCATTGCAGGTGGATTCTTTACCAGCTGAGCTACAAGGGAAGCCCATAATTTGGTTCTCTGCCACTAATGATGTCTTATTTCTGATTCAAGACTTTTCAGGTTCCAAGGAAGAAGATCCCTAGTGAGGGGACATATGTATACCTATGGCTGATTCATGTTGATGTTTGGCAGAAACCAAAAAAATTCTATAAAGCAATTATTCTTCAATTAAAAAAAAAAAAAAGACAGTCCCTAGTAAGTGAGGTCAAGTCGGAAGAAAGGAACTAAGTCTGTGGCGGGTACCAGTGTCCTTGTTGTTGTTGTTGTTTAGTTGTGTGGCCCTGGGTTTAGAAAGGGGAGCAGAAAGGTTGCTTTTTTTATTTATTATTCTTTATTGCAATAGATCCAAATCTTCCTAGACTTTACTCATTCCTACCCCACATATTCTCTTATGTACTTAATATCTTTCTTTATATCAACATTAAAAACATCCTTAGATGCATGTTTTTTGAAAAGGAAACTTGATTTAGAGTCTTAAATGGGAAATCAATAGCAATCACCCTAAGTAAGAAATACCTGCAAAAATAAATGCAAGGACAACAGTGTTATAAAATTCTAGCTGGTATGGTTGCCTCATTGCTCTCTCTGTTAAAGAATAAGATTAGCAGATGTTTAAAAAGATGTTAAAGATGGTTACCAGGATGAAAGGATGGGGGGAGGGAGGGATACTTAGAGAGTTTGGGATGGACATGTACACACTTCTGTATTAAAATGGATAGCCAACAAAGTCCTGCTGTATAGCCCGAGGAGCTCTGCGCAATGTTATGTGGCAGAATGGATGGGAGGGGAGTCTGGGGGAGAATGGATACATGTGTATGAGTGACTGAGTCCCTTTGCTGTCCACCTGAAACTATCACAACTGAGTCCCTTTGCTGTCCACCTGAAACTATCACAACATTGTAAACCAGCTATACTCCAATATAAAAGAAAAAAAATTTGAAAACAGTGTTAAGACAGACCAGCATCCCACGGACACTTCCTTTTAAGCATAGTCAGAAGAGTGAAGATTAAAATGAAAAGTTAATCACATTCTTGCAGAGTGGTGCAAAGTCATTTAATACATTCTCTCTACAACCTAAAATTGTTTTCCAAAAGACTGAGGTCATGTGTGGTAGACTTCCAAATCCCCTCTCTAGTCTCTTTTAATTCATTTTCATTTTAAAGCTAAAATTAGAATGTCTCACACTTTCTCCCTGAAGCAAGGGTTGAGGGGTAGGGGGGTGCAGAGAGGGCGGCGGACAGACGGGTGAACTCTATCCTGCAGATCTAGGAAGGGTGCTGCGAAGGGCAGTGTTGGGGTCCTTTAATGGACTGGGACCTGGCGGTCTGGAGTCGACGATAAGAAAGTGAAAGAGAGAAAGAGGCTGATATTCCCTGGTTTACGCAGAGAACCAATAAAGCCCTTAACACAGGGCTTGCATCACTCATGAAGGCACAGGGCACCTTCTCGAGGGGGTGAAGGCACAGGGTGCTTTCTCAAGGGGGTCTTGGAAGCCCAGGCAGGAGAGTGAGCATGACGGGTTTCTACGCTCCAGAGAATTAGCCAGAGAGAGAGAGAAAGAAAGAAAGACAGAAAGACACGGGGACCCAAGCTCTAATGGAGCAAAGGTGCTTTAATGATCTTTCTGTGAGAATATATAGGCTGTTGTACAAGAAATTTCTTTCGACAATGATGAAGATCAGAAAACCAAATGTACAGCAACTGTTACCAAGGGAACAAGGGATTAATAATGGTCACAAGACCAGGAGACAATCCATATCTCAAGAAAGGGGATCGAGACTAAGCAGTTTTGTCGTAAAGAGAATGTTTACTAAAGGAGAGTCAAGCCTGTCTCACATAGTGACCTCAGTTCCTGGGACCAGCTTGCTGCTCCACTTGATGAGGAACAAAGGACTTAGGAGAAACATCACGTAGCAATCCTCCTGTTAAACACTCCCTGACAGGGCAGTCTGCCCAGACCTCATGCGGCACGTCTAATATTCACGTTACATTTGCATTCTACTCCAGAACACTTTTGGAGTTGGTTGTGTTATAAAAAATGCCCTTTTTAATTATATTCGCTCTTAATTTTTTTCTCCATCTCTAAGCATAATTAACACTCCAGGAATATATGCCAGGTTTCTCCTGCAATTTTGTGCTCCTAGGCGATTCTCAACCCCATAAAATACAACATCTTTTTTTTTTTTTCCGGCCGTGCCGTGTGACTTGTGGGATCTTAGCTTCGAGATCAGGGATCAAAAACCCAGGCCACAGCAGAGAAAGCTCCAGGTCCTAACTGCTGAACTGCCAGGGAATTCCCTACAATGTCCCCTTTATTTAAAAAAAAAAATTATAAAATTTTTGTATTGCCCCCAATAATCCAGAAATAATTTCAAAGATAAAATAGCCTAGTCATTTATACAGTTTTTTCAATTTAATTTATTTTTTTTGGCTGTGCTGGGTCTTTGTTGTTAGACAGGCTTTTCTCTAGTTGCAGCAAGCAGGGGCTGCTCTCTACTTGCAGTGCCCAGGCTTCTCGTTGCGATGGCTTCTCTTGTTGTAGAGCGCAGGCTCTAGAGTGTTCGGCCTTCGGTAATTTTGGCTGTGGGCTCAGTAGTTGTGGCTCCCAGGTTCTAGAGCACAGGCTCAATAGTTGTGGTGCCTGGAATTAATTGCTCCATGGCATGTGGGATCTTCCTGGATCAGGCATCAAACCTGTACCTCCTGCAGGCGGATTCTTTACCATTGAGCCATCAGGGAATTCCCACTTACGCAGCTGTTAAAAAGAAGTCAGTTATAATATCTTAACTAGGCCACAAGGGAGAACATTTTTTAAAGAAGTAATTAATAAATTTCCTTTCAATATGCAAATATTCACATACTACTCTGCCTAGATCCTGAAAGGAATTCATATTCGCCCAATTATAAATAAGTTTGGATTTAATGAAATCTTGATGCTTTTTCTTTATATATCTGACATTTCGAAATAAGATTCAGATCTATTCATAGATACACATAGAAGTCCCATGAATGCAGACGGATGCTGTATTCACACTCAGTCACTCAAATATCACACATAGCATTTCCACTGGCAACATGGGTTTCTGAAAAGATAATTCTGTAAAATTCCAGATAAAACAAAGTGTATCTTACTTTGATTTATCTAGAAGTTGCTTTCCTGAAAAACTACCCTCAGGAATTTTTTTGGAAGGTGTGACCCACCTTCCAAAATCCTGTTTATATGTTAACCAGAATGAAGGTCCAGGTGCAGATAGTCATAAACAGTGATCAACTGCATGGTTTAGTATCTTGTGGGAAGTTCAATTCAAGCTTGTGTGAGGTAAGTCTTCATGTCTCAGGTGCTGTGGGACATCTAGCATCTCTAGGACCTGTCTATTACTTAAAAAAAATTTTGGCTGCACCACACAGCATGTGAGATCTTAGTTCTCCGACCAGGAATTGAACCCCGTACCTCCTGAAGTGGAAGTACAGAGTCTTAGCCACTGGACCACTAGGAAAGTCCCTGGGACCTGTCTTTTAACTGCCAATCACTGAGACTGCTAAGAACACCCCACAGGTTTCCCACACTCCCGCTCAGAGCTGGCACCACCCCCAGAGAACACCTAGCATCCCTTTGGCTGTGTGGATTACCCTTTACCACGACCCTACGGTGACCTTGAACATGTGCAGGGGCGTGTGACCTGAAGATGCTGAGAAGCCCCGTGACTGAGTGTCTTCCTTCTCTGCAGGGACTGAAGATCAGCGTGCTCTGGACCCTGTACTACGGCATCCTCAGTGCGTTTGCGCCCGTGTACAGCTGGATCCTGGTGCTGCGGGGCCTGGTGGGCTTCGGGATCGGAGGGGTCCCCCAGTCGTAAGTAAAGCCCCAGCTCTGGCCACCCAGCCAGGCAGCCAGGCAGCTATGTTCATGGGCTCGGAAGGATGCAAAGATGGTACATACTGTAGGGCTGCTGCTACCCAGGGACTCTGATGGAGCCAGAGAAGAGGGTCATTGTCAATATTGTGATGATTAACAACAGCAAAAGCAACACGATAGCTGGAAGGACATAGACGTGAAATAATAATCAAAATGGTAGATCTGGCATTGACGGGACATTTCTCCTGGATGTGGTGCAGCAGCCCCAGAAGATGTGCGGGAATATTGAATTAGTGCAATTCCCATTTTACAGCTGAGAAAACAGGCTCAGTGGGTGAAATCAAGTCACACAGGGTGCAGTTGGAAATAAGACCTGGAATCTGTCCACCTGTAACATCCATGCTTTTAACTACCCTGCCTGCTCCCTTTTACCTGTTTCTAACTTGACCCCAAGGCAGGAAGTCAAAGTGAAAGTCAAAGTCGCTCAATCATGTCTGACTCTTTGTGACCCCTTGAACTATACAGTCCATGGAATTCTCCAGGCCAGAGTACTGGAGTGGGTAGTCTTTGCCTTCTCCAGGAGATCTTCCTAACCCAGGCATTGAACTCATGTCTTCCATATTGCAGGCAGATTCTTTACCAGCTAAGCCACAAGGGAAGCCCAAGAATACTGGAGTGGGTAGCCTATCCCTTCTCCAGTGGATCTTCCTGACCCAGGAATTGAACCAGGGTGCCCTGCATTGCAGGCAGATTCTTTACCAACCGAACTATCAGGGAAGGAGGTGGGACTAATTATTTTGTAAGTTGTGTGTTATTTTGTTGTTACTGTTATTAAGATACTGAGAGTAGTCAGGATGGTAGGAAGACGTCACCGTTTCCTGGCAGACTGGGGAATTCTGAAGCAGAGATTGGCAGCTTGTGGCAGCTGGACCAAATCTGAACTGCCAACTGGATCTCTAAATAAAGTTTTATTGGAACACAACCACACCATGTACTGACGTATTATCTATGCCTGTTTTGGTGCTTCAGCAACAGAGTTGAGTAGTCTCAGTAGAAACTCTGTGGCCTGCAAACCTGAAGTATTTACTGTCCAGACCTTTGTCAAAAAAGTGTTGACCCCACTCTAAAGGATGGTGATTAATAGCCGATATTAAGGGGCAGATGCTGTTCTAAGCAGTTTGCCCAGACTGTCTCACTTAATCTCCCCAATTTCCCTATGAGGTGGATTCTATCATTAATCCTATTTTACAGATAAAGAAACTAAGGTTACAGAAAGGTGAGGTAACTTGCCCCAGATGACACAGTTACAGGAGGTAGGGTTGCAATCGGAACCCACACCCTCTATCTCCAGAGCCTGGGCTCTAACCATTGATTTCCACTGCCTTGCTATGAACAATGAAAAGGATTTAGAGAGACCCAAGGAGATGGGGAATATGTAGGATATCTCATAAGAAGGGAATTTCGTGAAAAGAGGAAGCCATAGCTGAGTCTGAGGAAGGCTAATGGTCCAACTCAGTTAGCTTGTTAGGCTGAGAAATGTGAGAATCGAAAACCCCGAGATGGGCCACGTGGACCAGGTGGCTGCCGCTGTAGTCGCTCGGTCGTGTCCGACTCTTTGCGACCCCGTGGACGGTAGCCCACCAGGCTCCTCTGTCCATGGGATTTCCCAGGCAAGAGTACTGGAGTGGGTTCCCATTTCCTACTGCAGGGATTCTTCCCCACCCAGGTAACGACCTGCATCTCCAGCTTGGTAGGCAGAGATTCTTTACCACTGAGCCATTTAGGAAGCCCTGATAGACTAGGGCAAGCTTATACAAGGTCTTGAATGTCAGGTCAAAGGGACTGTCTGCAGACGGGTGGGAAGCCACTGAAAGTTTTCGAGCAGGAGAGGTACTTTAAAAAAATTAAGCTGGCAGTGATGGGTTGGATAGGTTGGAAATAAGGAATCCTGTTGCAGTAATTTAGGAAAATTTTGCACAGGAACCAGGGAGTTTCTTTTTAGTTTTATTCATTCATTCAACCAGTTTTTTTGCCCCCTGTACCACGTAGCTTGTGGGATCTTAGTTCCCCTCCCAGGGATCAAACCCAAGTTCACAGCAGTGAAAGCCTAAGTGTTAACCACTGAACCACCAAGGAATCCCCTCAACTGGTATTTTCTTGAGCTTCTGTTATGACACAGGCCAATGCTAGGTACTGGGGGTACAACAGTGAGCCAAACAGACATGGTCCCTGTTTCAGGCTGACATCCTGGGAAACAGACAGAAATCGAGATATGTGTGCAAGAGGCCACCAAGATCAACACCTGTAAAGGAGTCAGAAAAACAGGGCTGGGCAGAGGGAGAAGCTAAGTTGCAATGTGATTGTAACAGCTGGTAGGGGCCTCAGCTGACCATTAGGGTTCAGAAGCTGCGATGGCCCTTTAGATTGTTCCATACTGAGGATGGGGGCTGGACCTTTGTCCGTTCACGTCAGCCACCTTGGATGTGGGCTGCCCTCAAGGAGGGAGCGTGACCTTGGGGGAAGTTAGCTACTTTGGGCCAAGGCATTTCCTGCAAGGGGCTCAACCCTGAGCTCTTAGCAGGCAACATTCCTGGTCGTGCCAGAGGGACTGTGTGCCTCAGCCCTGAAGGGGGAATCCAGGCGGCACATCCGTTACAGTCCCTCCCCTGGACCCTCCGATGTGCTTGCGTGCATGTGTGCTATATCGCTTCAGTCATGACTCTTTGCGACCCTATGGACTATAGCCTGCCAGGCTCCCCTGTCCACGGGATTCTCCAGGCAAGAATACTGGAGTGGGTTGCTGTGTCCTCTCCAGGGGATCTTCCCAATTCAGGAGCTGAACCTGCTTCTCTTACATCTCCTGCATTGGCAGGCAGGTTCTTTAGCACTAGCACCTCCTGGGAAGCCCTTTCTCCCACTTAGAGGCTCTCAGTTCCACTCAGCCCTTCCCTGGATTATTATTCATCATTGATCCTCCAGGGCTGTGCAGAGTAGGTATTTGACATGGACTCCTGGATCGGGGATGAGCTTAAGAACCACTGGAGCTTAAAGCAGAGGCCGTTACGCCAAGCCTGTTAACCTGGGCTGGCAGGGGCTTGTGGTCAGTCTGTTCCACTTCTGGCCCAACTCCAGGAATTCCTGCTGTTCAGCCACTGCCCTGTTTGTGAGCCATTCATTGACTCTGGGACCGTTTCCTCCTCGTGGCTGGAAGGGATGAGCTCACGGAGGAACACGTGAAATTCCTCTCCCAGGGATGCTTGGGGAGATGGCAGCAGGTCCAGCCTCCTCACATTCCCACCCTGGATTTTCTGGCCATAGGAGGGTAGGGAAAGGAACCGGGGCTTATGAACATCCCCAGTGATTCTGGTTGAAGTTGGTGCCATGAGAAGTGCTCTTTTCTGGGTCATCTTCCACATTTTCTGGAAGTAATACAGAAGGTATAAGAAATAAATCTCGAATGGTGCTGGAAAGCAATAAAAAGGTGCTATCAGCGAAATAAATTCTCAGAAACCTGGGGAAGGCTATAAGCTGATGAGATTCCAATGGCTGAGTCACTAGAGGAGAGAAAAAACCACCTCTGGAAACTGCAAAGGGAAGAGATCTTCAGCCAGGGAGGACAGGACACCAAGGGAATAAAATTAAGGACACAGAGCAGCTGGGAGGGCCTTTACCCCCTTACCGGATATCTTGACGGTTCTAAGTTTACCTGTCTGCTCCCTTCCCCCGCTCCCCAAATGTCATGCCTCCCCATTTAGCTGTTCATTTATTTAATGCTGCAATAGCATGTCTGTCTGTTTATTGAGCTATTACTACATGCCAGAC
Source organism: Bubalus bubalis (assembly GCF_019923935.1). Taxonomy (NCBI): domain Eukaryota; kingdom Metazoa; phylum Chordata; class Mammalia; order Artiodactyla; family Bovidae; genus Bubalus; species Bubalus bubalis. The sequence continues at coordinate 8,598,643 of NC_059173.1, read as the reverse complement.
ACATGACCATTCTAAACTTGCGAAACCTTAAGGCGTAGATACGACGACCTCCATTCTCCAGGTAAGGAAACTGAGGCTTTATTAGCAGTAGCATGTGTCAGATCACATGGTTAGCAAAAGGAGGGCAAATAAAAGCCACACACACAAAATTACAGAAGAGGGTCTTCCCTGGAGGTCCAGGGTTTAAGACTGCACTTCCACCGCAGGGGACACTGGTTCGATCCCTGGCTAGGAAGCTAAGATCCTGCATTACGTGTGGCGAGGTAAAAAAAAAAAGTTAGAGAAGAAATATTTTAGCCATCCAGGAGACTCACTTGATTCCCAAGCACTTTCATGCCAGCTTTTTACATAAAATAATCGCGCCTTAATTATGCAAAGCTCTTATCTAGTTATAAAAATGGCTCCCCTAAGTTCATTATTTGGAAACATTTAGTTGAAAATATTTTTGTGTAATTAAATGTAACTAAGAGTTTCCATTCCTTTAGAAGGACTTTACCCAGTTGTGCCACTTCACAAAATCAAGTGAGGAAGATTTTGTTATATTATTTTTAAGAGTTCAACAATCAGAAATCCTTATAATATACTCTGTATTTAGTATAAATGCAAATTATATTATTATAATTTTTTTTAATTGAAAAGATGTTTTTCTCTTAGTTTTATTGAGATGGAATTGACATACAGCACTTTTAAGCTGTGGGCTTGCCAGGTGGCTTTAATCCCTGGGTTGCAAAAATCCCCTGGAGAAGGAAATGGCAACCCACTCCAGTATTCTTGCTTGGGAAATCCCGTGGACAGAGGAGCCTGGCGGGCTATAGTCCATGGGGTCGCAAAAGAGTCGGACGTAACTTAGCCACTAAACAACAACAAAACAACTGCTTAAGGTATGCAGCATAATGACTTCTATATCTTGCAAATGATTAACACAGTATGTTTAGCTGACATCCATCAATTCATATAGAAATTATATTGTTAATAAGGAGCCCATCCCTCTGCCCTAATTTTTGCCTTTCTAACTCCTCTCCCTTTATTTCTTGTTTCTTTTCTTGCTTCCCCCAAATGTTCACATGGGTCCTTGATGATAACAACGACAGTAACATTGGTAGTGATGCTGGTAATAATGAGTGGAGTGCTTCCCCAGCGCGGGGAGCCATGCTAAGCCCTCTCTTCACACTACCTCTTCTTGTCCATCGAACAACCCTACTATCTCCATTTAACAGATAAGAAAACTGAGGCTCCGAGATCCTGAGGGATTTGCCTAAGGACAGGTGGTTATTAAGTGGAATGTACTTTCCTTTTGCTTTGTAACAAACTACTCCAATCCTTAGGCTTAAAATGACAATGGATTTAACCCATGATTCTGCAGTTTGGTCTTTTGATGGTTCCCAGCTCTGCAAGACTTACTCTTGTGTCTTTTGTCAGCTGCTGAGTTGGCCGGGCACTGGCTAGGCTAGCATGGCCATAACTGACTCATCTCTGTTCCATAAACCTCTCCCCCGCCTTCCCCTTCGGTAACCAGAAGTTTCTTTTCTGTCTCTGGGTCTATTTCTGTTTCGTTTTATATAAGTTCACTTGTACCTTTTTTCTAGTTTCCACATATAAGCGGTATCATACGATATTTATCTTTCTCCCTCTGGCTTCCTCCACTTAGTATGATAATCTCTAGGTCTCTTCCTGTTGCTGCATATGACATGTTTCATTCTTTGTTTGCTGTTGAGTGATAGTCTGTTGCATAAATATACCACATCTTCTTTATCCATTTCTTTGTTGATGGACAGTTAGGTTATTCCCATGTCTTAGCTGTTGTGAACAGTGTTTCAGTCAACACTGAGGTGTATTGTCTTTCCAGAGTATGGTTTTCTCTGAATATATGCCCTAGAGTGGTATTACAGGATCATATGATAACTCTAATTTTAGTTTTTTAAGGAGACCTCATACTGTTCTCCATAGTGGCTGTACCAATTTACATAGCCACAAGAAGGAAGAGACTTTAATCCAAGCAAAAGAGTTACATGTAACTTTATCATTACAAACAATACATTTTGGGGGAAAATAATGAATGTTTACTCATTTAGGCCACTAAGCAGTTTAGTTTACAACGAAAACCAAGTGACAGGATAGTGGAATCCAGTTGTAGTTTTAGGGTGTTCATTTTTTGGTGCTGTTGACATTTTAAAGTTTTTTGTTTTGTTTAAGTTTTAAACAGGCTTAAGTGCTAATGAGTAGAAATAAATCTCGAAGACATGTCTATGTTCCAGAAAAGAGAAGTGATATTTCTAGCTAACACTAAATGAAAACTAAATAGTGTCTAAATAAGAAAAGTTGGATGTGGGAAGATCTATTTTAACAGGAAGAAAAGCAAAGCAATGTGGATTGTTCTCTTAGGGTTTGGTTTTGGGAGGCTGAAGAAAGAATTATTTGTTCACTTTCCATTTTCTTGCATAGGGCCATCCACTGAGCCTGAGAAGGAGGTGGTTCAGTGTTTTAAATACTGATGTGAAAAGTTGAGGCAGGAAACAGTACATTTTTGTTTTAGAAACTTTAGAAAAATGTACATAGGAACCCCAAAACAATAATCACCTCTAATTGCTCAGCCACTCAGTCGTGTCTGACTCTTTAAGACCCCATGGACTGTAGCCCTCCAGGCTCCTCTGTCCATGGAATTTTCCAGGCAAAAATAGTTGCACATAGTAAGTAACTAAGTTCAGTCGTTCAGTTGTATCCAACTCTTTGTGACCCCATGGACTGCAGCACGCCAGGCTTCCCCGTCCATCACCAACTCCCAGAGCTTGCTCAAACTCATGTCCATCCAGTTGGTGATGCCATCCAACCATCTCATCCTCTGTCATCCCCTTCTCCTCCCACCTTCTATCTTTCCCAGCATCAGGGTCTTTTCAAATGAGTCAGTTCTTTGCATCAGGTGGCCAAAGTTTTGGAGCTTCAGCTTCAGCATCAGTCCTTCCAGTGAATATTCAGGACTGATTTCCTTTAGGATGGACTGGTTGGATCTCCTTGCAGTCCAAGGGACTCTCAAGAGTCTTCTCCAGCACCACAGTTCAAAAGCATCAATTCTTCGGTTCTCAGCGTTCTTTACGGTCCAACTCTCACATCCATACATGACCACTGGAAAACCATAGCTTTGACTAGGCGGACCTTTGTCAGCATAGTAATGTCTCTGCTTTTTAATATGCTGTCTAGGTTGGTCATAGCTTTTCTTCTAAGGAGCACACGTCTTTTAATTTCATGGCTGCAGTCACCATCTGCAGTGATTTTGGAGCCCAAAAAAATAAAGTCTGTCACTGTTTCCATTGTTTCCCCATTTATTTGCCATGAAGTAATGGGACCAGATGCCATGATCTTAGTTTTCTGAATGTTGAGTTTTAAGCCAACTTTTTCACTCTCCTCTTTCACTTTCATCAAGAGGATGTTTAGTTCTTCTTCATTTTCTGCCATAAGGGTGGTGTCATCCATAAGGGTGGTGTCATCTGCATATCTGAGGTTATTGATATTTCTCATGGCAATCTTGATTCCAGCTTGTGTTTCATCCAGCCCAGCATTTCACACGATGTTAAATAGGCAGGGTAACAATATACAGTCTTGAAGTACTCCTTTCCCAATTCGGAACCAGTCTGTTGTTCCAGTTCTAACTATTGCTTCTTGGCCTGCATACAGATTTCTCAGGAGGCAAGGTAAGGTGGTCTGGTATTCCCATCTCTTTAAGAATTTTCCAGTTTCTCATGATCCACACAGTCAAAGGCTTTAGTATAGTCAGTGAAGCAGAAGTAGTTGTTTTTCTGGAATTCTCTTGCTTTTTCTATGATCCAACGGATGTTGGCAATTTGATCTCTGGTTCCTCTGCCTTTTCGAAATTCGGCTTGAACACCTGGAAGTTCTCGGTTCATGTACTGTTGAAGACTAGCTTGGAGAATTTTGAGCATTACTTTGCTAGCTTGTGAAATGAGTGCCATTGTGTGGTAGTTTGAACTTTTTTTGGCATTGCCCTTCTTTGGGATTGGAATGAAAACTGCCCTTTTCCAGTCCTGTGGCCACTGCTGAGTTTTCCAGATTTGCTGACATATTGAGTGCAGCACTTTCACAGCATCATCTTTTAGAATTTTAAACAGCTCAGCTGGAATTCCATCACCTCCACTAGCTTTGTATGTAGTGATGCTTCCTAAGGCCCACTTGACATTGCATTCCAGGATGTCTGGCTCTAGGTGAGTGATCACACCATCGTGGTTATCTGGGTCATGAAGATCTTTTTTGTGTAGTTGTTCTGTGTATTTTTGCCACCTCTTCTTAATATCTTCTGCTTCTGTTAGGTCCATACCATTTCTGTCCTTTATTGTGCCCATCTTTGCATGAAATGTTCCCTTGGTATCTCTAATTTTCTTGAAGAGATCTCTAGTCTTTCCCATTCTATTGTTTTCCTCTATTTCTTTGCATTGATCACTAAGGAAGGCTTTCTTATCTCTCCCTGATATTTGGATCTCTGCATTCAAATGGGTATATCTTTCCTTTTCTCCTTTGCTTTTTGCTTCTCTTCTTTTCCTAGTTATTTGTAAGGCCTCCTCAGACAGCCAGTTTGCCTTTTTGCATTTCTTTTTCTTGGGGGTGATCCCTGCCTCTTGTACAGTGTCAGGAACATCTGTCCATAGTTCTTCAGGCACTCTGTCTATCAGATGTAATCCCTTGAATCTATTTGTCACTTCCAATGTATAATTGTAAGTGATTTGATTTAGGTCATACCTGAATGGTCTAGTGGTTTTCCCTCCTTTTTCAATTTAAGTCTGAATTTGGCAATAAGGAGTTTGTGATCTGAGCCACAGTCAGCTCCCCGTCTTGTTGTTGCTGACTGTATAGAGCTTCTCCATCTTCAGCTGCAAAGAATGTAATCAACCTGATTTCGGTATTGACCATGTGGTGATGTCCATGTGTAGAGTCTTCTCTTGTGTTATTGGAAGAGGGTGTTTGTTATGACCAGTGCATTCTCTTGGCAAAACTCTGTTAGCCTTTGCCCAAATTCATTTGCCGAATTTGCCTTGGAGTACAAAATGTTACTCCAGGTATCTCTTGACTTCCTACTTTTGCATTCTAGTCTGCTATAATGAAAAGGACATCTTTTTGGGGTGTTAGTTCTAAAAGGTCTTGTAGGTCTTCATAGAACCGTTCAACTTCAGCTTCTTCAGCATTACTTGTTGGGGCATAGATTTGGATTACTGTGATACTAAATGGTTTGCCTTGGAAACGAACAGAGATCATTCTGTCATTTTTGAGATTACATCCAAGTACTGCATTTTGGACTCTTTGTTGACTATGAGGGCTACTCCATTTCTTCTAAGGGATTCTTGCCCACAGTAGTAGATATAACGGTCATCTGAGTTAAATTCACCCATTCCAGTCCATTTTAGATCACCTATTCCTCTTGCCATCTCAAGGTAAATTGACCACTTCCAATTTACCTTGATTCATGGGCCTAACATTCCAGGTTCCTATGCAATATTGTTCTTTACAGCATCGGAGTTTACTTCCATCACCAGTCACATCGTGCCTCACACAAAAAAAATAGAAGACGCAGGCTGGCACCCGGGGAGATGGTTTATTATTTCCAGTAGAGGGCGCTGTGTATCTCAGCAGAAACACTACTTACCTATGAGCTGGAAGCCTGCCCCACCTGGCATCCTACTGACTGTTTTAGCCACTCTTAAAGACAAATACCCCAGGTAGCTGCCCATCTGTGCTACCTTGAGACCTGCCTCAGAAGTTTCTTTAGATTTGTTGTCTAGAATCAGCTTGCTCACACATCTGACCTTGACACTGCTCTTTCCCCAAAGACCAAGCAGAAATGCCAGATGGAGATCCCAGGTCATTTCTCTCCAAGCGTGTGATCCAAATGGCAAATCTCTAACTGTCAAGTGTCAAAAATGCAATTACTTGCAGAGGGGATTTATTCACGTCTGTATCATTTGCTTCTTAGCGTTGCTAATTTCATTGCTCGTTCTTTGAGTCTTTAACCTGATTGCAATAATCCCCCTACTTTGAATGAATCCCAAATTACTCTTTTTCATAATGAACTGCTATAAATAATGCGGGGCACAATTACAGGAAGAGATGTTCCTTGTGGCATAGGCTACGAAAACAAGAAATTGAAAACAATCTAAGTTCATCGATAGGATTGCAGCTGTTAAAAAATAATCTGGTAGATCGATATAGATTATTATGGAAAGACTTCCAAACTGTCTTATCAGGAGCAGATCCTGACATAGGCACTCAGGAGCAGGGACTTTCCTCTGAGAGACTGCAACACATTCTCCAGATTGTCCTGGTCAAGAGACGAGCGAACTGTGGTTTGTTGGGAGCTGCTCCTGGGAAGTTAAATTCCTTGGCACTGCTGGTCTACCACACGGGTTGGCAAAGCAAGCTTTAATGACCAGGGAAAGCACTCAGGGGAGACTTACAGGTGCTGACAGTTGCGAGTTGGACTGGCATAGCTGGAAGTGGTAAGAATGGGGCCATTTGTATGAATGGAACACTGGCCATACACTGCATGTGTGCGAAGGAAGGAGAAGGGAAGGGAAGAAAAAAGATGTCATGGTTAAATTTATTATTACTATTGTGCTCAGTCGTGTCTGAGCACATGAGCTCAGCACGTGTCTGAGTTTGTTGCTCCATGGACTGTAGCCCACCAGGCTCTGCTATCTATGGAATTTTTCAGGCAAGAATACTGGAATGGGTAATCATTTCCTCCTCCAGGAGGTCTTCCTGACCCAGGGATCAAACCCACGTCTCTGCCATCTCCTGCATTGGCATGCAGATTCTTTACCACTAGTGCCCCCATGGAAAGCCCAATTACTACTATTATTATGTAATTAATTCCAGTGTATAGACCTCACAGCATGCATTTCATACCCATGACTCATTTATTTTGCAGCTGGAAGTTTTTACCTCTTCATGTCCGTCACCTGGTTGTCACTTTGGCCCCGCAACCACCTGTCTGTTCTCTTATCTATGACTCTATTTCTGCTTGCTATGTTTGTTTATTTGTTTTGTTTTTGAGATTTCACATATAAGTGAAATCACACAGCATTTGTCTTTCTCTGTCTGACTTACTTCTCTTAGTATAATACTCTCTAGGTTCATCCATGTTGTTGCAAATAACAAGATTTAATTCTTTTTTAGTGGTTAATATTCTATTGTGTATATATAAATGTATGTGTGTATGTGTATATATATGTATATATATATATGTTTATAGCCACATCTTCTTTATCCATTTGTCTGTTGTTGGACACAGGTTGCTTCTGAACCTTGCCTATTGTAAATAATGCTGCGGTGAACACAGAGGTGCATATATCTTTTTGAATCAGTGTTTTCATTTTTTCAGATGAATACCCAGGAGTGGAATTGCTGGATCATATGATAGTTCTCTTTTTAATTTTTGAGGCACCCCCATAATGTTTACCATAGTGACTGCACTAATTTACATTCCCACCAACGCTGCAGGAGGGTTCTTTTCTCTCCGCATCCTCATCAATGCTTGTTATTTGTTGTCTTTTTGATAATGACCATTCTGACAGGTGTGAGGTGATAGTTTGTGGTGGTTTTGATTTGCATTTCCCTGATGATTTGTGATGTTGAACATCTTTTCATGTGCCTGTTACCATCTGTTATGTCTTCTTTGGAAAAATATCTGTTCAGTTTTAAATTTATATGTTCATTTACATAGAGAAGGGGCTGGAAGTTTGCAAAGCAAACAGCTATTAGTCACGGCATTGGGGCAGGGGAATGGAAGCAGGGGTAAGGGGGAAGAGGAAGATTCTTCAGATACTTTGTATTCTTACATATTGCTAGATTATTCACAATGAGAATGCATTCCTGTACCACTTATATACCTAAAATAAAAAGGTTGCATGCTCTAAGTTCATTATAGCTGCTGCTGCTAAGTCACTTCAGTCGTGTCCGACTCTGTGCAACCCCATAGATGGTAGCCCACCAGGCTCCCCCATCCCTGGGATTCTCCAGGCAAGAACACTGGAGTGGGTTGCCATTTCCTTCTCCAATGCAGGAAAGTGAAAAGTGAAAGCGAAGTTGTTCAGTCGTGCCCAACCCTCAGCGACCCCATGGACTGCAGCCTTCCAGGCTCCTCCGTCCATGGGATTTTCCAGGCAAGAGTACTGGAGTGGGGTGCCATTGCCTTCTCCCGTTCACTATAGCATGTCCAAACAAATCCTTGACATCTAAGGATTAGCTTTGTCTTTAGAATATACTATAGCACATTTTTTCATGGTTAGTAACTTGACTTTAATTTGGTGGAGAAAAATGTAAACACACTTCTTATTTCAGTATTATTGATTTTTAAAAATAATACAGGAACACCACTTGGAGAATATTAATAAAATTCCAAAGTCATTCGTGATAATCACTGTCATCTTTTACAATGCCGGCAATTGGTCTCCATTCTCAAAGCTGAGTTAATGAAATTCCTAATGGTTTGTGTTGAGAGAGGTATTTGTAGGAATATAAATTGAAACAACATTTTTGGGAACCACTTTGGTGATATTTATCGAAAGCCTTAAAATATGCATACCCTTTGACTCAAATTCTACTATAAGAATCCATCCTAAGGAAAACACATGTGAACAAAGATTTAAGATGAAAGATGCTTGTTGAAGTATTGTTTATAATTGTGAAACTACCTAAATAGGAAAGTGAATGAAGGGGTGCATAATATAGACAGACTTGGATTAAAAGTATGGCTCTTCTACTTGCTAATTTACTAGCTATGTGATCCTAGTCAAATAACAACTTATTTGACCGGATTCCCTGGTAGCTCAGTTGGTAAAGAATCCACCTGCAATGCAGGAGACCCTGGTTCGATTCCTGGGTTGGGAAGATCCACTGGAGAAGGGGTAGGCTACCCACTTCACTATTCTTGGGCTTCCCTGGTGGCTCAGCTGGTAAAGAATCTGCCCACAATGCAGGAGACCTGGGTTTGATCACTGGATTGGGAAGATCCCCTGGAGGATGCAACAGCTACCCACTCCAGTGTTCTGGCCTGGAGAATTCCATGAACTATACAGTCACAAAGAGTCTTCACTCACTTGACGCAGATACAGAGATGAAAATGGGAGCTAAAGGTACACACACACAGTGGGAATTATAATTACCTACCCTGTTGATTCTCCATGTTTGTCGTTGATTGAGTGAGATAATTCATGTAGGTCATCTAGGAAAACATTTGGCATATAGTAGGTCCTCAATAACAGGTAGCTATTATTAAGGAAAATATGGCCCATGAATATGGTGGAATATATGTGTGTAAGAGGATAAATAACATGGAAATACTATTAAAGTAGCACAGAAATACTATTTATATATTCAGTAAAAACAGGGCACAGAGAGTTTTTTTTTTTGGCCATGTGGCATGCAGGATCTTAGTCCCCTCACCAGGGACTGAACCCATGCCCCCGGCAATGGAAGCATGGAGTCTAACCTACTGGACCGCCAAAGAAGTGCTGGGTTCAATATTCTTGAATATGGTCTCAGCTAGGGTTTCAAGCAGAGAGATGGAGAGATCAAAGAGAGAGAACACCAAAACAGGGAGAGACTTACTGAAATACACTGAGAAGTAAGACTAAATGACATTGACTTTTTCTTTGGCTGAAAAAATCCGGAAAACCACAGCAATCTGCCCACTCAGCCCTGACATTAATTCCCTCTCTCTCTTTTGCTTTCCCAGGGTCACACTGTATGCTGAGTTCCTTCCCATGAAAGCCAGAGCTAAGTGTATTTTGCTGATTGAGGTAAGGAGGACGGTCTGGGAGTCTGAAGAATACTTGGTCTCTGAGCAGCAGATTTCCTGTGTCTTGAGCCACAGGAAGAAGATTGGGGAGTTTAAGAAGAATGCAATATGCACGGATTAAAATGAATCAGTTATGTTGATTTCAGCATGGTGGTTTGGCAATATGCATAAATTCCTCCAACAACAAGCAAAATCAGTCTACCATCCCTGGAAAAAAAAAAAACCGGTGGCAGGCAGGTAGAACGTCCTTCTTGAACTAGAAATGACTTTTATCTGAGAGTTGGTTTTGAATAGTGTAGCTTGAGTGGACCAAACTCCTGCCCTTCACCCGTCATCATTCATTACCTCTGTTTGTATCCAGACTCACTCGTGTCATATGTGAGATCCCCATTCACGGCCACCTCTGTGGCCAGTAGACTGCCTTAAAAATCTCCTGGACCAGTCAGTCCCTCTCAAGCCCTCCCTCTGCCAGGGTCCTATGACCCGTTTTCCAACTACCATCTGGAAGCCCTCAGGACAAATTTGCAACTGCCTAATGGCCCTCCTCCATGCAGTGGTAATATTATTTGTCCCTGCTGGACACTGAGTCAGAATCCTCCCTAAACACCATGACCACATGACAGTTTTTTTTTTCACATGATAGTATTGATCACATTGACCCCACTGCCCAACCGTCCTGACTGTGTCTACCCCTGACAATCAGGGGTGGTGGTCAGCTGGTCCACACTGGTATGGATGAACCAGTTTAAATACTGAAATGCATCTGCTGCTGATTCTGAACCCTGAGTGGCCCTCATTGCCTGCTCCCTGTCCTTTCTGAGAACCTTCAGCTGAAGGGTGCAGCCAGCCCATGCCCATCCTGCTGGAATAAACACCCTCATCTGTCTTTCCTCTCATCTCCTATGGGGTTCCCCCATTGGCTGCACCCAATGTAAAGCCAGAGGACAGGGAGTCTGTGGATGAGGTCCATACAAAGAGCAAGGTGGAAAAGCATGGAGTGACTCAGAGAAGCAGACAGAAGATGTTCAGCTCCACGGGAGTGGCAGTTCTGATAAAGGAGACCGGGGCACTCTTGGGCAAGGAAGGTGAATATCAGTAGACAAAACCCAATGTGTCCACTTCTCTGTTGGCCTCATACAATATTGATTGTTTTGATCTCTGTAACTAGAGCTGCCACAGTGCACACTCCAGTGGGTGCCATGCAAATATTATAGTGTGGGTGGCACCCTCAGGAGTTGGACAGCGTGGAGGCCCTGGCCTACCCATATGGACCACAGGAAAAGGGACGGCCATTCTTACCTTCCTGACCTCAAGGATCCTCGCACCCACGTGGAGAACCTTGTCTACAGCGGCCCTGGAATTGCACACTGTGTGGACCAGAGCTGCACCTTGACTGACCCCCGTTCTCCCCTGCCAGGTGTTCTGGGCCATCGGGACAGTGTTCGAGGTCGTCCTGGCTGTGTTTGTGATGCCCAGCCTGGGCTGGCGCTGGCTGCTCATCCTCTCAGCTGTCCCACTCCTCCTCTTTGCAGTCCTGTGTTTTGTAGGTATCCATTAAGAGACCTCAGCCTTTGCTTTTGGTCTCTTGCCATTCACTGTATTTCAGTGGGGAGGGTGTGGAGGAGGACACCAAAGCCATGTTTAAGATTATTTCTTTTGATCAGGAAATGAGACAAAGGAACAGGGCCAGGGGTAGGCCCGGTATAGGGCGTCAGGTTTCCTCCAGACAGACTCTGCTGGGATGTCCTTGAGGGAGATATCAAGGGGGTGGGAGATCTCTTGCCCCATCCCCCCATGCAGGATCTACACTTAAGGGGAGTGTGTTTGGAACAGCTGGTATTCTTCAGTTGCAAGTGACAAAAACCCAATTCAACCCATATGATAGAATTTTAAATATCTGGCTTCAAGCATGGCTGGATGCTTCTGTAACAAGAAAAGCCTGCATATTCAGTAACTTAACACGCTAGGAGTTTATTTCTCATTCACAGAACAGTCCAGAATGGGTGCTTCTGTTTGACAAGTGTGATTCTGGGCCCAGCTTCCTTCTAGCCTGTAGCTCTACTATTGTGTAGGGCTTTGGAATCTTCCATTGTTGTTTAGTCACCAACTCATGTCCAACTCTTTGCAACCCCATGGACTGTAGCCTGCCAGGCTCCTACATCCATGGGATTTTCTGGGCAAAAATACTGGAGTGGGTTGCCATTTCCTTCTCCAAGGGCTCTTCCTGACCCAGAGACAGAACCCATGTCTCCTGGGTGGATCCAGCGGCAGGTGGATTCTTTACTGATGAGCCACCAGGGAAGCCTTTGGGATCTTCTACACATAGACTGAAGAAGGGCATAACTTGGCCAGGAATATTCTGCTTATATGCCATTGGTGAAAGCATGTCACATGGCCTTGCCTAGGTGCAAGAGGTGCTGGGAAATGTAGTTTCTGGCTGGGTAGCCATATCTGAAGACAACTCTATACTATGGAAAGGGAAGCATGAATTTTAATCTCTGCTACATTCTCATTTTCCTGATGAGGAAACTGAGGCCCAGAGAGGTTGATTGACTTGTCAAAAAGCATACAACTAATAAGTAACAGAAATCACTTGAACCAGATCTTCTGACTCCAAGTCTCATACTCTCTTATTTCACAGATGACTATTACTTTGTTTTATGGAGATACCTTTATCTAGTCACGTGAGGTTGGGACTCTATTAGGCCTAAAGGTATTTCTGGTTTCTTTCTATCTCTTAGATTGAGTTTTCAAGATGATGCTAAACACAGGTGATGTGTAGTTTCTTGAGAGGTAGAGGTGATGATGATGATGGTGTTGAGAGAGGTGAAACATTTTTTTGGCAGCAGTCTTAATTCAGCCGTCACCTGGAACTCAGAAGCACCAAATTATACTCATAGCAACGACCACAATGGCAGCTATATCAACCATTCCCAGCACTGTGCTGAGCACTTAGGATAATCCCATCTAATCCTCTCAACAATCCTAAGAGGGGGGATCTATTATTATCCCCATTTGATGGATGAGGAAATGGAGGCACAGAGAGGTCAAGTTATTGTTTAAGGTCACAAAGCCATTTAATCAATGGCAGCGCCGGGACTTGAAGCCAGGCTTCTGGCCCCAGAGACTCCGGCCTTAAGGACTTCACACACAGGTGAGAGCGTGTGGTTGGGACCAAGGATTGTGTTCTGCTGCAGCCGACCACATCTCGGTCTCCTGTCCCCACAGTGGCTCCCGGAGAGTGCGAGGTACGATGTGCTGTCGGGGAACCAGGAGAAGGCCATCGCCACCTTAAAGAGAATAGCCACGGAAAACGGAGCTCCCATGCCTCTGGGGAAACTCATCATTTCCAGACAGGTCAGTGCCAGGCGGACAGATCGCATGTGTTGCCACGTGAGCTGGGGAGCTTGTGTACGTGAGAGGGTGGGGGTGCAGTGGACAGGACCTGCAAGGGGAATTTGGCAACTTCAATCTGTGTATTTTCATTGCCAAGTCTTAAAAGTGCCACCTGGAGCGTTTAGCCAATGACTAGAGAAATGTCCTATAATATCCCCTCATGGGTCCTGTAACTACTCTTGCTTCGATTTTATCTTTGAGCACCCAGGAAGTCTGATTAGCAGATGTGGTTGCTCGACAATAAAACCACATTAAGAAGTGCCATTACAGACTTATATCCAGGGCACTACACCGCACCCATGTAGACATCCTTAATGGATGGTGCATTGCTCCCCACGGCAACACCGTCAGGGACTCCACCGCAGTACAAACAGCTGAGCACCTACCCCAGGTGCAAGGGGGAAAAAGGAGCCAAATTTGAAGGCTGCAGTCCCTGCCCTCAAGAATCAACCCTGCAGCTTATAGAAACATCACAAATACCCTTAAGCAAACAACAGAGCTTACGAGGAAATTATTTTTAAAAATAAAATTATATTTCTGATTGTCTCTATATTGGGTGAAAAGAACTGAATGGAATTTCGCCAGCTCGAGAGGAAGTATTAGGCTGGGTCTGACAGCATGGAAGCCAAGGACATACCCCAGATTTGCTTTGGGAAGCACAGGGGTGGGGCAGGGGGGCCTCCCAAAGAGCCTGGGGGGCAGGAGGCTCGTTTAGTTGCCTTTGGGGAGAGACTGCATTCTCCCCGCTCCCTTCTGTATCAAGATGCTCCAGATGGAGAAAGTATGCAGTGATTTCCAACGTGTGTTGCAAAGTGAAAGTGACAAGACTGGATGCTCCAGTGGTGGGCTTCTCTTTGGAAAGGAGCGGCTGCCGCAGGGGCCTCCCTGTGTTCCAGAGTACCCGGCAGCAAGTGTTTTTTTGGGGCAGGTGGATATTTCCTTCTGGGGTAGGTACATGGCCACTGCCCACACATCTGCAGGGGAGGGGAGTAAATGGCATTCTTTGTCTTGAAACAGGAAGACCGAGGCAAAATGAGGGACCTTTTCACACCCCATTTTAGATGGACAACCTTGTTGCTGTGGTTTATATGGTAAGAGCTGTTTGTTCATGCCTGGGTCCCCCTCATCTGCACCCTGTTTGGGGTTTTGTTTGAACTCGATGCAGTGACAACTCTTCCATCTTGGGCAACGTTTGCAAAACTGAGCGTCACTTTCCTGACCTCTGTGTTATTCAGGTATCCCCTGTACTCTTGTTTGCTTAGTCTTCTTTTATTTGACTCACTTTTTACTCTGCTAATTTTTTAAAAATTGAAGTATAGTTGATTTGCAATGCTGTGTTAATTTCTGCTGTATAGCAAAGTGACTCAATTATACATATATATGTATACATTCTTTTAATATTCTTTTGATATATTTATACACATGTGTATATATGTATACATTCTTTTTATCTTCTTTTTGTTGTGGTTTATCCCAGGACACTGACTGTAATTGCCTGTGCTATACAGCAGGACAGATAAATGTCTTGTAAAAGGAAACTGTGTATAACTGCTTTAAGGAAAAACTGTAATTGCAGACCATAGACAGAAGTCGCTTTTAAAGATAAATATGGTCAGCCCTCCCTAGCCGCAGGCTTCACTCAAGGATTCAGCCAACTATAGATGAAAAGTAATAGAAAAAAAAAAAATTCCAGGAAGTTCTAAAAAGCAAAACTTGAAATTGCTGTGCATTGGCAACTATTTACTAGCATTTACATTGTAGTTACAATCCTTTACACAGCACTTACATTGTATTTGGTATTATAAGTAATCCAGAGATGATTTGAAGTATACAGGAGGATATGTGGGATTCCCAGGTGGCTCAGTGGTAAAGAGGCAATGCAGGAGTCCAGGGTTCAATCCCTTGGTCAGGAAGATCCCCTGGCGGAGGAAATGGCAACCTACTCCAGTATTCTTGCCTGAAAAATCCCATGGGCAGAGGAGCCTGGTGGGCTATAGTCCATGGGCCTGCAAAGAGTCAGACACCACTGAGCACGTACACACACGCATGTGTAGGTTATGTGCAAACATGGCACCATTTTATATAATGGACTTGAGCATCCAAGGATTCTGGTGTCCGCAGGGGCTCCTGAAACCCATCCCCCACGGATCCTGAGGGATGACTATACGGTAAAAAGCAGCTAAATTGATGGTTTACCAAGGCGGGAGGCACGAAGCCTCTGTGCTTAAGAGACAGACAGAGAGGAGAGGTGTTAGGGACTTGTTAGCACATAAGTAAGACTGAGATATGATTAAAGAATCAAAAGGAAACTTAGGGGAATCTTTTTTTCACAAAGAGATTCTTTTGCTGTATCTAACCCACTCTCCATTTATATTACTCTTGCTGTATCCAGCCCACTCTCCATTTATATTACCTTGGGTACCACCCAGCACAGAGCCCATATTTGGGGAACCCCTGATTTGATCAACATGGGCATTCTCAGAACTTTCAGTTTTTATCTAGTTCCAGTTTTTCTTAAATAACAACCATGGCATTGACTGGAGGGCATTTGTAGTAAGTACTCACCTTTCACCCCACAGCTAGTCAAATTTCAGCCATTCTCTCAACTCTTCCAACTGTGTAATTTCTATGGCATTAACAGTGCAGAAAATTAGCCCGGTTGAGGCTTTGTGGCCTGCTTTCACCAGTTCTCACTTTTCCTATTCACCTTTGAGCAGAGGTGCTAATGAGCAGGGGAGAGTCCTCAAAAAGGGCAGTTGCAGCGGAGTAGGGGGGTGGAGTGTAGCAGAGGGTGGGGGGAAAGCTTTGATGATATACAGCACCAGGTTCCAGCTCTGCCTTCATGTCCCCCAAGAACTGAATCAGCTCACAAAGGCTTTAACACCTGCTGTGTGCCCAGTCCACGTATGGAGCTGGCAGGATATTTTAAAAGGTGGGGAAACAGAATTGAGAGTATCTATCTTTGAGTGCATGTGATTCTGTTGGATGGACACTACTTAAATCCTAAGCAACTGATTACAGCCTAATTATAGAATACTATAGAAATCACATTTGGGAGCACATATTGTAAGGCAAGGAAATTAATCATCAGCTTCTGATAATGACTGAGCTCCCACATAGCTGTACTATAGGACGTGATATTCTGACCCTACAGACTTGAGTACTCTGGTTCCTGGGACAGTTGGAATTTAACTGCATCATTCTGATCTGAAATGCCCATGAAGTCTGCAGACTCCATACTTGACTGGGCACAGAGCAGGTGTTTAATAAATGCTTGGTGAAGTGATTCCGTTGAACACAGAGACAGCTCTGTAGTTTCCTCGCCCCTGCTATTCAAAAGTAGAGTATTCCACATTTGAGTCAGTTCTAATGACTATAATGCAGGAGACCTGGGTTTGATCCCTGGGTTGGGAAGATCCCCTGGAGAAGGGAATGGCTACCCACTCCAGTATTCTGGCCTGGAGAATTCCATGGACTTTATAGTCCATGGGGTCGCAGAGTTGGAGACGACTGAGTGACTTTCATTTTCACTTAATGAGGTAGATGAACCTAGAGCCCATTATACAGAGTGAAGTAAGTCAGAAAAAGAAAAATAAATATCATATACTAACATGCATATATGGAATCTAGAAAGATGGTATTGATGAACCTATTTGTAGGGCAGTAGTGGAGATGCAGACTTAGTAAATAGGCTTGTGGACACAGACCGGGGAAGGAGCAGGTGGGATGAATGGAGAGAGAACATGGAAACATATACACTATCGTATGTAAGATAGGTGGCCAGTGGGAATTGGCTGTATGACCCAGGGAGCTCAAACTGGGGCTCTGTGACCACCTAGAGGGGTGGGATCTGGTGGGAGGCAGGAGGGAGGTTTAAGAGGGAGGGAACATGTGTATACCTATGGCTGATTCATGTTGATATATGGCAGAAACCAACACAATATTGTGAAGCGATTATCCTTCAATTAAAAATAAGTAAATTAAAATGTTACAAAAGTAGAGTTTCCAATGAAAGCTTTCTCAAGCTGAAGTGGCATAAAGCAAAGAGGTAATTACCTGAGGATACATCTTGCTTGCAGCTTCCCAGGTGGCTCAGCGGCAGAGAATCTGCCTGCCAAGCAGGAGACACAGTTTCAATCCCTGGGTGGGGAAGATCCCCTGGAGAAGGAAATGGCAACCCACCCCAGTATTCTTGCCTGAGAAATCCCATGGTCAGAGGGACCTGACAGGTCACAGTCCATTGGGTCACAGAAAAAGTCTGACACAACTTAGTGACTAAACAAGAAGGAAGAACATCTTGCTAATTGAAGAAATAATAAATGGAAATAAAGTACAGATGCTCACAGACAACAGTTCCAAGGGAATGGCAGCTTGAATCTGAAAAGGAGTGTATTTTTATGTATAACTGAATCTCTTCGCTGCACAGCAGAAATTAACACAACGTTGTACATCAACTATACTTCAGTAAAATAATTTTTAAAAAAAGGTAATGGCAGCTTGATGCTGATGCTGAGCGTAGTTCTCGGGGAAGGAGCTTGGTGGCGCCACTGTGGCTGCTTGGGGCGAGAGTTGCCTCTATAAAATAAACACTGGATGCTATTTTTGCTTTCCCCGCTTTTTTTGTAAAAGTGAAAATCCTCTTCGGATTTCTTCCGGTGAGCAAAAACAGGTACTAATATAGATTTCGTAAAAGTGACGTACAGTGAGGCAAGCTTTCAGAAAGTGGAAGTGAAGTGAAGTCGCTCAGTCGTGTCCGACTCTTTGCGACCCCATGGACTGTAGCCTACCAGGCTCCTCCATCCGTGGGATTTTCTAGGCAAGAGTACTGGAGTGGGTTGCCATTTCCTTCTCCATCAGAAAGTGGGGCATACCTATGTTATTAAATATATCTCCCTTCTCTTCCCTATTCAGCTCAACCCAAAAGCTCTAATGTCTGTTGACATCTGTCAAAATGACTGTTTTCTACCAAATTTTGGTTCCCCCATTTTTTTCCCCTCCTTTTGCCAGTTGAGTGAACAGCTTGGGGGTGGCTTGTCTGTGATATAATTCAGTTCTTTGGTGTTTGTATTTTTTTTTTTTTTTTTCTGCACTGTGCAGCATGTGGGATCTTAGTCCCCTGATCAGGGAGCAAACCCATGCCCCCTGCATTTATCTTAACCACTGGACTGCCAGGGAAGTCCCTATAATTCAATTTTCTTGATCTTTCAAAGGACACAGGATCACTTCCTTTTAGTCCATCAGTATGTTTTGTACCCGCCATCTTCTTGCTCAAGCAGTCCAAAGGCCCAGTATGGGCTGAGCCCAAAGCCTAGTCTGTGCTGCTATGGGTGGAAGTCCTTCGCAATGGAATGGGAATGGGGGCTTGCATTTCTCCCATCATTTCCTTACGCTTCTTGCTTGCTTCCTGGCAGGTTTTCCAATGCGTTTTCTTACTACGGATTAGTCCTGCTCACCACCGAGCTCTTCCAAGCGGGAGATGTCTGCAGCAGTGAGTATCACAGCCCTCTAGCGGTTAACGCCCTCCACCCAGCACACAAGGTCATACACACACTCCCAGCCTCAGTCCTGCCCTCACAGGGCCTGGCCTCACACAGACTCCTGGGAGCAAGGTTCTGCAAAATCTGAATATGAAAGAGCTGGGTTGTGGTTTCTGAGACGTTCTGTAGAAACCTGGACAATCTTATCATGATAGACATGACCTTAGAGCAGAATCACATCTTACATCCCCTGAAGAGGTCCCTGAAGTCCATCCCTGAGTTTTACGTCCGTGACCCTGTGGAGCCATCCTGTGTGTGTGTTAAGTCTGAGAACCAGGTTGGAGCTCAATCCTGGCCACACAACAGAATCAACTGGGGGAGCTTTTAAACAAGGCAGTGCCATTTAAACAATGCCTTGGGCAATTTAATCAGCATCTTTGTGGGGGTGGCCCAGGCATGAGTGGGTTTTTAAAGCTCCCCAGGTGATTCTATTGTGGAGCTGGAGATGGAACCCACTGGACAAGAGGAATGAATAACAAGCAAAATCTATATATAGATGTCTGGGCTTTAAGAGAATATTAGATTCCTAGCATTGAACTCAGGATGGGAGATAAAGGGATGGAGGTCTTGTCTGCAGGATTTGTCCAATTATCTTTTTCATATGACGTGTTCTTAATCTGAGTTAATTGTTTTGTTTATTGGTATGAGGATTGGTATTATTAATGAGATAGCAGAGTCCCATCTCGCTGAGGGGTGTGAGAGAGTCTTAAATGAACTGCCCTGAGGAAGCAGTTCAGTTATAAATTCGGGGTTTGGTATTGATTTAAGCCTAAATCCTTTGCACCCATGACGGAATACAAGTTCATGTGCCTGACTCACAGTGAGGCCAAACAAACCAAATTGTTGGAGTTTGGAGCAGAGAAAGGTGTGTTGCAAGGCCAGGCAAGGAGAATGGGTTGACTCATGCTCAAGAACCCTGAACTCCCCGATGGTTTGAGGGGAGGTTTTTATAGGCAGAATTTGGTGGTGGTGGAGGAGAGCTGCAGGTTGTGTGGCTTTCTTCTGATTGGTTGGTGGTGAGGTAACTAGGTTTGATTTAGGTCATACCTGAATGGTCTAGTGGTTTTCCCTACTTTCTTCAATTTAAGTCTGAATTTGGCAATAAGGAGTTCATGGTCTGAGCCACAGTCAGCTCCTGGTCTTGTTTTTGCTGACTGTATAGAGCTTCTCCATCTTTGGCTGCAAAGAATATAATCAATCTGATTTCGGTGTTGACCATCTGGTGATGTCCATGTGTAGAGTCTTCTCTTGTGTTGTTGGAAGAGGGTGTTTGCTATGACCAGTGCATTTTCTTGGCAAAACTCTTATTAGTCTTTGCCCTGCTTCATTCCGTATTCCAAGGCCAAATTTGCCTGTTACTCCAGGTGTTTCTTGACTTCCTACTTTTGCATTCCAGTCCCCTATAATGAAAAGGACATCTTTTTTGGGTGTTAGTTCTAAAAGGTCTTGTAGGTCTTCATAGAACCGTTCAACTTCAGCTTGTTCAGCGTTACTGGTTGGGGCATAGACTTGGATTACTGTGATATTGAATGGTTTGCCTTGGAAACGAACAGAGATCATTCTGTCGTTTTTGAGATTGCTTCCAAGTACTGCATTTCGGACTCTTTTGTTGACCATGATGGCTACTCCATTTCTTCTGAGTGATTCCTGCCCACAGTAGTAGATATAATGGTCATCTGAGTTAAATTCACCCATTCCAGTCCATTTTAGTTCGCTGATTCCTAGAATGTCAACGTTCACTCTTGCCATCTCCTGTTCGACCACTTCCAATTTGCCTTGATTTGTGGACCTAACATTCCAGGTTCCTATGCAGTATTGCTCCTTACAGCATCGGACCTTGCTTCTATCACCAGTCACATCCACAACTGGGTATTGTTTTTGCTTTGGCTCCATCCCTTCATTCTTTCTGGAGTTACTTCTCCACTGATCTCCAGTAGCATATTGGGCATCTACCGACCTGGGGAGTTCCTCTTTCAGTATCCTATCATTTTGCCTTTTCATACTGTTCATGGGGTTCTCAAGGCAAGAATACTGAAGTGGTTTGCCATTCCCTTCTCCAGTGGACCACATTCCATCCTTATGATTATACAGTGGAAGTGAGAAATAGATTTAAGGGACTAGATCTGATAGACAGAGTGCCTGATGAACTGTGGAATGAGGTTCATGACATTGTACAGGAGACAGGGATCAAGACCATCCCCATGGAAAAGAAATGCAAAAAAAGCAAAATGGCTGTCTGAGGAGGCCTTACAAATAGCTGTGAAAAGAAGAGAAGCGAAAAGCAAAGGAGAAAAGGAAAGATATAAGCAACTGAATGCAGAGTTCCAAAGAATAGCAAGAAGAGATAAGAAAGCCTTCCTCAGTGATCAATGCAAAGAAATAGAGGAAAATGAGAGAATGGGAAAGACTAGAGATCTCCTCAAGAAAATTAGAGATACCAAGGGAACATTTCATGCAAAGATGGGCTCCATAAAGGACAGAAATGGTATGGACCTAACAGAAGCAGAAAATATTAAGAAGAGGTAGCAGGAATACACAGAAGAACTGTACAAAAAAGATCTTCACAACCCAGATAATCACGATGGTGTGATCACTCACCTAGAGCCAGACATCCTGGAATGTGAAGTCAAGTGGGCCTTAGAAAACATCACTACGAACAAAGCTAGTGGAGGTGATGGAATTCCAGTTGAGCTATTTCAAATCCTGAAAGATGATGCTGTGAAAGTGCTGCACTCAATATGCCAGCAAATTTGGAAAACTCAGCAGTGGCCACAGGACTGGCCAGTGGTCAGTTTTCATTCCAATCCCAAAGAAAGGCAATGCCAAAGAATGCTCAAACGACCTCACAATTGCATTCATCTCACACGCTAGTAAAGTAATGCTCAAAATTCTCCAAGCCAGGCTTCAGCAATATGTGAACCGTGAACTTCCAGATGTTCAAGCTGGTTTTAGAAAAGGCAGAGGAACCAGCGATCAAATTGCCAACATCTGCTGGATCATCGAAAAAGCAAGAGAATTCCAGAAAAACATCTATTTCTGCTTTATTGACTATGCCAAAGCCTTTGACTGTGTGGATCACAATAAACTGTGGAAAATTCTGAAAGAGATGGGAATACCAGACCACCTGATCTGCCTCCTGAGAAATCTATATGCAGGTCAGGAAACAACAGTTAGAACTGGACATGAAACAACAGACTGGTTCCAGATAGGAAAAGGAGTACGTCAAGGCTGTATATTGTCACCCTGCTTATTAAACTTCTATGCAGAGTACATCATGAGAAACGTTGGGCTGGAAGAAGCACAAGCTGGAATCAAGATTGCCAGGAGAAATATCAATAACCTCAGATATGCAGATAACACCACCCTTATGGCAGAAAGTGAAGAGGAAATAAAAAGCCTTTTGATGAAAGTGAAAGTGGAGAGTGAAAAAGTTGGCTTAAAGCTCAACATTTAGAAAACAAAGATCATGGCATCTGGTCCCATCACTTCATGGGATAGATGGGCAAACAGTGTCAGACTTTATTCTTTTGGGCTCCAAAATCACTGCAGATGATTTAATTTCATGACTGCAGCCATGAAATTAAAAGATGCTTACTCCTTGGAAGGAAAGTTATGACCAACCTAGATAGCATATTCAAAAGCAGAGACATTACTTTGCCAACAAAGGTCCGTCTAGTCAAGGCTATGGTTTTTCCAGTGGTCATGTATGGATGTGAGAGTTGGACTGTGAAGAAAGCTGAGCACCGAAGAATTGATGCTTTTGAACTGTGGTGTTAGAGAAGACTCTTGAGAGTCCCTTGGACTGCAAGGAGATCCAACCAGTCCATTCTGAAGGAGATCAGCCCTGGGATTTCTTTGGAAGGAATGATGCTAAAGCTGAAACTCCAGTACTTTGGCCACGTCACATGAAGAGTTGACTCATTGGAAAAGACTCTGATGCTGGGAGGGATTGGGGGCAGGAGGACAAGGGGACGACAGAGGATGAGATGGCTGGATGGCATCACTGACTTGATGGACGTGAGCCTGAGTGAACTCCGGGAGTTGGTGATGGACAGGGAGTGGCATGCTGTGATTCATGGGGTTGCAAAGAGTTGGACACGACTGAGCGACTGAACTGAACTGAACTGAGGTAACTGGGTGATGTCCCAGGAATCTTGTGCTCAGTCTGGAGTTGCCACCCTCATTCTGGGTGGGGACCTTAGTGCCTACAGAACTCAAAGATATTCTGATGTGTATGCCTTGAGGAGAAACCAAGCTGCACAAGTCTGTCTTGATGACTCCTCCCTTGTTTCTGCAGCCCCTCCCTTCCCAGGTTAGCAATGTGCCAAAAACTGGCAGTGTGTGGAGGCCGATAATCAATTCCATCACTGCCAGACGCAACTTGCATTTCTGTGGACAAGAATCATTGGCATTAGTGTTAGTATTCTACCATGTGGAGTTGTGAAAGGGCTTAAGGATGTGAAAGGTGAGGTAACCTGTAAGGATTCACAGGACAGGATGCTATGCCATTTCGAAGTCTTTCACTCTATTTCCTGACAGATGACATGAGGGCAAAAAATCACACAAGGTAAGGGAGGTCAGGAAGTGGGGCAGAGGAAGGGGCCATGGGGAAGTCAGAGTTTTAAATGGGGTGGTCAAGATGGCCTCAGTGAGCAGGTGAGATTTAAACAAAGACTTGAAAGAGGTGAGTAAATTAGTCATGGTGTGTGCTAAGTCACTTCAGTTGTGTCCCACTGTGCTAACTTATGGACTGCAGCCCACCAGGCTCCCCTGCCCACGGGATTTCTCAGGCAAGAATACTGGAGGGGGTTGCCATTTCCTCCTCCAGGGGATCTTCCCGACCCAGGGATTGAACCCACATCTCCTGCACTGGCAGGTGGATTCTTTACAACTGTGCCGCCTGGGAAGCCCCAGTTCTGTTCTAAGCACATTCATGTACACACCCTGCTTCCAGCCTCTCAATCATTTTACCCCCAAGGGTTTATTAGCCCCCGGATTGTCAGGAAGCTGGGGCTTAAAGAGATGGAACTCTGACACTGCTGGTGGGGGGAGGCGCCCTGAGTTGGCCTGAGTCCTGAGCCTGTGCACCTTCCCCAGCATCCCAGCCGAATCATAACCCACGGAAGGAGACATGGGGAATGGGAGGACGCGATTCAACACTGTGGGTGCCTCTTCCTCTTTCTCTCTCCACCTCCCAGTCTCCAGCCGGAAGAAGGCAGTAGAGGCAAAGTGCAGCCTGGCCTGCGAGTACCTGAGTGAGGAGGACTACATGGACCTGCTGTGGACCACCCTGTCTGAGTTCCCAGGTGAGGGACCTGCTCCAGGTGGGGCTGGGACAGTGCAGCCTGGGAACGTGGCTGTAACCTCATGCCAGCTGGAAGCAAATCCCATTTCTAAAAAAAGCCAGGGATTTCTTTTCAAACCTTAGCTACAAGTTGTCAAGAACGGTGAAGGGGCTGACATTTTACTGTATGCTTCATAGAAAGCAAAGGTGATCTATCTTTTTCCGTCATCTTTTTTTTTTTTTTGGCTGCACCCCACAGGATGTGGGACCTTAGTTCCCCAACCAGAGATTGAACATGAGCCCACGGCAGTAGAAGCACTTAATCCTAAGCACTGGACGACCAGGGATTGTCAGTCTTGCGCCAGTCTTATAGACATATGTGCATTTGTCACTAGGGAGGTCACTTCTGGCATAAAGTTAATTTTAAAAAGCTATAATCTTAGTCCCTGCCCAAGATTCACAGATATACTTTGTAGTAGACACATAACCGACATGATGAGTTTGAGTAGAGGCTCTGGGAGTTGCTGATGGACGGGAAAGCCTGGCGTGCTGCCATCCATGGGGTTGCAGAGAGTCGGATACGACTGAGCGACTGAACGGAACTGAACTGGAGACATATAACGCACTGCATTTTTTTAAAAATTTAAGCAGCTTTTTATTGTGCCTGTACACGCACTCTGAATTGTAGGCCATTCTTGCTTTATTAAAATATCATTATTTTAAAGCATTTCATCACGGTAATCACACACATGGAAAAAACAACTGTACTAGGGATTATAATGAAACTATAGTCTACTACCCTAGCGCCTCCCACCCCTCATTCGATTTCCCAGGAGGAATCACTTTTGTTTCTGAATAACTCAACGCGTTTTACAGCAGACTGTCGACGTCTAGGAACATTAATGACATTTACGGAAAGTACAGTTTTAAGTGATTGTTTTTACACTTTTGTAAGTCTTTTTATCATAATCAAATATTGATATAAAATAAATTTTGCCCGTTGCATGTGGTTTGTGGGATCTTAGTTCCCCAACCAGGGTTTGAACCCACACCCTCCACAGCAAAAGCACAAGAGTCTTAACCACTAGGCCTCCAGCGAATTCCCCATATACAATTTTTTAGCTCAAAAAAGAGAAGTGACATTGCATCACTTCGGCCATATTCTAGTCGTTAGCAGTGGGTCGTGAGGCCTAGCCCGCTTTTGAGGGGAGGGGAGTACAGACCGGGAGGTGGGGGTCGCGGGGCTGTGTCGGACGCCGCCTCCCTGGCACCCTGCTCCCTTGCAGGTGTCCTTGTGACTCTCTGGATCATTGACCGCCTGGGCCGCAAGAAGACCATGGCCCTGTGTTTCGTCGTCTTCTCCTTTTGCAGCCTCCTACTGTTTATCTGTGTCGGAAGGTGGGTCATGGCACCAGCTCTCTGTGGCCAGTTGGCTTATTTCTCAGCCGGTGGTCAGTGGCTCTTTGGACCTGCGAGCTGTGGATTACACCCTCTGGGGGTCATCTGAAAGATCCCTCCAACCCCTCACTAGGACTGAGTCTGTTGGCTGCCTCATAACTGCCCCATGCTTAAAGCTGGGGCCTCTGATGGGGGCGAGGGTAGGAGGGCACTTTGGTCCAAAGTTTGCTTCGTCACCGTCACATTTAGACATTTGACATCATCTCCCAGTGAGCGCATGCATTTAGCTGTTTAATTCATATATGGGTTATAAGGGTTCATTTGTTCCATGGCACTATTTCAAGGTCCTGTTTTATATTCGGCATTGCTCCATTTTTTTCCATCTATCAAAAGCCTCCAAAGGTAGAACTGGCCTGTGCTGACCTTGGAGAGACCCCAGACCAACCTACAGATGAGAGATCTGTGAACAGTCTGGAGATGTAGCTTAGATCTGGGAATGCTGATATTCAAAGACGTTGTGGGAACAATGGAACAGGGGGCTGGGGATCAGGATTGTCCTCAAAATACTGAAGAGAAGTTTACTTTCTCTGGTTCAGCTGGTTCCTAGCTCAATTCCTGTCCCTACTAGGTCCTACCTGGACTTTGGATGATTTTTATCACTTCTCCCCAACCTCACCCCCACCCTGGGCACCACCGATGTTTCCGTCTCAGCCTGGAACTTTGGAGAATGATAAACTTATAAAAGCCGGCCTTCAGAGAGACCACTGGGGTGTGTGTCTGCATGCCTACCTGACTGTGTGTTGGGTAAGGTGGGCTTTGCCAATTCCTAGGGCATAAATTTTACCTGGGCAGAGAAGACTACTGAAAGAAACTGTCAGAAAAAAAAAATGTTAATACTTGCTCATCTGCTTTTTTTTTTTTCCTCTTCCTAGAAATATGCTCACTCTGTTACTCTTCATTGCAAGAGCATTTATTTCTGGAGGCTTCCAAGCAGCCTACGTTTACACACCTGAGGTAGGAGGGTGGGAAGGGATGCCTGGGAGCAGTGGTGGGGAGGGGACAGATGGAGGGGGAAGCTCTACTTCCAGAAACACGAAGCGTGGGCTCCTCTGACTGAAATTTGTCCTTGAGAAAGACTGAAAAAGCACACCACCCTCTAAAATATTGCCTGAACTTACACTCCATGTGACAGTGTGTCCGTTTTCCCACACTCAGGGATGATGGGTTACTTGTTTTATATTTATTTTATTTTATCTCACCTTATTTTAGATAGGGGCAAAGGGAGGGAAAGAATAGTATGTATCAGATGCTGTGCTAAGAAGGACCCCCCCCTCCCCCTGCTCAGGTCTGCACAGCTCTCCGGAGCCTTCACTCTGAGTCATCATCCTAAGTCCTGCTACCTCCACCCCACCTTCCAGGCCCAGCTCCAACCCTGCCTCCTCCAGGAAGCCCTCCAGGATATCCCCCCTCCCCTGACTTCATTTTACCCTCACTGTCTGTGCCCCGCTTTGGTATTTTTAGTCCTGCCACATGGCCTGTCCCCCAAGGAGACTCTTACTAAGGCTCCCTGTGGACAGGGCCTGGGTCTCCTTCGCTTTGACTCTTGTCTGGCCTAGTGTACCCTCAACAAGGGCTTGTGGATTGATTACTGGAGCCTCGCAGAAGGGAATCAGAAGGCTGCTGGCCCTGCAGGGATTGGGAGGCCCAGCATCTACAATGGCAAATACCAGGGATCAGCAAACTACGGGCCATATCCAACCTGCTGTCTGTTCTTGTCTAGTCCAAGAGTTAAGAGTGGTTTTTATGTTTTTAAACAGTTGAATGCCAGGTCAAAACGATATTTCTTGACATGTGAAAATTATATGGAATTCATGTGTCAGTGTTCATTAATAAAGCATTGTCAGAACAAGCCACAGCCCTTCCTGTACTGTTGTCCACAACTGCTTTTGTGTTACAGGAACAGAGCTGAGTAGTTGCTGGAGACCAGCTGGCCCCCAGAGCTCAGATTATTTACTCTCTGTCCCTTTAAGAAAAAGTTTGCTGACTCCTGGCTTAAGCTATTCCAGCTGGCTAGGCCCAAGGAAGAATTGGTTAAATGAAGGATGATTGATCCAAATGACAGAATTCTATGCAGCCATTAAAAATCACACACTGGAGAAGACCAAATATGGACATCAGAGATGTCTGCAGTCTTTTTCTCGAGGAAAAAGAAAAATCTTCAAAGTGGCATATACAGAAATACCTAGTGGATAAAACTATATCCCCTCTAGGATTTGCCTTATCGTAATTTAGGAGGGAAAGGAAATGAATGTGATTGAAACTAACACAGGCAGGACTTTCCTGGCAGTCCAGGGGTTAAGACTCCATGCTTCAAGTGCAGGGGCACAGGTTTGATCCCTGGTCTGGGAACTAAGAGCCCACATGCCGTGAGGCGTGGCCAAAAAATTTTTAAAAAGCAAAAACAAAAAACCCAACACAGGCCACTGTGCTTGGTCCTAGATGATTGATTCCATCATTCTACTTTAGTCTGTGCTTGAAATTCTCTATGATAGAAAAAAAATAGGAATTTCATACTTACTCATTTATTTATTTAGATATAACCACCCAGGGCAGAGGCTTCTCAGATGGTTCAGCAGTAAAGAATCTGCCTGCCAATGCAGGAGACCCTAGTTCAGTGCCTGGGTCAGAAAAATCCCCTGGAGGAGGAAATGGCAACTCACTCCAGCATTCTTGCCTGGAAAATCCCATGGACAGAGGAACCTGGAGGGCTGCAGTCCATGGGGTCGCAAAGAGTCAGACGTGACTGAGTGATTGAGCATGCACAGCACGCAGGGCAGAGAGGACCCCTGTTCCTAGGTTCCCACTGCCAGCTTGGCCTCCTGCCTTCTTAGTTGAGTTTCCTGGCCCCTTTGGGGTGAGACTCGCCACCCCGCCCTCGCAGGATTGACCCTAACTCAGGCCCGCCCACAGGGTGAATTCCACCATTCCTGAGCCAGAGAGGAGGGAGGGGTCTGCATTTTCTCACGGCAGCCACTTGGGCGGCTGTGTTTCAGGTCTACCCCACGGCGACCCGAGCGCTGGGCCTGGGCACCTGCAGCGGCATGGCGAGGGTGGGCGCCCTCATCACCCCGTTCATTGCTCAGGTAGGTGTCACCCCCAAATACAGAGGTGGGGGCGTGACCAAGGCCAATGGTGGCAAGCCGTTACCAGACGCTGAGCCTCTGCATGGCCCTTGGTGTGTGTGCATGACCTGATCTCGTGTTAGCAATCCGCCCTACGAAAGCAGCCATATTGTATGCAAATGAGAAAACGGAGGCTCAGAAGAGTCACTGGACTTGTCCAAGGTCACACAGCTGGGAGGTAGAGGAGCTGGGAGTCAAACTCTGGTCTTTCTGATGATTTGGCCAAGGACAGTTTGGATTAGAATAAACAGGCCACCACGCCTTAGAGGGAAACTAATGTCCCAGTCCCCAGTTTCTGATTTGGATGATTCAGTGTCCTTGTGGAGTTTTTCAGGTCTTTGTATCTTGAAGCATTTCTGTCTATTTGGGGGGAATCTTATTTTATTGGAGTCTTTTTGCTTTTTTAATATCCAATTCATTTTTTCCCCAGTTTTTAATAATATTTTTAAAAATTGAGGTAAAAGTCATGTAGCATAAAATTAACCATTTTAATTCGAGGACTTCCTTGTCAATCCTGTGGTGAGGACTCGGCATTTCTAATGCCAGGGCCCAGGTTCGATCTCTGGTTGGGGAACTAAGATACCACAAGCCACGTGGTACAGCCAAATAAATAAAATTTTAAAAAGAAAGTGAATGATTCACTGGCCTGTAGTACTTTCATGATGTCGGGAACCACTACCTTGATCTAGTTCCAAAGCATTTTCCTTGCCCCCAAATAAACCTCCGTATCCAATAAACAAGTACTTCCCAGCTCCGGCCCCTCCAGCCCCTGGCAACCACTGGTATGCATTCTGTCTGCGTGAATTTTTTCTCTTCTGAATCTTCTGTGTAAATAGAATCCTAATATGTGTTTTGGCCAAGTTGTTCTGTCCCGATACCGTTGTGTTTGAACATTGTAAACACTAGTAACTAGCACTGGTTGACAGCTTGCCCAGTGCCTACATGGTGCCAAGTGAGGCATCTTCTCACTGGGAGGTGACCTCTGCCCTTCTGCCCGTTTGGCAGCTGAAGAAATGAGGTTTAGGCCTGCTGCGTGATTTGCCTGGGTCATGAAGATAGGAAGCCAGCAGATGTACTGTTTTGAGAGGAAATAAACAGACTCTTGAAGGACTTCTCTGGTGGTCTGGTGGTTAAGACTCTGCACTTCCAATGCAAGGAGTATGGGTTTGATCCCTCATCAGGGAACTAAGATCCCACATGTCTCCTGGTGTGGCCAAAAAAAAAAACCAGACTCTTGAGTCTGATGGGATCTGGGTTCAAATCCCAGCCCCATCCTTGGTCTTTGTGTGAACTCGGGTATGTTCCTTAATCCTTTTTGAGTCTCAGTTTTTCCCTCTGTAAAGTGGGGTTGGAGTATGTCCCTCATAAAGCTGTCAAGAGGACTCCGTGGGAGTCCAGTGACAAAGAGGGCTTACAGGAGGACCTGGCATTCTCAGTATCGTCTGTATGATCGGTGGTGCCTGTGCGTCATTAGGGACACTCTCACCAGCGTGTGTCTCCCTCCCCCAGGTGATGCTGGAATCATCCGTGTACCTGACGCTGGCCGTTTACAGTGGCTGCTGCCTCCTGGCTGCCCTGGCCTCCTGCTTCTTGCCTATCGAGACCAAAGGCCGCGGACTTCAGGAGTCCAGCCACCGGGAGTGGGGGCAGGAGATGGTTGGCCGAGGGGCGCACGGCACAGGTGTCGCCAGGTCGAACTCGGGCTCTCAGGAGTAGTGACCGATGGGGGGCTGCACTGGTCTTTGAGGCTGTAGAGCATGAGGAGCTGGTGGAGCCCAGCGGGGGCACCAATCGTCACTGCCCACATCAAGAACTCATCCAAGGGTACCACCCAGACCAACAAGGTTTTGTGTCTTGACTGTTTGCTCATATTCATCGAGATCCACCCAGGGATGGGGAGACCTTTGCTTTGGGAAGTTCTCTGTGTGTGTGGAGGTCTGTTAATAACCTATGGATCTGCATGGGAAAACTGCCACCTCAGGAGTGCCCAGTGACACCAGTAGCCAGCCGGACACCATCCAGAGTCAGCCGGTCACACCCTTGGTGAACAACAACCAAAAGATCTCTGTAGATACAGTCCCGGCCCGGACGGACCCTTGTGAGATCTGCTGTCCAGTAAGATGACACATGCCAGCCACCCACTGAATCTGTTCTTAGGTTTCTCCTGCATCCCCGGCCCCAGGCTTTCTTCTTTGAAAGCAGGTGACCTGGGTGTGGCCTGAGCAGCTTTTTCTTGGGTCTGAGAAATGCTCCTGGGGAAAGGGCCCCTCAGTTTGCATCCCCAGGGCTTGAGTAGCAGAGACTCTGGAAGATGGACATGCATTTGAACTTGAGTCTCTTGCATGCTTCCACCCGGCCCCTTCTTGGAGTCACTGTCTCTGATTCCAGGGGATCCAAATGTGACCACAAGAACAGCTGGGCTTGCACCAGATGATAACCTCAGAGAGTTGTTACCTCCAGGAATTGGGGGTGGAGGTGAAATGGAAGTGAGAACCAAGCCCACAGCTGAAGCAGGGGCCTCCCCTTCAGAAGTAGAAAAGGCCACTCTGGTGGGCTTCTTTTCTGGCCGCCTCCTCAATCGGGCTGACTGGTGACTCTTGGGGCAAGAAAACAGTTAAGTCAGGTTTCAGCATTTGGGAGTTGAGTGTGGTATGTGGCTAGGGAAGCAGAAAGAGGCTCCCCCAACCACCCACTCCCATCAGGGTCAGGGGACCAGGATCCCTTCCTCCCTGTATTCTCTGCCACCCCTGCAGTCAAGGGCTGGCTTGGTCTTTCCATAGAGGCAACTCCTTGGGTTCCAGTGATGGACCACGTGGCAGAGATGCTGTGCAGAGGAGGAATGGGAATCCTAGATGTATGAAGTGTGCATTTTCAAAGAAAGAGCAAGGAGGTCAACCAGGTTTGGGGGTTGGCCTCCAGAGGAAGGGCAGATGCTGTTCTCAGCAGACGACATCCACTGCCAGGGTTTGGTTTCTATGAGCCTTTTCCCCATCATGAGGCAGAAACCTAGGGAAGGAGGGAGGAAGCTTACAGATCCCATCAAAGGCCAGAGAAGACTGACCTTCTGCTTGGAGATGTCTGCTTGAAGTGAACATTTCCAGGAAGCCAAATGTGTACGTTCATCTTTATTAAAACATGTTGGTGATGGACATTGAAAGGGTTGAAGTTTGTCTGTTTGTCTTAATGTCCTAGGGATGGTTCAACTTAACGGTCTTGCCAGCTTTGTCCATTCAGGGTAAGTTTGATGCTTTTGTATGCTTTAATATGATAATCTTTCCAACAAGGGGGAAAAGGTGCACAGTTGGCTGCTGACTTTGAGTCTGTTTGGAAGCAACACTCTCTGCTAATGATGTAGAGATCGCAGTGGTCAGCTTCTTCAGGCCCAGGCTCTAGATCAACTGCAAATGATCCCATGTCCCTGGATATATGGTCTGCAGCACCCCCGGGGCCCGGGCAGTCAGAGGGGGCAGTTTGGCAGAGCTTCCTCTCTCTGTCACCCACATTTCTTTGGACCATGAGTGGCTAAAGCTCTAATTATTTCTGGTCTGCTGAGCTCTCCTGGGTAACAAAGAACCTTTGCTTGTCTTTTTTGCCTTCCAGCTGACCAGACACTGCCAGATGAGAAAGTCGACTCTCTTCACCCTCAAATAACCTGGAGTAACTGGGGACTATAGTGGGGAAGGAGAACCTGGTGGGCATAGATGTATTCCAGGGGCTGGAGTAAAGAAGGTTGTAATTGTGGGTTTTCTTGAGAAAATGAAAGATGAACACTCTTGGTTTTCTAAATTGCATGCCCTTTTATAAAATCGATATTATTGAATGAAATAAGAGCTGCCCCAAACATTGTGCAAGCCTCTGAAACACATAAGACCTTTAGCTGAAAACCTTTGTGTCTAATTTTGAACCATCCAAATGCTTCCCTTTCCATTAATGGAAATGTCATCTGTCTCAGTGTTAGGAAAGACTAGAAAATGGTAAAGAATGTTCAATGTAGCCAGGATTACATGGTTTCTTTCTTTCCCTTACTTCAAGTATGCTCAGGACTACATACATGAGATGTGTTGGCAGTGAGAAAAAGAGAGTATCTTAGAGATGGACTTTGAATATGGATATGTATTATTTTTAAACAATGGTAAGCAACATAGAGCCTTGAAAGATATCAGAAGTCTTCCTTGGTTATGACAATAAACATCAAAGGACTAGAATAACCTTGAGCTGTTAGGAACAGCAAAACCAACCAATAGTAGTTTAACCCTTTAGAGTATTAATTGTTCATTTAACAACAAGCCCAGAGTCAGACAGTTCCAGGGAAGGTTCCGCAGCTCAACAATGTCATCAAGGACCCAACTTTTTTTTTTTTGTTTTCCCTCCCAACCTTCCTCTGCATGTCAGCCATTGACCCAAAGTGTGAAACCTCATGGTGGCAAAATGGCTGCCAATGTGCCAGGCATCAAGTTTTTTTTCAAAAGAGGTAGAATGGGGAAGGAGCAGTCACAACAGGTTTTCTTTCTAAAGAGTCTGTTGTTTTGGCTGGAAAGAGAAGTCCTACAGATTTACTATTGCTTTGCATTAGTCAGACCTGGGTCACATGCCAATCCCAGCATGAGCTCTCCCCTAGTTGGGGAAGGAAGGGCCTACCTCCCACTGGATCAAGGGATACCCAGAGACTCTTGAACACAAAATTGAGATTCTGTTAGTACAGAGAAGGAAGGCAATGATGGTGGGATGGGAGATAGCCGAGAGAAACCTTGACACAGAGTTCTCATGAAGGCTGTTATAGTTGCAAGGAATAGAACAACTTTAAGTAAAACTTTAAAATAAGACTGGGAACAGTAGTTACTTTCCTGGGGAATATAAATGTGGGAAACAGAAGTGTAAGGAACAACAGGAAGAGAGGAAGATTGTGGCAGAGTACAGGACATGAGCCCTGTCCAAAGGCAGTGGCTGCTACTCAGTTCCAACTGATATTGTTGTATCATGAGGTCACCTGATTTTCAAGACAAGAATCTGGATTCTTATGTGAAATCTCCAAAATATGGAATGCTAGATCAAAAAAAAATTTTTTTAACTTTAGTGTGTTGGATTGTTAAAAAATTTTAAATGTGTGAGTCTAATAAAATTCATCTGTAGGCCAGGTTTGGTTGATGGGCGACCCGTTTGCAGCCTTGGAAAGTTCTCTGAAATAAATGGAACTGCAAAATAGCCACTGGGCTGGAGGCAGCCCTCTCTGGATCTGAGGCCCTGGTTTCTGTCCCTCTCTGCAGACTGGCTTCCTTCTGCCCCCTCATGGCTGCTGCATGTACCTAACCTTGCATATGGCTTCCACTCACCAGGGTTCAGCTCTGCAAACATAGCTGACTCAGCTGATCAGTGTCCCACTTTCAAAATCTCAAGAGAGGAAGTTGATTGGTCCAGTTCGGCATTGGTCCAATTGCTTGGGTCAGGGAGGGGTGGGGTCAAGAGGTACAAACATGGCAGCTTTGGTCCCCACAATTACCGGTATGCCTGGAACCCATAGCAGCACATAGGTGAACTCTCAAGCCTGTTGATTATAACTGTTATGGGTTATGTCGTGGCATATGGAATATCCACCATATATTGGTATGATATTCAGCACTGAGGATGCAGAAAAGAATTAAGACATGATCCTTGTGTTCATGAACTCATAGTGTAGTGTGGAGAAAACACTACACATTGGGACACAGAGCCATACAGGCATTAATGGAGGGATGCAGAGTGCTGTGGGAGGCACACAGGAGGCCAATCCCAAAGCTCTAGAACATTCTGAAGTCCCTTCTGGCTCCTCATGATTACAGTCCAGATTCCATGATGACAGTCAGACTTAGTCACTGTTGGTACTTTACTGTATTCTGATTCCTTGACATTTGAACATCTAGATACATCACATATAATCATTCTCCATTAATCCAGAATATTTGATGATGAACCACTTCAAATATTCCTGCCCCCACATGCCAGAAAACAGAGCACTTCCTGAATTAAACAATTCTACTCGCAATAGCATCAAAAAGGATAAAACAGAATAAATTTAACAAGAGTCCAAGACATTTACAAACTATAAAACAATCCTGAAAGAAAGATCTAAAAAATAGAGACATTCCATGACCATGAATCTGAAGATTTAAAACTGTTAAGGTGTCCATATCAGAACTCCTAAAATTGACCTCATAAATTTAACAAAATCCCTATCAAAAATCCCAGCTGGGATTTTAAAACTTACTACAAAGCTACAAGTAATCAAGATAGCATGGTTCTAGCATGGATGTGGAACAGGCATTACATGTTGTTCAATGTCTCACCTCTTTGGCCTACTCCTGCCATGAAATCTGTTACAGCGCTCCCTCAAGTGCTTTCTGTGGCCTTACTGCACCAAGGTTGGGACATCCTCACTCGTTCAGAGCTGCATCACATTAACCCTTACTCAGGACTCCCCACACTCAGGCTTTCCACACCCTCTCCCTCACTAGCAGCCTCCACAACCTTCCTCACTCAGAGCCTCCTCACTAGAGCTTCCACTCCCTAACTCAGAGCTCCCTCCCTCAGAGCTACCTCACACCCTGCCATACTCAAAGATGCCTCACGCCTTCCACACTCAGAGCTCCCGCACTCAGCACTTCTTCTACCCTCCAACACTCAGAGCTTCCTGAGTGTTGGGAAACACTCCCACTTTCACTGTCTCTTAACACAGCTTCCTCACACCCCTCTTCATGCAGCGCTTCCTCACACAGACCCTCACTCAGAGCTTCCTCACACCATCCCTCCCTCAGCCATCCTCATACCCTCCTCACTCAGCATTTCTTCATACCCTCCTCACGCACTGCTTCCTTAACCCTCCTCACTCAGAGCCTCTTCACTCAGAGCTTCCTCACACCCTCCTCAGTCAGCATTCCTCACTCAGGGCTTCCTCAGACCCTCCCTCACACAGCATTTTTTCACAAGCTCCCTCCCTCAGCGCTTCCTCACATCCTTCCTTACTCAGCATTTCTTCACATTTTCCCTGACTCAGAGCTTCCTCACCCTCCCTCACTCGGCACTTCCTCACACCCTCCTCACTCAGAGCTTCCTCACACCCTCCCTCACACTGAACTTCCTCATACCCTCCTCACTCAGAGCTTCCTCATTCAGAGCTTCCTCACTCAGAGCTTCCTTACACCCTCCTCACTCAGAGCTTCCTCACATCCTCCTCACTCAGAGCTTCCTCACACCCTCCTCACTCAGAGCTTCCTCACACCCTCCCTCACACTGAACTTCCTCATACCCTCCTCACTCAGAGCTTCCTCATACCCTCCTCACTCAGAGCTTCCTCAACCCTCCTCACTCAGAGCTTCCTCACACCCTCCCTCACACTGAACTTCCTCATACCCTCCTCACTCAGAGCTTCCTCATTCAGAGCTTCCTCACTCAGAGCTTCCTTACACCCTCCTCACTCAGAGCTTCCTCACATCCTCCTCACTCAGAGCTTCCTCACACCCTCCTCACTCAGAGCTTCCTCATACCCTCCTCACTCAGAGCTTCCTCATTCAGAGCTTCCTCATACCCTCCTCACTCAGAGCTTCCTCAACCCTCCTCACTCAGAGCTTCCTCAACCCTCCTCACTCAGAGCTTCCTCATTCAGAGCTTCCTCATACCCTTCTCACTCAGAGCATCCTCACTCAGAGCTTCCTCAACCCTCCTCACTCAGAGCTTCCTCACTCAGAGCTTCCTCAACCCTCCTCACTCAGAGCTTCCTCATACCCTCCTCACTCAGAGCTTCACTCAGAGCTTCCTCACTCAGAGCTTCCTCACTCAAAGCTTCCTCAACCCTCCTCACTCAGAGCTTCCTCATACCCTCCTCACTCAGAGCTTCCTCACTCATACCCTCCTCACTCAGAGCTTCCTCATTCAGAGCTTCCTCATGAACCCTCTTCACTCAGAGCTTCCTCACTCAAAGCTTCCTCAACCCTCCTCACTCAGAGCTGTCTCTCCACTTGGATTTTCTGAGCTTTCCTTCCTCTGTGAATGCACTGGGTAACGGTTCTGGCTGTACTTCTTAATGTCTGCTGTCCTGCTCCAGACAGGTGACCCACCTATGTTAATAGATTCTGCTACCCACCTTAGGAGGAAAAAGGAAGCAATGACACCATATAAGTGGACTCAAGAGAGATACCTCGGCCACTGGAAGAGCCATACTCACTTCTTGGAATTGACCTTGTGGTTTCCTCTCACCTTGTGCTTCTTGCAGAAAGAAGTCAGGGGTGGGGTGGACTGGGGCAAGTGATAGAGCACAGTTTTTAGTGACTGAGAGGAGCCGGGAGTTATTGAGGGGTGGCGGAGGTCACTGGCATCTTTAGAGGTGGGATGGTGGTATCCTGAGCAAATTCCTTTCTTCCAGAATTTTCCCAAAGAGCTTGGCCACCTCTTGGGCACAGCCCCAGTGGATGGTGAGCCCGAAGCCTCCATGGCCATAGTTGTGGATGACCTGGGAGAGGCAAGAGAGAAGTTCTGGGCTGCCCTGGAAGATTCAGGAGCTTCCTGAAGAATCCTGGGCCAAGCCTGATGGTATCAGAACTTCTCTTGGTACCATGGTGGGATGGCAGACCCCAGGAAGAGCAGTAAGGGGCGGGTGTTTGGGGAACTGGAGTTCAACATTCTAGACTTTTCTACTTAGGAAGTGGACCTGCTTTGAGTACTCAGCACAGAAAAAGTTGAATCATCTAGAACTTGATCAGAGATTTCCTTCACCCCCACATCAAATTATTTGAAGTTCCCTATATCACTTTTCTCATTCCCATACTGCTCCAGACAGCTGAACCTCCTGTATTAATAAGTAGATTCTCCTACCCACCTTGGGAGGAAAGAAAAGCAGGGGTACCGTATAGATGAACTCGGGAGCGGTTAGACCCCAGAGGCCTTTTTCAAAGCTGAAACCGTTAACAGGGAGTTACATTCTATATGTGACTCTCCCCCCAACTCCCCCACCCCACCCCTGCACAGACAACTTCTCTTACAGATGGACACACAATTCTCTGTACACATATATTATATACACAAAACTTTTCTCCACACACAGACACCATATGACCGGGATAAAGGAGGAAGGGTGACCCAGATTTCTTCAACCCCAGACAATTTTCACCTTTTTGGTAAGCCCAGTTCCCACCCCATAAGAGAGGAGATGAGGGGGGTCCTAAAGAGATGATGGGCAACCCAATATGGACATCTGAGAAATGGCACTGGATTCAAATTCAAACTACTTCCCAGCCTTGCCCTCACCACTGGTCTGACAGAGGCCAGTGAATTCCAGCTCTGGGAACCCCAGTTTGCCATCTGAAGCATGGGGACAACCGTCCCTGTCCCAAAGAGCTGTAGGGGAGATTCAATTGGGTTGTTCTTGTCGTGGACATGAAGTAGATGCTCAATAAACGCCCCCTTTTCCTTCCACTTCACACAGACTTTAGCAGATGGGAGCACTGCCCTGTATGACCTTGAGCATGTCCTTTACCATCGCTGGGCCTCAATTTCCCCATTTGTAGAGGAGGGGCTATTAGCCATTATGGCCTCTGCCTGAAGTCAGTATGACTATTCCTCAGAATGCCAGTGCATTCTTAGGTGTCAGGAGAGAGTATTGCTTTCCTTGCCAAGAAAACATACCTCTGTGTTTGGCGATCCAAAGCGAAGCTGTTCTCTTTCTAGTCGAACCTGGGGGCGTACTGGCCGGAAGCCAGAACATTCACCGATAATTTTTGCATCCTGGAAAAAAAAGCATTGGTAATTCAACTCTGGATTTTTTTTTCCCCTGTTGCCATTTGTAGGTGGTCGAGACAGCTTTTGGGACCTCACCACCACCACCAGTCATGGTTTTTTATTAGCCACCATCACCACCAGCCACCACCATAGTATGGTCTCATCACCATCATTATCACCACGTTCAGATTTGGTTTTCTTCTGGCCAGGCCATACTTCATGCAGGATCCTAGTTCCCTGACTAGGGACAGAACCCACACACCTGCAGTGGAAGTGTGGAGTCCCAAGCACCAGACTGCCGGGGAAGTCCCATGTGCTTTCCTCGCCGCCAGCGCCAACCACTCCACCCCCACCTTCACCACCGGCAGACAAATGTGAAAACAGATTTCTGCAACAAGTACATCTGCTCCATGGAAGACAGCCTACGGTGTCTGGGGGGTGGGATGTCACCTCAAGAGAGAGCAGCTCTTAGCCATGACTAGACAGGTTTCATTGGCCCACAGCAGGACTTCCACTGTCAGTCCCTTCTTGGAATTATTTTGCTCAATTGTCCCAGTCACAGTATCTTCCCACCCTCAAGTTTCCTTATGATCATCAAGCTGCTAGGATCCTGATCTAGAGCAAGAATCTCTCCCCACCTTACCTTCAGTGTGGGCTCCAGTCTGCAGCAGCCTTCCCAAATGGTGTTGTGGTCTGGGATATTATTTGTTTCACTCCAGTTCCCCAGCTGGAAGATGCCGCCAAGGGTTATTGCCTGGAGCCTGGATAAAGTGAACAAGGTCAAAGATGAAGGAAAATGAAGCCTTTGAGATAAGTGGGGAGGAGTCATTGCCATGCTTACCCTTATTCCCGTGTTTACCTAGATCAGCATTATAATCCCACAGATATTGAAAACAAACTTATGGTTACCAAAGGGGAAATGGAGGGGAAGGCATAAATCAGGAGCTTGGGATGAACAAACACACACACATACACACACACTATAACATAGATAACCAAGAAGGCCCTATTGTGTAGCACAGGGAACTCTACTCAATATTCTGTGTTAAAATAAATGAGGAAAGAGCCTAAAAAAGAATGAATATATGTGTAAGTATAACTGAATCACTTTGCTGTACACCTGAAACTAACACAATATTGTAAGTCAACTAGACTCAATAAAACTAAAATATTAAATATAAAAAGCTCAAAAAACCCCAAACACTATCATCCCTACTAATAACACCAACATCGCTACAATTGCCATTGATGGCACCACCATCTCCACCCTCACCATTACCATCACTGTCTTTATTGTCATCCCTTCTAATGTACAGCATGATAATGATCGTTAACAATACTGTAATATATCCTTGAATGTTGCTAAGAGAGTAGATCTTAAATATTCTCACCAAGATCTACATACATATGTACGTATCTACTTACATACACAAAACTATAATTATGTGATGAGATGGATGTGTCAACTAACCTTATTGTGGTGATCATTTCACAGTACATACATGTATCACAGCATCATGTTGGACATCTTAAACGTACACAGTGTTATATGTCAATGACATCTCAGCAATACTGGGGAAAACGCTGTCTTCTCCATCAACAACATCATCTTCGCTACTGCCTTCCTTGCTCCCATTAACATGTCGTCACCGTCCACTCCTTTCACCGTCTCTACCGCCACCATTAGCATTGCATGAACGCTATCATCTCTGCCGCACCACTAAAATTGCCATTGAGGCAGTCAGCACAGCCACACCATTAACGTGGCCTTTGAGACTGTTGTGACTGCCACATTTTTAAAAATCTGGCTGCACCAGGTCTTAGTTGTGGCACATGGGATCTTTGACTGTTGTGGCATGCGGAATCTCGTTCCCCAGCCAGGGATCAAAGTCGACCCCCTTGCATTGGGAGCACAGAATCTTAGCCGCTGGACCACCAGGGAAGTCCCTGCAACACTATTAAAAGTCAACATGAATAGTGTCATCTACATCAGCACCAACTACCACCCCCAATTCCCACTCACTACCATCCATCATCCACACTGGTCTCCTCATCTATAACATGACCCTGATGCCGGGAAAGATTGAAGGCAGGAGGAAAAGGGGACGACAGAGGACGAGATGGTTGGATGGCATCACCGACTCAATGCACGTGAGTTTGAGCAACCTCCAGGAGTTAGTGATGGACAGGGAAGCCTGGCGTGCTGCAGTCCGTGAGGTCACAAAGAGTCGGACACGACTGAGCAATTGAGCTGGACTGATCCCCGCTCCCACCATCCCTCCATCGACAATACTATCATCATCAGCCCCACCACCACTCCCTCTATGGCCATTCACAACGCTGCTCATGTCACTGCCGTTCGCATCCACTACCTTTGTCTCCAGCCTCATCGCAACTGTCATCCCAAATCAGGTTCAAGATAGAGCCCAGGTAAGGCTGAGTCCTGCCTTCTCAGGGATTGAATTTTTGCTCAGCCTCACTTAAAAACATTGGAGAAAAAAAAAACCTGAAAAGATTAAGCAAGAGCCCTGGGGCAAGCAGCAAGGACACAAAAAGAGCAGGAAGTTACTCTCCCTCCTTAGCCCTACAATGTCAGATTTTTTTTTTACCCTGGGATGATGTATGGAGACTTGTAGATGCCTCTCTCAGGGTCATGGGTGATAACGAAGTGTTTCAACCATGGCGCATCCACCTGTTGATTGAGGACAGAGAAGTCTCATCAGGAGTCAGATCAGTGGGCTCCCTTCCCCTGGTCCCTTTATGACCATATGTTCTGGCAGGAGTGGCACAGTCATCCCTTGGCCCTCCCATGACCCCTCTGTCCCAAGTCTGCGCTTGACTGCTTACTTTTGCAGGAAGAGCTGTCCTAATGGAGAATCACCTCTGGTCCCCAAAGCATCATACATTCTCATCCACAGAGAAGCCCAACACACATGTGTAAATGCACACACACGTTCGCTCACCTTGGGAACGCACGTACCTATGAACACACTCGTGTATGCTCACATGGGCACACATAAGCACACATACTCACAAATAGGCATGCCTCACACATAGACAGATGTACACGGTGAGAGGTGGGGTGGAACAATGCTTACACACTCAGGCGCCTGGGTTCTAATCCCAGTTCCACTAATTACTATGATATGTATGGACTTGTACATGTTAATCCCTCCATGCCTCAGTTTTCCCATCTGTAAGATGGTAATGGTGATGTGATAGTACCCATCTCAAAAGGTTCCTGTGAGGGTCAAATTAATTAACACGATGAGGTGCTTGGGTCTGTGTTTGGCATTTAGCAGACATTTCATAAACGTATGCTCTTTTTATTTGGATACTGGCACATGCAGCTCCCATGTATGAACAAATACACGCATATACATGTTTTACTATTAAGAATTCTGCCAAAAAAAAAAAGAGTATGTTTGGGAGGGTTGTGTTCTTGGTTCTTCTTGTTTCTTTAACATGCAAATTCCCTGAAGACTGGCTGGGGGTTCCTCTCTCAGAAGTTCCCGATTCAGCCTCTATCTTTACAGATGAAATAAGCAGGCAGAACCAATCTATCAGCAAGAGCTCATCCCTCACCTTCAGACTTACCTTAATGATCTGCCCTCGGCCTGGCTGCAGCAGGGGATCTGGTTGCAGCGCCCCAGCCCACACCCCAGTGCAGTTGATAATCACATCGGTGCCTTCTCTTACCACCTGGTAGCAATCAACAGGGCAGGTGGGTTGAAAGGGGTTGAGGACCCTAGGATCCCTTGGCTTCTTCCACCCTGCAGCTCCCTGCTCCCTGTGGAACAGCTAGGGAGTGGGGCTCAATGAGGAATCCATGGACCTGCCTCCAATACTGCCCTGCCATTTACCTACTGTGTGACCTCAGAAATGCCCCATTCCTTCCACAAGGTTCAGCTTCCTTAGCTATTAAATGGGGCTGGTACTATCGGTTCATAGATAGGCTGCTGGTTCTTCCAGTGTGATATAAATGCTATAATGTGTTTGGAAAGGAGTACTACAGAAGGGGGAAACCTTCTTGGAACCCTCCAGAAGAAGTCAGAAAGGATGCAGAGATAGTTTTCTCCCTCCTGCCGCCTTTTTATTTAATTCTCTTGCCTCCTTCTCTGCCAAGACATCTGCAGAAGGCACGTTGGAAGCTGTAGCTCCATGCATTTGTATTCGATGCTCCATAACTCAAAGATG
This sequence comes from Bubalus bubalis, assembly GCF_019923935.1. NCBI lineage: Eukaryota > Metazoa > Chordata > Mammalia > Artiodactyla > Bovidae > Bubalus > Bubalus bubalis. The sequence goes on along the minus strand of NC_059173.1, from coordinate 8,556,106 downwards.
TAGCATCATGGGTACCCAAACTCCCAGCCCAGCCCCAGTGACTCTCCTTATAGGTCACTCCTGAAACACACTGGTATTGTTCACAAGCTAGTATTTGCCACACTGGACTCTGAGCCCCTTGGGAATGAGAGCTGTGTCTAATTCAAGTATGCATTCCAAGTGCCCATCAGGGCTTGACCTAGAGCAGATGCTCTTTTATTTTAGTAGGTACCAAGGGGGCTTCCCTGGTTGCTCAGTGGTAAAGAATCCACCTGCCAAAGCAGGAGACGTGGGTTCAATCCCTGGGTTGGAAAGATCTCCTCGACCCAGGTTGCCACACCCTCCTCCAGGGGATTCCCTGGAGGAGGAAAGGGCAACCCACTCCAGTATTCTTGACTGGAAAATCCCATGGACAGAGGAGCCTGGTGGGCTACAGTCCATGGGATCGCAAAGAGTTGTGGACACAACTAAGTATGCACGCATGCAAGGACCAAGAGTCTCCCATGTGCTAAGCACTTTTCTGGGTGCTGGGACTGAGTGATACAGCAAAGCTCCTAGTACATAGCCAGGGCCTGCTAATGGTGCATGCTACTATCATTATTAGGGATGGTGGTGTCACTCTGGACCTAAGTCACTTTGTTTTGTATCAACATCACCCCAGATGTTGATAAGAAGCAGCCAAACATCTAGAACTTGAGGAGTGGGCTGTGGCTGATAGCGAGAAGAGGCAGCCAGCTCTCTGGCCCTAAAATCCACTGAGGCCCAGACACAGATTAGCCCCTAATGGCCACCATGGCCACCATGGTTCCACTGTTCCTTTGCTTCTGCCACTCACATCAAGGCAGAATGCCCAAGTCCTTCTGGGATTAAAAATAGGCCTAAAGTCTGGGACAGGCCTCACAGGAATCCTGGGAGCCTGAGAAGGCCTTCCCCAACCCTGTAACAGGAAGCAAAGGCCTCCCTTCTTTTCCTCTCTCCCACACCCAGCCCATTCTGGCCCTTCAGCTCACCTCCTCAAAAGACTCCACCTTCCGCAGGAAGAATTTCACTCCTCTCTCAGTTAACCTGGGATGATCAAACACATCCAAAAATCAAGCATTCAGTTCTCTGAGGACGGTGGGGGCGGGGGGCGGACATTTCCCAAAGAAACTTTTGAGTGTGTTAGTCCTACAAGATGCTCCTTGAGAATATGACTATATAGTCCAGTCGGTTCATTAGCACCTTAATGGATCAGTGGCCTCTGAAATGTCCCTTGGGAAACCTGAGATGGTCCACGCCCCTCGTTGAGCAGATGGAGATGGAAGAAGGGCCTTGTTGAAGGTCGCATTGTGAGTCAGTGATGGGATTGGGACCGAAACCCAATCGAAACCGAAACTCTTACTACCCGTGATGCTGCTCTGTATTATCAAAGGGGATGAGATGCAGAGTGGAGGATGGGCAGGGTTGGATCAATACCACATGCTCCTTTGTCAGCAGCAGAGCGTGAGGAAGGGGGTGGGCTGGGGACACCCACCTCTCCCCTTAAATTTCACAGAGGGAAAAAACGTATGTCACTATTAGGAATACTAGTAGAAACATTAGGAGAATAGGAAGTAAAACACTGTACAAGCTGAAGCACAATCTCGTAATTACTTTACCCTCATAGTTTCCTCAAGATATCAGTAGAAAAACTGGGGACACTCTTCCCTGGAGAGGCTGGACAGGAGTCATGAGTGTCCTCAGGCTAGGAGATGTAACCATGTTTTGATACAATGATTTCCAAACCTGGTTGATGATTACAGTCACTCAGAGGACTTTTTAAAATATAAATTTCTGAGCCCCACCCCAGAGAATCTGATCAGTAGCTATAAAGTGGGGTCCTGAAATTTTTATTTTTAAAACCTTCCCAAGTCATTTGAGGAAAGTCACCATCCATTCCAGATTTTTAAATATTAATAAAATAATAACATACAGGAAATTTATGGAATCTTCCTTAATATGAATGTTTGTGGATATAGATACAGATATATCTCTCAAGCTAATGTTTGCTAATTGAGAATACTACAGGATTCTTATCAACAAAAGGAGCAAGACAGGGACATCTACTATCATCTGCATTCATTAGTGTTGTTCTGGAGGTACTGGCCAGAGCAGTCAGACAAAAAACAAATGTGAGGTATAAAAATAAAAGCCAACTTATGCTTGATGATGGTGTCTATATATCTGGAAAAACTTAGGAGAATATATTTAAAACTATTACACTAACATCACAGATTTTGGTGAGGCTGACAATAAATATCACATGTAAAAAGCTTCTCGAGTGGTTTCAACCAGGTGTGGAATGCACTGTCCTACTGCACAGAGGTGGTCAGGACCAAGGATAGCTCCCACCAAACCTAAAGGTTTTCATCAACATTTAGGGCTTACCAGGTGGCGCAGGGGTAAAGAAACTGCCTGCAAGAGACACAGGAGATTCGGGTTCAATCCCTGGGTTGGAAAGATCCCCTGAAGGAAATGGCAATCTGCTCCAGTATTCTTGCCTGGGAAATCCCATGGACAGAGGAGCCTGGCAGGCTATACACTCCATGAGGTCGCAAAGAGTCGGACATGACTGAGTGACTGAGCACGCACACAGTACAAAGATAAATCCCATGAACTGTCATTCACTACAACCCTCGTTCCTGGGAGCTGCTTTCTTCAAAATGAAGCTGAAAATCTCACCTTTCAGTCAGCCACTGCAGATACATCCTCCCTTCCAGAATCAGGCTTGTGTTGAACCAACCATAGCTAGACTCACAGGAGGCAAAAGGTGGGAAGAGAGGATTGGAATCAGAGTTGTATTTGAAGGCTATCAAATAGGGGTGGCTGTCACATTCTCTTGGGACATAAAAGGGTAGAGCAGGGACCATCAGGTGATGGTTCTTGAAATCGCTTTCAAGGGGAAAGCGAGTTTTTCAGCTCAAAGCAAAGACATATTTTCTATCAAAGCCCTCCTTGACATTGGGGTGTGCAAGTGGAAATTGATGTGAATCTGTAGAGAAGATTCAGACATGGAGCGAGGTGAGGAGAGGATCATAGAAGCATCAGGCTGTAGAGAAAAGAATAGAGGGGTTTGGACAGGGTTGAAATCCTATTGTGGTCACTTTGCTTGTGTGACCTGGGGAAGTGACTTGGTCTTTCTGAAGCTCAGTTTTCTCATCTACAAAATAGGAAAGCGGTATGGAACTTCCAGGGGCTTCCCTGGTGGCTCAGTGGTAAAGAATCCACCTGCCAATGCAGGAGATGTGGGTTCAATCCATGAGTCGGGAAGATCCCCTAGAGAAGGAAATGGCAACCCACCCCAGTATTCTTGACTGGAAAATCTCATGGACAGCAGAGACTGGCGGGCTACAGTCCATGGGATCGTAAAAGAGTCAGACAAGACTCAGCAACAACAAATGGAACTTCTGGGCTTGAGATCTGTATCCATATCCCCTACCATCATAGTCTAAGGCACAGTGTGGATAGGTGGGTTTCCATAAGGAGTTGGACAGAACACTGAGAGATCAGACTCCCAGGGGCTCTAGGCCTGGAATGGAACAGGAAATTTGGGCTTCCCTGGTAGATCAGTCAGTAAAGAATCTGCCTCCAATGCAGGAAACCAGAGTTTGATCCCTGGGTTGGAAAGATCCCCTGGAGAAGGGAATGGCAACTCACTCCAGTATTCTTGCCTGGAAAATCTCATGGACAGAGGAGCCTGGCGGACTTCAGTCCATGAGGTCACAAGGGTCGGACACAGCTTAGCAATTAAACCATAGTCCCTATAAGTCTATCTCAATTGTGTGGCCTCAGCTCCTTCACCCATGACAATAATCTTACCTGTAATCAGGAAACATGTCCAGCTCTCTGAGAGTCAGCTTCCTAAATCCCAGAACCATATCCTTCCAGTAAGGGTCCTTTAGAGGAAGAAAAGAAGGCAGCACAGAGATGGATGAACATCAACAAGAGTGATAATAACAAAGACTTGTGTAATGTTTACCATGTGTAAGGCGCTGTTCCAAGCATTTTACTCATACCAATCCATTTAATCTTCACAACAATCCATTGAGGTAGATGCTGTTTTTAGTCCCATTTTATAGATGGGCCCACTGAGGCTCAGAGAGTTTAAATAAGTTGTCTCTGGTCACCCAGCTAATAAACGGTGGCACTGAGATTTGAACCCACACAGTAGGGCTTCAGAGTCCATGTTCTTAACTGTGGTGCTACGTGAGGGTAAGAATAAGGCTAAGGATGAATGATATGGTAGGGTCATAAATAGGGGAGGAAAAAAAGGGGTGACAGTGAAGATCACCAAGGGATGAGAGGGGGAAGTTGCAGAGGGAAGGGTCAGACAACCCAGTAGGGGGAGATTTTGGCCTCACCACTGACCACCTTGAATTCTCCGAGACTTAGTTTTCTTGTCTGTATAATGGTGTTAATAGTCACTCTCTCTCTCTCTTTTTTTAAATAATCACTCTTAGAAGGCAGTTTAATAATAAAATGGAAAACAAAAATAATTTTTAAAGCAAAAATAGAACTTTTTTAAACCTTAGTTATTTCTTTCTCCTTTTTTCAAGACTTTTTTTTTTTAATGTGGACCATTTGTTTTTTCAAGTCTTTATTGAATTTGTTACAATATTGCTTCTCTTTTATGTTGTAGTTTTTTGGCTAGGAGGCATGTGGTATCTTAGCTCCCCAACCAGGGATCAAACCCACACCTCCTGCTTTGGGAGGCCAAGTCTTAACCACTGGATCACCAGGGAAGTCCCACAAAGATAGAACATAAAGCAAACCTGTTTTGAACACAGGAGTCTGCCTAAGAGGCTTGAAGGACCTCCCCCTCCTCCCACCCTGCCTGGGCACGCCTTGATCTGTGATCAAGGCTCTGTTCTCTGTATGGTTCATGGCCAAAGACGTCTCACTCACCGGAACGGCTTCACGGAAGAGGTTGTAGCCTGAGACTGGGGCCAGGCCCATGTTTGCGGCGTTGGGAGACCCGATGAGGCTCAGGAGATAGTTGAAGGTCTGCTGGTTCCAGTGCCTGAAAGGATCCCCCAGAGTCTTGGTCACCTAATGCCCTGAGCTGGACAAGAGAGCTCCCAGGGTCAGCTTGCACGGGACTGTGCTCAGGCTGGTAGGATGTGTCCAAATCCAGAAATTCACCCCATTCACTCTGCAGTGACCCAAGTGCTAGTCACCGTCCATAAACTTTTTCATATTTCGACATTAACAAAGAGGAAGGACAAAGGATGCTCCACGACCACAGAGAACAGGCTTGTGGTTGTCAAGGGAGAGGGGCTGGGGGAGGGGCGGAGTGGGAGGCTGGGGGTGGCAGATGTAAGTTATTATATGTAGAGTGGATAAACAGCAAAGTCCTACTGTATGGCACGGGGAACTACAATATACTCATATGCGCGTGCTAAGTCACTTCAGTTGTGTCCGACTTTTTGCAACCCTGTGGACCATAGCCTGCCAGACCCCTCTGTCCGTGGGATTTTCCAGGCAAGAATACTGGAGTGGGTTGTCATGCTGTCCTCCAGGGGGTCTTCCTGACCCGGGGATCAAACCCGCATCTCTTATGTCACCTGCATTGGCAGGCAGGTTCTTTACCATGAGCACCACACCCACTATACTCAGTATCCTATGATAAGCCATAGTGGAAAGGAATATTTTCAAAAAAGAATGTATATAGATTAAATAAATACATAACTGAATCACTTTGCTCTACAGCAGAAATTAAAACAATATTGTAATCAACTATACTTCAATTAAAATTTTTTTAAAAAATGCTCCAATTTTCAGAGCAGAAATGGAGAAACGGACATAGAAAACAGACCTAAGGACACCGCGGGAGGTGAGCAGGGAGACGGTGAGATGTATGGAGACAGTAACATGGAAATTTAAGTACCATATGTAAAATAGACAGCCAGTGGGAATTTACTGTGTGACTCAGGGAACTCAAACACGGGCCCTGTGACAATCTAGAAGGGGGAGATGGGTACGGAGATGGAAGGGAGGTTCAGGAGGCAGGGGACATGGGTGTACCTATGGCTGATTCTTGTTGATGTATGACAGAAAAACTGCAAAATTCTGTAAAGCAAATATCCTTTAATTAAAAAAATTAAGTGGCAAAAAAAAAAAAAAGACAAAAAAGAATGTTCCATCACAACCATGAATATTTGGAGCCCACCTCCAGCTTGGGATCATGTAGCTTCCAGTTTAAATGAAAGCTTTGACTGCTTTAGGGACTGTGAGTCCCGTGGTTCAGGCTCTCTCTCTGGGAATTCCCCACCCACCTCACCCCCCGCCCATAAACGCCCAGACATCGCTCACCGCTTCCAAACGCTTTATCTTTCTCCTGGGCACACAGCTCGACCACGTTTCCTAGACTCCCTTGCAGTTAGGGGTGGCTGCAGCCATGTGGCTGCATTCTGGCCAATGGACTCTAAAGACTCCTCCCTAGTGGCCCTCATGCTCTCTCCTTCCGCAGTCATTCACTGGCTCCTGGCAACATTGAAAGCCATGAGCAGGATGACAGAGCCATGAGATGGAAGGAGGTCAGGCCCCTGAATTGCCACCCACTGATCAGGAATATTGGTTTCATAATTTAGGGGCATGAAGATGAAACTTCTAATCGAGCCAATACTCATTTGAGGGTTCCTGTGTTGAAGCAGTCGGCAGTTTCTAAACTGAAACAATGACCTCTGCCACTTCTTTGCTAAACTTGAACATCAATCCACCCACTTAGACGTCTTCCTGATAGCCGGATGCACTGGGCACTGACTGCCGCCCAGTTTAAGGAAGAGATGGAGACAAAACCTTCATCTGTCTGACACACATGGCTTCTTGGCCTTTCGGCCACGGTTAAGTGTAGCATCTGTCTGGCACACAGCAAGGACTTAATATGTGTTAGTATTGTCTTTACAGCACGTCAGGACAAAGCCTCCAGGAAGAGTCATTCTTGGGGACAGGAACTCTGAGAGGGGACATCCTCTCTGCAGACTCTGCCCCGACCACCCGCTAGGACCCTCACTCACGCCTCCTGTGGGTTGCTGGGCTCCGAGAGGTAGGGCTGCCAGAGACCGGCAGCCACGTCGGTGGTGGTGAGTGGGGTGAAGCGGTCTGCATAGACCATCACATCCAGCGACTGCAGGACCGAGCGATAGCGCTCATGGATGCAGAGGGCGGTGGACAGCCCGATGACGCCCGCTCCGATCACGACCACGCGCATCGTGCCAGCCTGCGGGAAGGAAGGGTTGAGGTGGGCCACCCTCACCGTCACCTTCATCGTTATCATCACCACCCACTAATGGCTTAGAAGATGCCTGACACTGCCCAGCCCTTTTTATACTTGGTCCTTTTGTTGACCCTTACCCAGGGGAAAACTGAGGTCCAGAGAGGCAAAGCCACTTGCCTAAGGCCACACAGCCAGTAAATGATGCAGCTTTCTCTGGGGAGCCTCCTCGAATATCCTGTCCCCAGGCTGGGAGAATAAAAAGTACACAGCAGAGTGCCTAGCCCAGCTGTTGGCTAGGTAGTCTAGTGGTTAAGATAGTGTGTGTGTGTGTGTTTAGTCTATAAATCGTGTCTGACTCTTTGCAACCCCATAAACTGTAGCCCTCAAGGCTCCTCTGTCCGTGGAATTCTCCAGGCAAGAATACTGGAGTGGGTAGCCATTCACTTCTCCAGGGGCAGCGGGGATCTTCCCAACCTTGGAATTGAACCCTGGGCCTCCCACACTGCAGGCTGATTCTTTACCATCTGAGCTACCAGGGAAGTCCAGTGGTTAGGACAATGCACTTCAAATCTCAGGTCTCAGCTCTGCTGTCTGCTGGCCATGACCTTGGGTAAGCTGCCTCTCAAGACTCAAACTCTTTCTCTGGAGAAATGAGAAAACTAACTCATGCCTCAGAGAGTAGATGGAAGTTTTCACAAGGCAGCAAATGTAAAAAGATTAACACAGTGTCCAGGGCAAAAGAAGCGATTTCCTGACATTTCTGGAGCACCTACTGTGGGCCAGCCCTGTGCTAAACACTTCTTGTGCGTCACTGCACTTAAATCTCCCACATTCTTAAGAGTTAGGGGCTGGGGTTATTGATCCCATTCTACAGATAAGGAAACAAAGCCTCAGAGAGGTGGAGTAGCTTACAGAAGGTCACACAGCCAGTAAATGGTGCTGCCAGGATTTCATTTTAATTCAAGTAAACTCGATACACATTTACTGCACACCTACTGTGTGCCAGGCTGGCAGCTGTGAGTATCTGGGATGCATTTTTTGGCCTCAGAACTCAGACCTTCAGAGTGCATCACCTCCAGGCCTGCCTGGGGATACTGGGCTGCTGGGTGTCCTCAGAAATTTAGAAGACCTAGCAGCTTTTGACCTTGAAGCTGCTTGGTCCGTGCACAGCAGGGAAATATTTTGCCGGCTCCTGCTAAGGCAGAACAAGGGGACTTTTTGTGCCCAGAAGGGCCAAATTCAACTTTCCCTCCTCTTTGCTCACAACTCTCCTCCCACGGACCTTGCCTCCTGGCAACTGCGGCCCGTGGCCCTGAACGGCAGGACATTCTCAATATGGCCTAGTTTTATAAAGGAGAAACGGCTCCAGCCCACAAGAACTGGACTCTGTTGGGGTTTCAGCAGCCAAGTTGGAGATAAAACCAAAAAACGGAAAAGCATCGTCCTCTGGGTGATTCTCCTTCCAGCCGCGAGCCTGGTTTTGGTGGCAGGGGGACCTGCTCAGGGACCCCCTCACCGTCTCCTCCACCCCTTGCCTCAGGAGATCCAATCTCTTCAGCCGTGAAATAGGGTTAACCCTCATCTTCCGGGTCAGCCTGAAGATTGAATAACAAGCCTGGTGAAAGTTCCTGGTATGGGGCCCGGCCTCAATCTGTAGTGACCTCTTTCTGTCCCCCAGCACCTTGAGAATAACAAGGGAAAGAACACTGGGTCTGGAGAAGACAGCAAGGGGAGTCAGATCTGGCTTCACTACTGGCTTGCTGTGTGACCTTGGCCAAGTTACTTCCCCTCTCTGGGCTTTCTGTCTCTACATAGACTCTGGAGATTTGACCACTTTTGTACCTTGACAATAAGAAGCCTGGAATAGAGGCTTTTCCTGTATTTTCCAAAATTCCCTGTAATGAGGGAGGCGTTGTGGTGTGCAGGGGTACCAGTGACAGCCCAGGCTGGGGGCTGGGCAGCCTGGCACACACCCTCTGTGTGACCCTGGGTAAGTCACTTCACTTGACTGAGTGAGAGATCTCTGGGCAGGGAGAAAGGGACTTCAGACCAAAGCAGTCACATGGCATGTCTCCAGTAACAAGGCTGCTCAGGGATGGCAAAGCCTCTGGTTGGAATTGAAGGCAGGTGCCCAAGAGAAGAACATGAGGCAGGACCCAGAGCAAGTTCTAAAACCTACTGGCCATTGCAAAGAGGGACAGGTAACAGCATGGAGCTCAGTTTCTCCAGTGTCTAAAATCTTAAAGATAAGCACGATAGCATCATGCAGAAGAAGAAACTGAGGCTCACAGAAGAGGGTCCACTCAGCCAAACTCACACATTTGTGATCAAAAGATTTGTAGAGTTTTGGGGTTAAAAAGTCTCTGTGAAAGGAAAAACCTGGCAATGGGGAGAAACAGTAGCAGCTGCGAGCTTTTCAACTCTTAGTATGTGTCCCTCATCGTGCTAAGAACTTAACATGCATTATCTCCTTTAATCTTCTAACAACCCTCGGGGTTGTCATCATGCCCATTTTACAGATGAGGTGACTGAGGTTCAGGCACCTGCTGGTAAGAAGCAGAGCTCAGGCTGACTTGACTCACAAGCCTATGTGTTAATCCCACAATTTGAAAAAAAACATGAAATCAAGCAGGTGAAGAGTAACAGCCAAAGCTTCTGGTTTTTGTTTTTTTTTTTCTGCATAAAAAGAAAAACCAAACATGAAATTCAATGAGTGTAGGAATTTTTAGTGTGTTGGTGGTAGGCACAGAAAATGTGTCCTAAATCAATTATCTCAGTCGAATAAATGAATCAGATTTGATACTAGTGCAGGAACTGAGTGTTTCTGCATGTATTAAAGTGGACCGTAAATGGATAAGGTCCTTATCAGAATCGGCAGTCAGACTGTAGGATCTAACAGAGCCAGCCTTGGGTGAAACCATTTATGCATGTGGGTAATTAGGTCTTTGACTCGGTTTGCACACAGCTCTGTTATCCTTCAACCATTTTCTTATTGTTACTGATGTTTCTATTAGTGTTCCTGTCTTCTGCTTTATGCTGTTAGTTTAACCAAACATGCTTGGAGTGTACATTCAGCAAGACACAAACAGCTGGGGTAGTTACATTTGTGTGTGTGTGTGTGTATAATTATAATGTCTACCTATCCGTGGAGCATGAAGGGAATTCTGGCCGTATGCCACTTGCCAGACACACACAGAAGCAGTACAGACATCCTCTTACTTTATCCTCGCAACTGCTCTGAGAGGTTCTACAGACTGGGGACTGAGGTTCAGAGACAGGAAGTCACTCCCTTAAAGTCACACAGCCGGTGTGGCACAGAGTTTAGATCTGGACCCAGTTCTGTCTGAGCTTCCTGGGCTGCACCATAGATCTCTTAGGCAGCCATCAAGAAATTGGCATATGACAGTGTGTTTACTTTCCAGTCTTCTAATAGTTTACTTATAACCTCCCTTGTCCCCAAAACAGACCTTGAAGCAGCTCATGCCTTTGATGGCTGCATGTGCAAAAAACAGGAAAGACTTGTTTTGTTTTTAAATCAAGTCACAGGTGAGTTATCTGAATAAATATAATTAGCTCCCTATGGCTACCTCTTACAAAGTTTCAGAGTTTATTTTTAAAATGAAACATATACTATCAATGCTGGATAACCAGGCCACTGCTCCCAGCCTCCCAAATAATAATTAACCTTTTATTGAGTACTTGCTACGTGCCGAGTTCTGTGCTAAGCCCTCTGTAGTTATCACCTCTTTTAATATCCAGGTTAACCCTGGAAGAGGTGAGTTATGATCCCTATGTTCTAGATGAGGACACTGAGGCTTGGAGAGGTGAAGGCACTTACCTGTGGTCCCTGCAAGGTTGTCACCTGCGTCAGGCTCTAATGTGGACCTTCTCTGCCGACACCGGAGGAACGCTCAGATCTTTTGTGCCCCTACCCCTGCCCCCAGTCACCTGGCGTGCCAAATCTCTGCAGCAAAGAGGCAGCTGCTGTGGGCCCAGGGTCCTATCTCCTGAAGGGAGGCTCCCGATTCTGGGGCATCCTGTCCTCGGCCCGGACTGGAGCTCAGGGTCAAAGTCTGAAGGGACGGACAGGGCACAAGGGGTGGGGCTGGGCACCCGCCGGCGCTCTCAGGGGCTGAATCCCAGCCAGGTTGGGAGACCTCACCTCCCCTTGCTCTGGTCCCTGACAAGTTGCCTGACTTTTCTGGCTGACCCCAAGTCCCCGTGGACAGGCCTCGGAGAGGGAGGGAGGAAGAAGGGGGGTTCTTGGAGGGCTGATGGGCACAAGGAGATCTGTCTCCCGGGCCAGCTGGAGACGATCCTCTTTCTTCCCTCTTCCTGTTGCCACCCTGGGGGAGGGGACGGCGGCTTGCTGAACCACTGTGCATCTGGCCTGAGGGGGTGGGTGAGTGGTCAGGCTGGCGGCCCCTGAGGGGAGGTCAGAGGTACAGGACAAGAGCTCCTGGGGCCAGCCAGCCAGCCTAATGCATTCTGGGATGCCGGGTGGATGAGACTCAGGGCCAAAGGATGGGTAGGTCTTTGCTCCTCTATCCCAGAGACAGGCGTGGCTGGACTCCAGGTCCCTCCTCTGCCAGAAATGGACCTGGAGCAGTGATTATTAGAGCCTGGAGAGCATCAGGCACCTCATTGTATGGATGGAGAGACTGAGGTCCAGGGACAGGGACCAACCAGCCCTGGGTGAGTCATCCTTTGGGTTGGCTTTGAAAGTCCAACCTCTAACCCCCTACCTTCAGCACCCTCAAATAACAATGTGCAGATGACATAAGAAAATGCCTGCAAAAGACTAGTGCATTCTATTTTTCTTGAATAATAAAGAAGATGGGGTGAACTCTGCCATTTACTTATATGATTCCATTTTATTTGAATTTTTTAAACAAATGTCATGGGTCACATTTATTTATTTATGGCTGCACTGGGTCTTTGGTGCTTCGCACAGGCTTTCTCTAGTTGCAGTGAATGGGAGCTACTCTCTAATTGTGGTGCGCAGGCTTCTCATTGCAGTGACTGGTCTTCTTGCAGAGCACGGGTTCTAGGCCTTAATTGCTCCAAGGAATATGGAATCCTCCTGGACCAGGGATTGAACCCACATCCCCTGCACTGACAGGTGTATTCTTAACCACTGGGAAGTCCCATGTATCGCTATTATATCTCACAACCTTAGGAAATTGCTTGTGCCTCTAATTCATTGTGGGAACACTTAAAAGTTAGCAAAAGTCAGCTAGATATCTTTGTGCCCTCCTCATTCCAATAATGATTTGGGTTTTGTGAATTTCAATGTGCCAGTTCTAAATATTTTGCCTAGATTATCTCATTTAATCTCGCAGCAACCCTAATAGTAGGTAGGGTCACGATCAACTTTCTCTTCATAGTTGAAATTCAAAAACTTGCTCCCAGTATCCACTATAGCTAAACATATGTCTATCTTAAAACCCAGCAAACCTCCTTTTATGTACATATCCAAGAGAAATGAAGACAAACACCACCCACAAGAACATTCAGAGCCCCAAAGCAGAAACAACCAAAATGCCTATCAGCTAGAGAATGGGTAAACAAATTGTGACATTTTCAGACAATGCACACCATGAAATATTACACAGCAATGAGGAAATGAAATGCTGCCACACACAACAGCTGGGTGAATCTCATAGTCAATTTGTTGAGTGGAAGAGGCAGGGAAGAGCCCACACAACGCAGAACAGGTGAAAGTAGTAGATGGTGATTGAGGATATGGGAAACATGCTTACTTCTGGGGCACAAGGAATTTTTCTTGGGATGCTAGAAGCATGTCCCTTTTCTGGGCGGTGGTTGTGGGAGTGTGTCAGATTCATTGGAAGGACTGATGCTAAAGCTGAAGCTCCAATAGTTTGGCCACCTGATGCGAAGAGCTGACTCATTGGAAAAGACCCTGATGCTGGGAAAGATTGAAGGCTGGAGGAGAAGGGGGCGACAGAGGATGAGATGGTTGGATGGCATCACCGACTCGATCAACATGAGTTTGAGCAAGCTCCAGGAGTTGGTGATGGACAGGGAGGCATGGTGTGCTGCAGTCCATGTGGTCGCAAAGAGTCGGACATGACTGAGCGACTGAACAACAATAATGCATACGGAAACAGCCATCAAGCTGCACATTTAAGATTAAGATGAAAGGACTTGACATGGAAAAGAAAGTGGTGGGGAGAGAGGGAATAAAAAGAAAGAAGGGAAGGAAGGAAAAAGGAGCAAGTATGAGAAAGGAAGGAGTGAGGGAGGGAGAAAGAGAAAAGAGAGAACTTGCCCATAGTAACACAGCCTACAAGCAGAGGCTCAAATTTGAAGCCAGCCTGGTGTTCCCAGATCCAAGAAATAAAAATAAGTGTTACAGTTTTTTAATAATTTTTCTAGTAGGACTTCCCTGATGGCTCAGACAGTAAAGGGTCTGCCTGCAATGCGGGAGACCCAGGTTTGATCCCTAGGTTGGGAAGATCCCCTGGAGAAGGAAATGGCAACACACTCCAGTACTCTTGCCCGGAAAATTCCATGGACTGAGGAGCCTGCTAGGCTACAGTTCACGGGGTTGCAAAGAGTTGGACACGACTGAGCGACTTCGCTTTCTTTCTTTCCTGTCTGTACCAGAAAATCTGCCATCTGGGGGGAAAAAAAATACAGGACACCCTGTGTTATGTCCAGTGACTGTCACCCAGGCAGTCTGTATCCACAGCTGGAACACGCAGCCACCACCCTGGAGAGTTTTACTGAGAATTGAGAAAGGCACCAGGCACCCAGGGCTCCCCCCCACCCCCCCCAACGTGGGAGGCTGGCCATGTCGTCAGAGTCCTGGGCTGTGGGCAAAAAGCAAATTCAGTATTTACTATATCCCCCAGAAAGGATGTGAGATTTTTGTCTTTATCAGAAGGGAGTATGAGTTTGTTTTTTTTTTTTAAAGAAAAAAGTGTTGAGAGACACTGAGCTGGTTGAATCAGCCCATTTTATGGTTGGGTAAACTGAGGCCAGAGAGCAGGAGGGATGCGCCCTTCTTCCTGCAGGGGTATAGGGCTTACTTGGTCTGCTGATCACAAGGACATTGAGAAACTACTCTGAAGTCCAAAGTTCACTGATCATACTGATAGGAGACTCCAGGAGGCCCCCAAAGGACCTTTGGAAGCAATTTCTGTCTCTGTGGCTGGAGCTGTTGAAGATTCTTCTGACCCATTGGCTGGCTGATAACAACATGGCCTTCTAGCAGCTCTGAAATATACTCAGGCCAGGGCAAAAGGATCCTTGGCCAGGAGAGTTCTCTGCAGGAAGTTGAACTCTGTGGGAAAGGTGAAGTTACAGAATAACCAGTTAACCTCACACACCCACACACACTCTCTCAGATGAAATTAGTTTTATTAGAACTTTTCTAAGTATTAGCATCATCATAACCCTTATAAATGTGTATAACGCTGATGGTAGAGAGAAGAAAGTACTAGTTACTCCCCACCACTAATCCCACCACCAAGAATACGGGCCATTAACATTTTGCGTGAATGTCCCCAAATGTTAAAATAACATTTTAACATTATGTTAAAACATTATGAGGCTTTTTTTACTTCCATTCTGTTATCAATATGGCATATCCTGAACACCCTTCCATAGGACTGTAGACCAGGGGAATCCGTTTCATGCAGGTTGCCATTGTATGTAGATATAACAATTTTTTTCATGGAGTTTGGTCTTAGCGTTTATTTATTTGTTTGTTTGTTTATTTGGCTGTGTCAGGTCTTAGTTGTGTCATATGGGATCTAGCTCCTAGACCACGGATGGATCCCCGGAGCCCCCTTCATGGGGAGTGCGGAGTCTTAGCCGCTGGACCACCAGGAAAGTGCCAGGATGTAAAAATTTGTCTGTCATACAAAGCTTGATAATCTCTTGAATCCATCCATGTTGCTGCCCCCAAAAGTTTTAACAGCTCCTGTATGACAACAGACAAACTGGGGGAAATCGCTGAGTGACTCCTCTGCTCAAATGTCACCCTGGCCAGAGGTTTCCCTGACCACTTAAACAGCCGCCTCCGTCACCATGTCCCCAAGACTGCTCTGTTTCTCTCTCCAGCCCTTTCTTTCTTATAAGGTTTTTTTTTGATGTGGACAATTTTTAAAGTCTTTATAGAACTTGTTACAGTATTACTTCTGTTTTATGTTTTGCTTTTTGGCAGTGAGCCATGTGGGATCTCAATTCCCTGCCCAGGGATTGAACCCACATCCCCTGCATCGTAAGATGACATCTTAACTACTGGACCACCAGGGAAGTCCTTCTCTCAAACTCTTTTTTACTACTTGGTATCATATTTTATTTATCTGACACTCATCTGTACATGTCATGTTCTAAGAACTTTACTGAAATTGATTCATTTAAAAATGACATATTTAAGTAGTCATATATTATATGCATATGTTAACATGTGTTATGGCAAATCTATTCACTCACATGCTGTTTGGCTTTATCTCCCACCTGATTGGACTCCACCAAGGACAGTGAGTCCTCTGCTTGTTCCCTGAAGGACCCCAAATTCCCAGACTGGTGCTCAGCGGAGGATGCACGCATGTTCAGTCACGTCCAGCTCTTTGCAACCCCATGGACCGTAGACTGCCAGGTTCCTCTGTCCGTGGAATTTTCCAGGCAAGAATACTGGAGTGGGTTGCATAGGCACTCTGTAAATTGTTGTCCAATGAATTGAGTGAATGTGAAAATGATATAGTGCCCAAGAATTGGCTGCAACATATTGTATTATGACATTCTAATAATTTTTTAATAGTTGTTAAATAAAACAATTTTAACTGAGTAAAATTCTAAGATGTAATTGACTTAATTGAATGATTCACGAATGATTCACAAATGGGTAAAATGCCATCCAACAAGTAGAAAGACGCTCTGAGGAGCTGGACAAAAAGGAAGCCTTTTATAGCAGAGAGGGGAAAAGAATGAATTGTTTCAGGCTTAGGAAACCTACCTATGAGGGACAGAAGGGGGCTGTGTGGCAGATTACCTCATTGGTACTGACCAGAAAATTCCAGAGTGACCAGTTAAGACTACGTTCCTGGAGGACGTTGTAACTGCAATTAGGTTAGATATTAAGTCTTGGTTTGCTGATGTGGGGTTTAGCCTGGTCAACTACAAATTGGCACTTGCTATTAGGACTTGCTACCTACCTCTATAAGGATTATATCATGTGCTGTAACAGCTGCTGACTTTCAACACCCCTTGAAAGGAGTTCAGAGTGGAGGGCAGAAATAAGACCCTCTGTGCTCTGGGAAAACCTGACGGAACAGGTCTTCAGATAGATCTTTTCAGGAGCTGATTTTATGGACCCAGTTCTTGCATCTCCTCATACCTAGAAAAGCACTGAAATCTTTCATGGTGATGATTGCTCCTCATGACCAGCAGAAACCTTCCGCAAAAAAAATATGTGCTTGATGGCACATACTTCCCCTTCACCAAAATCACGTATGTGCTGGCTTTCCCCCCACCTCTTGGGAGTAGTTCTCAGAACCATACATGATGCTGTCCCTTGGGCTAAATAGTCCTCATTTTGCCCCAAATAAAATGTAACTCACAACTCTGATGTGCATTTTAAAAAAAAGTCAACAGCACAAGTGACTCCATTTGGGGTCTGGTTTTTTTTTTTTTTTTTTTTTTTTAATGCACTATATATGTATTGTTTTATATTCATTTTCTATAGCTCCTACAACCAATTACTAGAAACTCAGTGGCTTAAAACAACAGGAATTTATTTTATTGTATTTCTAGAGGACTGTAAGGAGATCAAACCAGTCAATCCTAAAGGATACCAACCCTGCATATTCACTGGAAGGGCCGATGCTGAAGCTGAAGCTCCAATACTTCGGATACCTGATGTGAAGAGCTGACTCATTGGAAAAGACCCTGATGATGGGAAAGATTAAAGGCAAAAGGAGAAGCAGGCAACAGAGGAAGAATAGGTTAGATAGAATCACCGACTCAATGGACATAAGTTTGAGCAAGCTCCAGGAGATGGCAAAGGACAGGGAAGCCTGGTGTGCTGCAGTCCAGGGGGCTGCAGAGTTGGACACAACTTAGTGACTGAACAACAACAACTAGAGGTTGGAAGTCTAAAATCAAGATGATGGCAAGTCTGTGTTCTTTCTGGAGATGATGAGGAGGGAATTCACTCCTCGGTCTTTTTCTGCTTCTAGCAGCCACCTGCATCCCTCGGTTCATGGCCTTCCTCACATCACCCCAACCTCTGTGTTATCACATCTCCTACTTCTCACTCTGATCCTTCTTCCTCCTTCTTATAAAGACCTTTGGGTTTGTATCAGGCCCACTCAGATAACTCAGGATAATCTCCCTACCTCAACACCCTTAACTTAATCACAGTAGCAAAGTCCTTATTACCATATCAGGTAACACATTACAGGTGCACATGGACATCTTTGGGGAGCCATGATTCAGTGTGCCAGAGCTTTGTTATTTAATACTTGTGAATTGCAAATCAGTTGCTCTGAAAATGGAATTATCAGTAGCGTTCTCTTCCCTTCTCCCCTCCTAAGCTATCCTGGAAGAACCTCTGTCTCTTGTTTGAGTTCTAAAGTAGAAAAACAAGTGTCCAAGTAACCAGCTTCACCACGCCCTAGCTCTGTGACCACGGGCGTGCGACTAAACCACCCTGTGCATCAGCTTCCTCAGCCATGAAAGGAGAACCACAACCATGTGACGAGAAATAAGCAAAGGGGTTCAAGCCGGGACAAAGCAGAGAGGCTGCAGGAGCCTTGATAAGGGGTACCTAATCTGGCTTCAGGTCAGGGAAGTCTTCCTGGAGGAGGTGGCCCTGGGGGGTAGCATGGTGGACATTCACATAAAAAAACCCCTGTCCCCAACACATTTGCAAATCACTTTGCCTACGACCTAGCATACAGCAAATAACTCATTAACTGGTTGTTTATAATAGTTGCAAAACTGAGACTACAAGGACTATGATAATTAAGTAAAGTATGATGAAAAAAATGATTATGATACTGAGTGGAAAAGCTTCTACTGGATGCAAGAAAACTTTGGAGCTGGGTCTTCCACCAGGTTCCCCTCCTCTGCTCCTGGGATTCCCTGAAGCCTAGACCAGGGAGCTCTCACTTTTTTTCTCCCTGCCCCATCTCCTCACAGGCCACAAGGCAAGCCCACAGGTCTTTTCAGAGCTGGGTTTTCACAGAAGTGTTTAGAATGATCAAAATTTTAAATACAGACAGGGTCGGATGAAAACAGGATCAGTGAAAGTGCCGTATTGGAGCCTGAGGCAACGGGAAAGCCCAGTAATACAGTACCCATCCCATTCAAAATGTTGACATTTTGTTCATTGAGGATTTTTGGCATACCATTTGATTCCTGAAACTATAACCTTTCTCTGATATTCCCTGGTAGTCCAGTGGTTAGGACTTGTGCTCTCACCGCCAAGGCCCGGGGTTCAGACCCTGGTCAGGAAACAGATCCCACAAGCTGTGCAGTGTGGCCAAAAAAGGTGGGAAAAAAGAAAAATAGGATGTAGTCTTTCTCTTGGTTGAATTTTTGTTGTTGTTGTTTTGGTTGCCCCTTTACCTTTTGGGTTCTCACCCTGGTCCCAGCCCAGCTCCTGAGGTTTTTCTTAGAAACATGTGACAAGACAGACAGTTGTGACAATGTTGAGAGAACTTGCCGTGTGCCTGGGGGTCGGTGGGGGGAGATGTGACATCCTGGGAAAGTGCTGAGTCCAGTCTAGGGAGCAGGGAGGGATTTTTGGAGGTGGTGTCTGGCAAGAGTTAATGTGGGAGGGAAGAGGGCCCCTCAGCTGTAAGAGGAAGTGAGAATGGGTGGGGATGGCCTCTGGACCAGTGGGTGTGGGTAGAGAGGTAAGCAAGGCCAGGGTAGAAAGATTAGGGTTTAGGTGGGTTTTTTTTTTTTTTCAATTGAAGTATATAGTTGATTTACAATGTTGTGTTAATTTCTGCTGTACAACAAAGTGATTCAATTATACACACATACACATATACATGTATGGGCCTCAGAGGCGGCACAGTGGTGAAGAATCCGTTTACCAATGCAGGAGATGCAAGAGTCTCAGGATTTGATTCCTAGATCAGGAAGATCCCCTGGAGTAGGAAAAGGCAACCCACGCCAGTATTCTTGGAAAATTCCATAGACAGAGAAGACTGGTGGGCTACAGTCCATGGGGTCTCAAAGAGTCAGACACGACTGAGCACACACACACGTGCACACACACACACAGACACACACATATATACATTCTGTTTTAAAATAGTCTTTTCCATTACGGTTTATCATAGGATACAGAGTATCTGTGCTACACAGTAGGACTTTGTTGTTCACCCATTCTATATGTAAAAGCTTACACCTGCTAACTCCCATCTCCCACTCCACCCCTCTCCCAACCCCTTCCTCCTTGACAACCATCGGTCTATTCACTCTGTCCATGATTCCCTTTCTGTTTCATAGACTGAATCATTTGTGTCATATTTTAGACTCCATATATAAGTAATATCATATGGTATTTGTCTTTCTGACTTACTTCACTACGATAATCTCTAGTTGCATCTGTGTTGTTGCAAATAGCATTATTTCATTCTTTTTCATGGCTGAGTAGTATTCCACTGTGTATATGTATACAGAGGGTAAGATATATATACACAGCATAAGATGGTTGGATGGCATCACCAACTCAATGGACATGAGTTTGAGCAGGCTCCAGGCATTGGTGATGGACAGGGAAGCCTGGCGTGCTGCAGTCCATGGGGTCGAAAAGAGTCGGACATGACTGAGCAACTGGACTGACTGATAATGTCCTAACATATAAGGAAAATTCATTATGATGAAATAACATCCCTGGAGGACACAGGGAAGTCTCAGTAGTATGTCTGTCTTTTTTTTCTTTTTCTTTTTTTGAAGTATAGTCAATTTACAATGTTGTGTAGAAGTGTCTGGGTTTTTTAAATTTTTATTTATTTATTTATCTAGACCACATGGCATGTGGGATCCAAGTTCAATCACGAGGGATCAAACTCGTGCCCTCTGAAGTGGGAGCTCAGGGTCTTAAACACTGGACTGCCAGGAAGTCCCATGTGTATCTGTTTTCAAATGAATGTGTTCAGAATTGAGAAGTAAGATAGTCATCAGTCAGTTGAATACTGCCCATAATTTTGTCTCATGCTTGACATTTAAAAATAGGTGCTAAATAAATAAAGCAGTCTGTCTACCAAGATGCCAGTGTGTTGGGTCAGCTTCTCCAATATTAGGAGTTATGTTTCCCTCCATAAACTCTGTTTCCCAAATAGTGAATAGCTCCTGCCAAAATTCTCAAACAAAACAAAGTATATTCTGCCCTCTGTTTAAACATAGTTGCGTTTCTGAAAATTCAGTGAAAAATACTTTGTGTTGATTTGTCAAATGGAGTCAGATAATTATGAAAGGTGCTTTCGCCCACACAGGAGTCTTATGGGAATTGAGCAGTTCTTCTTGGGAGTTGGGAAGGGTGGAGGGCACTGTCCAGTGAACTGCAGGACTTTCAGCATTTTTAGCATTTCCAGCTCCTGCCCTCTAAACGCCAGAACCCCCAACAGCTCTCCCCATCTGCCAAGACATTCAAAAATATTCACACAAATTTAAAAAGAAAATAAAGTGGGGAGAGGGGAGGAGGACTTCCTTGGCAGTCCATTTAAGACTCCCTTCTTCCACTGCAGGGGGCATGGGTTCATCCCTGGTGGGGGAACTAAGATGTCACATTAAAAAAAAAAAAGTCCTAACCACCCCCCACACGCCACAAACCCCGTTGAGAAGAATGATACTGAGGGATTATGGAGGAGGTCCCAGCCCCTGGATCTAGGGGAAAGAGCGGGAGTATTGCCCAGGCTGCCTGTGTTGCTGGTTTGGCAGTGAGATGCACGGGACAAGGACTGGACCAGTAAATGTGCGGATGCGTGCGTGCTTGGGCTGGGTGAAAGAAGAGAAGTAGGGGATTTGGGTGAAACTGACGCTAAATCAAGCCACCCTTTTAGTATCTTCCTCCATGTCTCTCTCTCCCCTCCCCATACTGGTCACCTCCCCCCAGGACAACAAGAGCAGCCCATCCCTGGCCTCCCTTCACGCCTCTGTTCCACAGTCCATTCTCCAAGCCTTAGCCAGAGCTTTCTAGAGAGCACCCTGACTCCCTCTTCCCCATCCTTAGGCTCCAGCGGCTGATGGAAATCTTTCCGTTTCCGGCCACTGTGCAGGCTCTCCCCCGGAGATCACGCCCAGCAGTCAACTCCCACCCTCACCCGTTAATCCTGCTCATCCGTCAGGTCTGAGAGCAAAAGCCCCCTTTTCGGAGACGCTGTCCCTAACTTCCCAAGGTGTTAGCTGGGTTTCTGGACACATGGTAGGAATTCATATAAAAAGATGGGCAAAGTGAGTTTCTAGCAATTTAATTTACCTTCATCAAATCCCCTAGGGCAGGTCAATTCTATGTTGTTCACTGTCGAATACTCCATGCGGGGCACTTAATAAGTGCTCAATAAATATTTCATAAACGAATGAATGAACGAACATACGAATTTATGCACACCCCTCCTCGAGGTTCAAGGCGCAGGGACTAGCAGGTTTTTATTTTCTGTCTCTATGCCTGCTTGCTCCGCGCATTCCAAGCTGCGCGGTCACGGAACCTCAGTTTCCCGGCCTGCGCTGGGGATGGGCCTCTTGGGGAGGACTTGCTCGCCGTCGGGCGCGCACCCGCTTCGCAGGCTGGAGAGTCGGGCGCGCGCGTCGGGTGCGCTCTCGGGATGCGACTGGCTGGCCTGGGCCTCCCGCCGCCCCTCGGGACTCCCGCGCCGCGCACGCGCACGCGCGCCCCGCGTGGGCCACGCCCCCCGCCCGCGCTAAGGCCCGGCGCGCGCCGGCGCGGGGGGCGGGGGCGGCGGCGGACGCCGACGGGGAGGGGCGGGCCCGGCCCGGCTCGGCCCGGCCGCCCGCGCGCGGCTCTTGGAGCGCCCCGGGCCCGGCCCGGGCGGCGGCGGCGGCTTTAGACGGAGGCCTCAGCGGCGCCTGTGCGCCGTACCGCACCGCAGCCATGGCCCTGGTGACCCTGCAGCGCTCGCCCACGCCCAGCGCCACCTCCTCCTCCGCCAGCAACAGCGAGGTGAGCCCCGGGCCCGCGGCCCTGGCCCGGCCGAGCAGCCGCCGCGCGAGGCCTGGGCCGCGAGTGCGGGGCGCGGGGCGCCGGGGGCTGCGCCGGGACAGCTTTGAGGGGTCCTCGGGCCTGCGGGCACCCCGTTGGACGACCCCCTCCTGGGTAGCCGGACTGGGGTGACTGCAGTGAGACTGTGCATTGCCGGTGTACGCCCGTCTGGGGTTGACTCTGTGTGTGTGTGTGACCCCTGTTTGGGGGTGACTGCATGAGACGGTGTGTGTGACCCCCGTGGGGGGTGACTGTGTGTAAGTGTGACCCCCGTCTGGGGGGTGACTGTGAATGTGTGACACTGCCCCCTTGCCCCATCAGGGGTGACTCTGCAGGGTACTTGTCCTGAGACTGGAACTCCTGATTGGCTGCGTGAGATGCCGGTTCTGGGATTCCGGACCCTGAGTGCCTCCTTCTGTGTATTCCGGCCTGTCCCTTGGGGGCCGTGCCTGTGTAGTGATAGTAGGGAGAAGCCGCAGGGGTGCCCCTGTGAAGGTGTGAAATTGTTTCCCCTAGTGCACGCCCCTGGCTGTGGGTGTGAGTGGCAGTCCCTTGTCACTGTGTGACAGTGAGCTCAGGGTGCTGGGTGATGGTGTCTTAGGTCTCTGTGTGCAGCTCAATCTGGATTCTTCCTGTCCTTGATATCGGCGGAGGCTGGGTGTTTATGTGCAGCTGGCTGTATGGCCGAGGCCGATTCTGGGTTTCCTGTGATCGCCCCGGTGCTTTGAGGGGCTGAATGTGCCTCTCTGAGCCGTGCGGGTTTCTCTGGGTCTGTGTGACCCAGCCTGCCTCCTTGGCCCGGAGTCACTGGGGAATTCGTCCTCTGAGCCCACAGCTGTGCTGGACCGAGCCCGGCTGGGCCTCGGGCCTCCAAGCAGGAGAACTAGTTAGGGCCTTGGGTCTAAACTCAACATCCGTGGCCAGGCTGAGGGTTGACCCATAGACACCGCAGCTGGAGGAGGAGACGGGAACTGTTTATAGAGAAGGGAGAGGAGGCTGCTGGGGGAGGGCCCTGCAGGCAGGCCCAGGAAGTGACCCCGCCAGCATCTGGGCAAGTCAGGCCCCTTCTCCCTGGGGGAAGTTGACTGATAGCACTGATAACATTTCTGTGTGTCTCTGAGAGAAGAGGACCTGTTTGGGGTTTAACAGCCCTGTCCGTCGGGCCGGCTCCTGGTGGGCAGCTCTTCAGCCTGTTTCGTTGGGACTGGCAGGAACATTTCTCAACCTGGCTCAGGGTTGAACCTCACAGCCCTGGCCCTCTCGAGGAGAGGCTGTTCATGAGTTATCTTGCCTGCAGACAGAAGGTTCTAACAGTCCCTGCTCTGCACGGCAGCCAGTGGCCTGCCGCTGGGAAGTGAGTGCGGCAGCTTTTCACTTCTCCGCAGAGACATCTGTTCCCTTACATCATTTCTACTACCGCTGTCTTGCAGTTTACAAAGTACTCCTCTGCACTTAATTTCATGGTCCCTTCTGAAAAACAACGGGTGAAGAAATCAGCTCCAGGAGGAGGTTATTCGGACAGCCTATCAAGCCTGAAAGTGAAGTGAAAGTGAAAGTAAAAGTCGTTCAGTCCTGTTGGACTCTTTGCAACCCCATGGGCTATACTGTCCATGAAATTCTCCAGGCCAGAATACTGGAGTGGTGGGTTAAAAGTGAAGTCGCTCAGTTGTGTCCGACTCGTTGAGACCCCGTGGACTGTAGCCTACCAGGCTCCTCCCTCCATGGGATTCTCCAGGCAAGAATACTGGAGTGGGTCGCCATTTCCTTCTCCAGGGGATCTTCCTGACCCAGGGATTGAACCCGGGTCTCCCGCATTCCAGGCAGCCGCTTTAACCTCTGAGCCACTAGGGAGTGGTGGATAGCCTATCCCTTCTCCAGCAGATCTTCCCAACCCAGGGATCAAACCCAGGTCTCTCACATTTTGGGCGGATTCTTTACCAGCTGAGCTACCAGGGAAGCCCAAGAATACTGGAGTGGGCTATCCCTTCTCCAGTGGATCATCCCAACCCAGGAACCAAACCAGGGTCTCCAGCATTGCAGGCAGATTCTTTACCAACTGAGCTATCAGGGAAGCCTGTCAAGCCTAGGGCCTCTGATTCTAAACCCCACCTTCCTTGTGTTACTTTGCATCGTCTACTTATGCTGTAAATACGTTAAAAAAAATTACCATTTTTTTGACTGTGTTGGGTCTTTGCTGCCCCAAGGCATGTGGGATTTTAGTTCCCTAACCAGGGATCCAACCTGCCTCCCCTGCATTGGAAGGCAGATTCTTAACCACTGGACCACCAGGGAAGTTACCACATGTAAAATTTTTTATTATTTTATTTTTTTAACCAAGATGGAATTCACATACCATAAATCCGCCATTTTAAAGTGTACAATTCAGTGGTTTTTAGTACATGCCCAAGGTTGACCAGCCATCACCACAGATTCCAGAATGCTTTCATCACCCCCAAAAGAAACATCACAGCCCTTAGCCATCACCCACAGCCTCCCTCCCACCCACTCCTGCCCTGCCCTGCCCTCATCAAACTGTAGGCAACCACTAATGTTCTTTCTGTTTCTACAAATTTGGCCTATTCTGGGCATTTCATGTAAGTGGAATCATACACTGTGGCCTTCTGTGTCAGGTCTGTTTCCCTCGGCCTCATGTTTTCAGGGCTCATCCATGGTAGCGTGAGTCAGGACCTCATTCCTTTTTATGGCTAAGTAATATTCTGTTGTATGAATGTGCATTGTGTTGGACCTTGGGGTTGTTCCCATTGAGTATATTTTCACTTTCACTTTCTGGGCTTCCCTGGTGGCTCAGCCTGCAGTCCTTGGGTCGGGAAGATCCCGTGGAAAAGGAAGTGGCTACCCACTCCAGTGTTCTTACCTGGGAAATCCCGTAGACAGAGGAGTCTAGCAGGCTACAGTCCATGGGGTCGCAAAGAGTCAGACACGACTGAGCGACTAACACTTTTTTCTTTTCAGTATTCTACTGTATGGTTGTACCTTTTGTTGGACCTTAGGATTGTTTTCCCTGAGCATATTTAAAATTATTATATAGAAAGCATTATTTTCACCAAGTGCCAGTGACCTCCAAAATAATAAAACTCAGACAGCTCTTCCTTACCTTGAGTAAATCAGCAGCATTAGTGGCTCCAGGAGCTGGCAGAGCCTGGGATGTTCCCCGGAAGGTGAGGCATCTTCCAGGTGGGGTGAGGCATGAAGATGCAGGGGGGAAGGGAGAGGGTAGTGTGTGTGCCATCTCTGAGCCTCTGGTCTGACCTTCCTCTGGTTACTTCCCCTCTTTGGGCCTCAGCTCATCCGAAAGTTCCGGCTTCCCTCTCACATGTGTTCCTTGGCATAGGTAGCT
This sequence comes from Bubalus bubalis, assembly GCF_019923935.1. Lineage (NCBI taxonomy): Eukaryota > Metazoa > Chordata > Mammalia > Artiodactyla > Bovidae > Bubalus > Bubalus bubalis. Next base: position 8,530,324 of record NC_059173.1, on the reverse strand, counting down.
TCCTTCTCTGGAATAATTGATCTTGCATCGCCTTTCGTCCCAAGACCCTTAGAGAGAGAGCGAGAATTAAGTGATTTTGCATCCCACCCCATCACTTCCTTACTCCTCAAAATGCGCAACCTTTGTTGAGTCAGAAACGCTCAGGTCACTTCTTTCCTTCTCCAACCCGTGGTCCTGCCTGGCGTGGGAACTAAGGGAAGTCACAGCCCAACCCGCAGAGCAGTGCTTCCCTCTTTGGTTTTGTTCCTTTCCCCTCCATCTTTATCTCATTTCTATCAATTTACCATGAACCTTGTCTCATTTTGTGAGAACAAGCAGAGAGCCCAAGAAGAGATAAAGCAGTAGCTTTCAGGAACTGTGATTTTTGACCTCCATTCAAGGTGACTTATTTTCATGGGTGGATCTCCAGTTGCTTTGGGGAGGGGAGTATCAAATCAGGGTTTTTCAACCTCAGCATTGCCGACGTTGGGGCCAGAAAACCCTGTGTTGCAGGGGGCCCGTCTTGTGTGTTGCGGCGGATGTAGCAGCACTCTGACTGCTACCCACTAGATGCCACTAGCATCCTCCCAAAAAAGGCTCCGGCCTTGCCTGGCATCGCCTGCCAGGAGCAGTGGTCCTCAGTTGAGAACCACTGGGTTAGACCCAACAGTCTCTTCTGAGTTTGTTCCTCTGGTCGTGTGAGTTGTTTCGTGTATGTTTCACTTCGGGGCCGGAGCTGGTGGCCCTGTGGTCAGCAGAGCCGTCGTCCCTGGTGTTTCCACTTCTCCTCCAGCATGGGGTGGGGAGCATGAGAATGAACTGATGCTCTCTGCCTCTGCCCAGTGTGATACGTACATGATCTTATTAGCGTGGGGATTCCAGGACCCTGTGCCAGGCTCATTCATTGGTGAAATTGCCACCTGTGTGTGTGTCCCTGGCTGCCCGGAACCCTCCACACACGACCTTTTCCCACCACTGCCAGCCTCTGTCTGGTTTCTGTCCTCAGTCAACCTTGCATCTCTCGCAGCCATTGCTGCTTTCCAGGTTTCTCTCTTTCCCTTTCAATGCACCCTTCTGTGTAACATAGTAAACATGCCAGCTCTCAGTGGTGGAACGTTGTTGGGGTGTGTGTTTTCTTCTCATTTGAGTTTTCTCCTTGAAAGAAAAAGAAAAGAAAAATTACAGTTGGGGCTTAAATCATGGTTACTTTTGGAGCCTTTAACCCTCCTGGGGTTGTAACCTTTAGAAGATATTAAATATCCCTTTCTTTCATGTCTGGAAATACACTAAGAGCCTAGAAAGTTTTATATTAAACATGAAAGCCTTTTTGAGAACTTACCAAAAGCTTTGAGACCCCCTGACAGCCTGATCCTGGCTACCTTCTGTTAAGAAAGACTTGCCTGGAATGGTGGTGGTGGTGGTGGTGGTGGTGGTGGTTTTTTAAACTTGTGTGTTGTGGCTTAAAATGGTGTTAATCATTTGTGATTACCAGAGGGTTGGGATTGAGGTGAGGGGGAAATGGATAAAGGCAATCAAAACATATAAATTTCCAATTATAAATAAGTAATACAGACACAGTATACCACATGATAAATAAAATTAACACTGCTGTATGTTATATTTGAAAGCTAGTAAGGGAGTAAATTGTAAGAGTTATCAAAAAAAAAAGTAATGGTGTTGATCACTCAGCTATTGCTTAGATTGAAGAAGGAAACAGAGCCTCTTAAAACTTCACCTCCTTCTGCTAAAAGAGAAAAATGGGGGACTTCTCTGGTGATCCAGTGGTTAAAGACTCTGCGCTTCCAATGCAGAGGACACGGGTGCGATTCCTGGTTGGGGAACTAAAATCCCACATGCCTGCATGTCCAAATAAATAAAATTTAAAAGAAAGAAAAACTGGATGAGCTCCGAAGCAGCACTGGAAAAGGGAGAGCTCAGGGCGGAATGAATGTGTGGAGTACCTGGGCTGGCTAGGAACACTGCATTAGCGGGCACCCATCTGCGATGCCTTGGAAGGCAGGCGGGAAAACATCAGGAAACCTGAACATTCCTCTACAGGAATTCTTCAGGGGAGCAGCAGAGCAGGACTGGTCTGGGAAGGGTGCGGTGTTTGGAAGGAGCCAGGTTTCCTGGACATCTGTACCTTTTGCAGACACCAGAGCAGAAAATGTGAGCCTTGTGTCCGAGGCTCATTGATAGCGGCGACTGGGCTGTGACATTGTCTTCCTTTCTTTGCAGTTGGAGGCCGGCAGCGATGAAGATCGCAAGTTAAGCCACAGGTAAGCAGGCTTCACGTTTTCACCCTGGAGTCTTTCTTCCAAGCAGGTAAGAAATACTCTTGTGCCTTTCCAAAAGGGAGAACCCTGGAGAAAGACTACACCAGCTTTTCAGTAGGAGGAGGGCTTTACAGATGAATAGATATTTAACTGTAAACAGCTTTGATAATTATGTAACATTCAGAGAAGAAGAAAAATAATTGCCAGTATTCCACCACCTTGGCTTTGCCATAATGAGTATCTTTACAAACTTCCTTCCAGGTTTTACCTCTGCTTTAAAGAAAGTAATCATTCTAATATGTTCTCACTTTTCCATCATGCTTTTGGGAGGGTATTCCTTTTGAGGTAAGTACATGCTGATTTGAAACAGACATTCAGCCCCTCAGTTTATTAATTTAGGATGTGCGTGTGTGCGCACGTGCCTGTTAAGAAGTTTCTTAAGCTTGTAGTCCTCAGTTGCTATATTCCCAAGTAGACACTACAAGTATGGCTGTTTTTCTTTTCCAAAAATTGGGTGTTTTGTTGGCTTGCAGAAGCTTTAGTACTTTATTATATAATGCATTCTTCTGTTCCAATGATCTGGTCTTAAACACTGGCTCTTAAGAGTTTAAAAAAGTGAACGGCTAGATTAAGAAAAAAAAGAAGAAACTGCACAGAATTTCAAGGATACTGTTCTTTTATTTATTATTATTATTGTCTGTTTCATCTTGGGAAGGGGAGGAGAATTAACTGAAAGAGGAAATATGTGTTGAGAAGCAAGGGTCAGCCATTCATTGCTGAGAGCAGGCTTTCCTCCTGGTTAAACGCACACACAGGAGTGGTGGAGCTCCACCTTGCCTGTCTGTGAAGTTGCCTGTGTGTTTGAGGGAAGGAGGCACCCTGTTTCCTAAAATTCACGTGTGCAGGAAAATAATCGTCTAAGTACAATGGCCAGGTCCTCGTTTTCACATCACGCTGGAGGGAGGACCAGGCGCTATGACACAGCTCCCCCTTTAAACTGGGGGCTCTGCTTGCTCAGAGTCTCGAAGGCCGGAATCAGCCAGATTCCCAAGTTGGGGCAGTCACGGGCCGTGTTGAGAATCAGCCGGTGGAGGCTGGGAGGGGAGTGGAGGTCTGCTCCGGAGACTGTTGGGGGAGGGAGATCGGGGCGGAGGGCCTGTGGAGCGCCCCACGCCCCCAGCTTGTCTCCAGCCCTTCCCTGGACTTGGACTCTCTTCTCCCCCTCAAGCTGGTCCCTTTCTTCCAGGGCTCTTCCCCAGGAGATGGCACTTCGATGGTCCTCGGGGCAAAGAAATATTTTGTTTTTTATTTGCCCTTCCTGTGCTGACAACATAGCACTTTGAATTGTTTCCATTAATAAAGAACTTACAGCTGGCAGTGATAGGAAAACGTGTATGTGCTGCTGGCCAATAAAAGGCCCCGTTCTTTGTATCGTTCGGAGCTGAAGAGGACCATTCAGAGGGAAGTAAAGGCAGCTCTCTGCGGGGCCACATCGCATCCTCACAGCAACCCCAGGAGGAGGGGGTATTCCCACCCTCCACCCCCCAGGTCGCAGGTTGCATTCCAAGTGGGGCCTCCATTGCCCATAACATGTGAGTTTGTCATAGGACTCTGCCTCTCCAGGGAACAGTTTCGTGATTCAGTTGGACACCAGTGTTGCAGGTCAGGCATGCAGACTTGCTGAGGTCGCCCAGGTGGTTAGAGGCAGCATCAGGGCTGCAACCCAGGACCCCTGCTGACCTGTGACGGTGCCTCCCGGGAGGTCAGATCACCCTGGTGACCCACGTGAGTCCTTCTTCGCTGCTGTTAGTCCCCAAGGCCATCGTGAGTGCTGGGAGACCCAGGCTGGCTCTGGGTCTGATCCCTGACCTGGGCTCTGATCCTGTCCTCACAAGCGTCCCTTTCTTCTGCTCTTCACTCACCTTGACATTCAGGCCCCATTTCAGGCAGAGGACAAAGTCCTGCTATCTAGCCCTCTGAGCCCAACGAGAGAAGTGCTGAGGTCCCCGTGTAAGCGGCGTGACTGCAGTTCATTGGCATCTGCGTGGGGATTTGCGTTGCCAGACCTCTGCTCTCTGAGCTTCTTCTCGAGAAAAAAATGTGTGGGATGGCTGGTCATTCTTTACTCTCTGGTGGGAGGACAGTTGGAGCGAGGAGATCTCTCTTTGCTTCACATTCATCCTGAAGTTAATCTGACCTGATTTGGTATCTAAAGGGTGCTGGGGTGGGAGAGAAACTGGGGCCCACAGGGTTGTCCTGTTCCCTCGCCCCTTTGTCTACCCTTAATGGACAGCTTCATCTTGCGGATCCTCCAAGAAGTGATCTTGGACCCAACATGTAGCCAGTGAACTGCTGAGTTCGTGGGTCAGATCTTTCTCACCCTGCCCTCTTCCCCACCCTCTTCCCCCGCTGGGAGCACCATGGTCAGGCCCGGTTCACTGAGGGGCCACCCATCAACCCATCCTTGGACCTCAGTTTATCATCCAGCTGTCAGAGGGCTGGCAGTCTGGACACGCCCCCAGCTTCATCCTCCTAGTCCACGCAGCCTTTTCTGCCTTTCAGCCTCACCACTGGCCTTTCCTTGCACGGACGTGCCGTTTTTGAGTTCTACCGCTGCTCCCTGACCAGGCTTCTTCTCTAAGCCAGTTTCTTTTCCAGTTGGCCGCAGTCCTCACGGCCAGCTCCGCGTGCTTCCCCACAAACCTCTGTGGCTTCCCTCTCCTCAGTAGGTGACTCCTGGTTTCTTTCTGGTACCGCACCTGCCTTCCCTGGGCAAGCACCTGTGTTTTTGTCTCATCCCTAATTGTTGGGGCTTCCCTTAGTGACAGGGTCTTAGTTCTCCACCTGCATGTAGCATTTTAGGAAGCTTAAACATATTAACTTGGTTTTGATTCTGCAGTAAATTGCATTCGTGTACAAGAAAGACATTTGGAGGAAAGATAATGGGGTTCGGAGTCTGGCTCCTGCACTAGTAGAGATGCCCACACACCTCTAGGAATTACTGTGTCTCTGTAGGTCTCTGTTCTTGTATCAGTAAAGCAGATAAAGCGCTGGCCTTTCAGGGTTGACCAGTAGTTTGTACGGAGCTCCCTGCCCAGAGCCAGGTCCGTGATGGGTGTGGAGGACAGTGGCCATGACCGGTCTTCAGAGGATGGTGTTCCATCAGTGTTAGTTTCACAGCCCAGCAGTACAGGGTCAGACTCCCCGCAGGCGCCGGGCCCACTGCGCGGGGGCTGGGAGGGCCGTCCCCGTGGATGCCCGGTGACTCGGACCAGGGACCAGCCTGCATCGCTCACCCGGTGACGTCCCCGTACGTTGGGAGCAGGAGCGCACCTCTTGCAGAATCTTGACTGTCACCCAGTCGGTTTCTCCGAAGGCCTGGGGGCCGTCTGGGGAGCCGCTGTCCGCCCGCGCAGAGGGAAGATGAGGGACCTAGAGCCTGCACCGAGCCCTCACTGCCCCTCTGCCCTGCCCGCTCTGTGTGCAGCCTGCTGCTGGCCTCCGGCAGTCCCCTTTGGGAAACGGCACCGTTCGAACTGTGGGAACCAGTGAGCAGATGGCTCTGCCACAGCGGCCCCGGCTCCCTCGCCATCCTGGGAGCTGCCTTGGTCTGGCAGGAGACTCAAGTGGTCGTGTGCCAGGCAGGGCCCCCGGGAGGGAATAGGGTTGTGTTGTTTCCAGACGGTGGATCTGGAGTGAAGGTTTTGCTGCTTTTTTTTTTTTTTTTAAATCCAGCGTTTCCAAGTCAAGCACGTGAAATGATCATTAGAGTTCTTTAAATTTCTTTTCTTGCTTGCCCAAGCAAACACTTGGGCCAGAGCAGCAGGATTTTGTCTTCTCTCTTTTACCCAGTTTTAGTGGGAAACTGAACTCCTGTGCACCCGCCTTTCCCTCACTCCTCTCCCCATTTCAGAAATCCCCAGAGGACCCCCATCTCTGTGTAGCCTTCTCTCCTTCTCGTGGACGAGTCAGGATGGGGTGCGTCCTCGCTCTGCAGGCCTTGCCTCCCATCTTCTTTTAGAGCCTCTTCATCAATGCCTGTCTACCCTTGGAGCTTCCTCTGACTTCCTTGATGGTTTTTCAGCCCAGGCTTTGACTGTCCCTGTTGAGAGTCAAGTCTGTCTGGTTAAGTCCTGCCCAGAGGGGTTGCGCTTGTGCCGCACCCAGGCTCTGTGTAGCAGGCTGCTGTACCAGAGCTACTGCTGTGCAACAAGCCACCCCAGACTCGCAGCCAAAAATGGCACACAGGTTTACTTCTCAGCTCGCATGAGCCAGGAACCCTTGACATGATTGTGTTGGATCTTCTGCTCGGGGTCTCACGTGGCTGCAGGCAAGATGTTGACCAGGGCTGGGGTTGCATCTGTGCCTTGGGCCCTCTTCCAAGTTCACACTGATTCTTGATAGAATGCATTCTCTTGTGGCTATAGACATGGCTGGCAGCTTCCTCAAGGCCAACAAGAGAGTTTGCTGCCGTCAGGGAATGCCATCAGGAGAGAGATGATTGCCTTTGCCATCAGTTATAAACTAATTAAGGGAGCAGCTCTCCCATACTGGTCCCTGGTCCCAGCATACACTCAGCACAGGGTGCTTGCCCAGGTTCCTGGGTAGAATCCGCCCAGAAGTCTCAGTCCATGGGAGTTGTCGAGATGCGCCAGTCTAACGGAGAGAAAGACGCATAAAGAAGTAGCTTTCTGTTCAGTGTTGCAGACGTGGTAGGGTGTGTCAAGTAGAGGCGATGCTGGCTAGTGGGGAGGGGCCAGGAGCCCTGGGGAGCCAGCAGGGTTCGACCACCTGCCAGAGACTGTCCTGTTCTTGTGGCTCCGTGCCCACACGCCCCTTCACCCCTGGAGACCTGCCTTCCTCCCTTCCAGCCTGAACCCCAGGGGCCCCGCCGTGAGCGGTGTGGCCTGTCCCGTGACCTCCCTGACTGTGAGCTCGAGTGAGGCTGGTACTCGATGTCCCTTCCCAAGCAGTGGGTCGCCTGGGTGGGCACCGGGGGTGGGCAGTGTGTGCACATCAGGGCTCCCATTCACGAGGGGCTGTAGGTGCTGGGAACTTTGGCAGCTCGTCTCATTTCTGTCACCCCCACAAGATGCCGGCCTCATTGTAGGAAACCGCAGTTCCCTGGGGCCGGAGACAGGGTTTAGACTCTGGTGGCTGTGATCAGAAACCCGCGTCCCTTCCTGTCCCCTCCCTCACAGCTTTACTGGCAGCCGCCTCCCACCCCCACCCCCGCTTGAAACACTTGGGATGCACACACTTGCAACAAGTGAAGAGTTAATTTGATTCTGTTGGAATGTAATTAAAATTACTAAGGTTAACTTAAAATGAGTTTTGCTCAGAGTCTAGTAGGTTTCATTAAACGTTTGAAATAGCAGTGCTGAGACTTCTAAAGCGTGCCTCGGGCCCGGCCTCATTTTCCCGTGCACTTAGCACACCAGGGAGACATGTGCACCCGAGAAGGCGCGTGTGAGCCCTTTCTTCTTAGTGGTACCCACGATCACCCTGTGGTAAACAGGGTGTTTACCTGCTAAAATGTGTTACCTGCTGTGTAGCCTTTAGGCCAGTCACTAAACATCTCTGGGCCCCCACTGCCTCCTCTGTCAGGTGAGGTGAGATTAGATAACAGCTCCCAAACCCAGGAATAAGCATCTTCAGGCCCATCAGTTTAGTTCTATGTCACCGTGTTACAGCTTCTAACCATCCTCTGTAGCTTTGTAACAGTGCATCCGGAGTTTCTCCTTTATTCTCAGGCTGAGAACAAGGTCAGCTGTATTTGGGAGGTAAGGGGGGGCGTCTCGCTGAGTCACCCTGAGATGGCGAGAACTGGTATGGCCTCTGAGAGGAAGTGGACCCTCTGCTGGGACCCACTTCCCCCTCAGTGTGTGTTGGGCCAGGCACGCTTTGCCCCGGGAGCAGGGCCATGCCCTTGGTGGTGACTGCCTGGGCAGAAGGCACTCCCGCCTTCAGAGGTCATCTTGGCGTATGTTGTGCTGCCGTGAGACACTCTAAATTTGGGCAGCTTATTGGGAATATTCCTAAGACTAGGAGGAGGCCCACCAGAGTCTTTGTGCTTTGAGAAAGGCTGTAGGAAGAAAACAGGATTAATCAAAATAGGATTAATCCGGGTTGGGAGGAGCCACTCCCAGGGCATGCCAAGTGATGGGGCTGGGAGTGGGGGGTGGTAAGACTAGGAGTCTGGCCTGCGAGGTTCCCACATTGGAGCATGGAAAGCCCTGGAGAGGGTTCGCACTCCCGCAGTGGAGATGGTATGTGTTGATGAGAGCGCCCCACCAGGAGCCCGCCCCGCCCTGCAGTGTTGGGTGAGAACCAGGGATACATGACTGCCGTGTAAATTACACAGTCATGCTCCTGGCTGTGCTTGGCTGGGGCGGGGCCTCTAGGCCAGGTCTGTACACCCCCACCCCACCCCCTGTGTGACTGTGACCTCACGCCAGCCCCGCTGCCCTCCCTGAAACAGGAAGAGTCCTCCTGGGCTTCAGGGAGCTTCTGTGAGGCTGAGAGGGTGTCTTGTATATTGTGTTGTGCCTGGTCCTTGTCTGACAACAGGGCACCGTTACTTTCACTGATGCTGAGAAGCGACAGTCCCTTCTGCTGCCTTCCTGACCACCTTACGCCCCACCCCCCGCCCCAGAGGAGTTCTACATCAAAACCCAAAAAGGTCAACCTAGTCGAAGCCAAGGGAAAACAGCAGCCTCTGCCCGACCTGTCTTCCTCCAAGTTACACGGAGCCTGGCACCAGGTTTTTATCCGCAAAGCATTACGTCTTGTGTGCCTTTATTTTTACAATTAAAAGAATTTTTCCTTCATTGAGCAGCAACTTTTGAAGCTTTTTTTTTTTTTTTAATATTTTGTTTCAAAGAAGGCCCAGAGGCCCCCCCCTTAGGAAATGCCCCAGGGGCCTCCGTGCTCTGGGAGAAGTGACCCCCACACGCTTGCTTGCCGAGCATTGGGACCCGCTGGGGAGGGGACTGTTGACGTGGTTTGGAGGGAGCCGGGCCCGCTGCCACCTCCGGAGATTGCTCGTTTCTTCTCCCCAAACGTCTAAGCCCACGGTTCCATGCCATGTCTGGAGCCGGTGGAAGTTGGGAGCGTGTCTGTTCAGGGTTGCGGTGGAGACCGCTGAGCCCCACGGCAAGTGAGCTTCCTCAGGAGCCCACTTGCTAAGCCCAGGTGCACCGTGTGGGCCCTGCACGCCGGGCGGGGGAAGGAGTATCTCGTGAAACGACCTGGTAACGGAGGCGCTTTTTATCTAAGAGTGGTTTGCCTTATCAACTCAGCCCACGTATATTTGGTGCCTGTGTATGTTTTGGGTTCTGTGCCGAGGGCTGGGAATTCCATGTTAAATATAAAAAGACGTTGTTAACGTTCCAGAGGTACCTTGTGTGTGCCATGTCCACTGTGGCTCCCAGAAGGGATTTGAAACAGCGTGTAACATTCAAAGCGAATCATCTGATTTAAAATTGGAAAGTGGGACCTGGAGAACATGGGGGAAAATAAAGCAAAGTGAGGGGACAGTTGTATGTGGAATTCAAGGCATAATGTGGGTTGGTGTAATTACCAGAGTTTGGCTGTATATCTGACTTTGAGTTTCCGAGGAGTCAAAGCAAAGAAAGAAACGACCATCCCTTGCTTGGTTCACGGTGTCCTTAAAAGACCACCAGGTTGGTCCCCCTGAAGAACCGTTCCTGAGGGTGGGTATTTGTGAGGAGACCCAGTATGATGGGCGGTGAGTCAGCTTGCCTTAGGCTGGGCCCTGAGGCCCATCCCACCAATTTACCTGTGCGTTTGTGGTCTGGAGAGGTGAAGGTGGCAAAAGTACGTGGTGCCAGAGCCGCCCAGCCACCCAGCTACCAAAAACAGGATGCTGAACAACATCCTGCAGGCCCGCAGAGTCCCGACTCCACTTGCCTGTCCCGACTCCGGCTGCCCGTCCTGACTCCACGTGCCAGTCACAACGGGAGGCTCTCCGGGGCAGGTCGCCCCCCCAGCCTTTTCTCAACATGCAGTCTCAGAGCAGGAAAATGCTAAAATTAGGGCTCATGTGGGCCAGCGCCCTGCGTGTGTACTCGAGGCCTTCAAAATCTGGACACCCAGAGACCGAGAGGAACTGGGAGAGGGGAGTTTCCCATCATCCTCCACGGCCTTGTGCGCAAAGCAGGCTGCTGCTGTTCTGGAAGTGCGGAGGGAAGGTGGTCCTGAGGCAGGGACAGATCTTGGGTGCTGAGGGGCAGAGCATCCCTGAGAGGGAACCGGGAAGCCAGGATGTCTGCCAGCGATGATGACCAGCAAGAGGGTCTTAAGCTTTTATCACTGGCCCATAAAGAAAAATTGTTGTTTAGTCCCTCAGTCACGACTGACTCTTTTGCGAACTCACGGACTGTAGCCCACCAGGCTCCTCTGTCCTTGGGATTCTCCAGGCTAGAAGACTGGAGTGGGTTCTCATTTCCTTCTCCAGGGGATCTTCCTGACCCAGGGATCGAACCTGCACCTGCTGCATCTCCGGCATTGGCAGGCAGGCTCTCTCCCACTGAGCCGGCCACTGGGGAAGCCTAAGAGGAAAAATGAGAGGCAGTGTTTTGCCAAAATCCAGTTAAGTGGAATTTTTTTAGAAGTAATTTTAAAAATTTAGAAGCAGTTGAAAACATACATAAAAGTTGCAAATGGAGTACAGAGAACATTTTTCTGTAATGTTTTGAGAGTAAGTTGCCAGCCAGATGCCATTTGAATATAAGCAAGGACGTTCTCCTACAGAGCAGGCCATTAACCCAGCTTGACCTGATCCATGACTCCATCTAATCGTCAGACCCCGTTCAGGGTCCACCATTGGCCCCAGTGGCGTCCTTTGTTGGAAAGGGTCCAGGTTAGTATTGCCCCCTGTGCAGCATGGTCCTGTCTGCTGCGTGTCCTTCAGTCTGGGATGTTCCTCAGTCTTTCTTTGACTTTGACGACCATTTGAAGGGACAGGCCATTAGTTTGTAGAATAGAATGACCCTCAGTTTAGGTTTGTCTAATGTTCCCTCAAGGTTAGATTCAGGCCGTGCAATGCCAGGTGGTGTTCGCCGTGGTCCTCAGGTGGCTTTGCTGGGCTTCCTCCCTTCACGGGTCTTCTTTTCCCTTGCGTTGTGAGGTGTCTCTTGTGGGAACACTTTGAAACTGGCTCGGCACCCAGTGCCCCCTCAGCTTTTCCATTTATTTGTATCTGTGTGGACACCTGTTTGTTTCGTGCAGTGGTTCACAGTCTGTTAACTGTATTCTTGACTTCAGGGTTCAAACTGCCCCTGATTTGGCCTGTGGGGGCTCGTTCAAGTTGGCTTCCGTGTCCCTGGACGTGCGCATCATCGTTTGAGCACAGCCTTGTTTTCCGACACCAGAGGGCAGGCCTCGCCTTGTAGTTTTTGCCCCGTCTCTGAAATCCATCATTCCTCCGCGCAGCCCTGGTTCCTTTTAGTAGAAAAGAGATTTCGAAGTAGGCAAGTGGTTTTTGTGATGTGTAGAAATAGCAAATCACTGTGTTGTATGCCTGGAACTGGGGCTTCCCGGCTGGAGCAGCAGTAAAGAATCCTTGCCTGCCAATGCGGGAGACGGCAAGAAACGCAGGGGAGATCCTGGGAAATCTCGTGGACGGAGGAGCCTGGTGGGCTGCAGTCCATGGCAGTCCATGGCAGTCCATGGGGTCGCAAAGAGCAGACACAGCCGAGCGACCGACATACACCGCGTGCCGGGAACTGACAGTGGTGCAGGTCAATTATACATCCACAGAAGCTTTTTAAAATAAAGCGTTTATGAATCCCTTTAACCCCTGTGAATAATCACTGAAAAGGATAATTGATGGATGAGATTAGGGGCTGGTGCTGGACCTAGAAATCTGACAGTGGAATGCAGAACACGGGAAGTGGTAGATGCAGGTTGCCAAGTTCTATTTATTTGGGTGTTAGTTGATTGATGGGCCCAGCTGAGAACTAAATGTCCACTAATTAAAAAAAAAAGGCAGAAAATATTGCCATTTTTTTCATGTACTCCGTAAAGCCTCCTTGAAACTCATCCTGCTCTCTAAACCTAAATGATATTAACAAGGGCTTTTCTTTTGAAGAAATAAAATTATACCAAATTAATCTGGGAAACAAAAGCAAAGACACTGAGGCAGGCATGCTTATTACTACTGTTGGAGGTGTTCTCTGCAGGTCTTTTCAGCGGGCAGAATTTGGGACTGTGTGGCTGTATGTGCACACACATACACACACGTGTTACACATTTGCATCTATATTACTCTATTTATGTTGAAAACCATGAGTTCAAACTGATACCTTCAATTCCGATCCAACATCTCCGGGTTCCTTCTAGTTTTTTCTCGTTCCATATTTGTAATCCCTTTTCTCATAGCGCGAGAAACCTGCCTCCCATTGTCCCTAAAGTGTTTATTTGTCTGATCAACCCCCTTGTCTGCCACCAGCCCCTCATCTTTGTGGCCACCTCTCCGCTCCTTACCACACCCCCTCCCCAACCTGGAGGCCCTCCCTGCTCTGCCTACCAGAGGGTTTTCAGTGGGAAAAAGAAGCAGACTTGCTCTTTTGATGCTGTTTTCCCAAGGTGTCCACTCAGCAGAAGTTTGACACTTTCTGGAGAGACTTGTGGTGTCGTTTCCTGGCTTTTCCCCTGCTGGGTCACTAGAACTTGGATAAGCCATGTAATCGCTCCGAGCCTCAGTTTCCCTGTGTCTGAGAGACTCACAGATGGATGCTAAGGGTATCCATGACGTGCCCAGCAGGACACACAGCACAGATGTTTATTATTGACTTTACCTTTGCTGAGTGCACATTACCTTCTGGGCGCTGAGAGATGGAGAAGCCACAGCTTTGATGCTCCAGACTCTGGTGACGTGGGCAACTTAGTTGTGTTGTTTGAAGCACTCGGTTGCCAGGAGGACCCGACCTCTGTGTGGCTGTAACAGCATTTATGCAGCAGCGAATCTTTTTTTTCCCCAAAGGTTGTAATGCTTAATCAGAGGGGTCTGATAATTGATTGAAGCTTGAGAAATATTTTCCCAGGTCACATGTTTTCATTGAATAACCGGACACCTTGTTAATTTATTTTTTTTAAAGATTTGCATTAATTTATTATTTTAGGCTGCGGTGGGTCTCTGTTGCCGCACCTCGCCACCTTCTCCAGTTCTGACGAGTGGGAGCTCCTCTCGAGACGCGGTGCGCCGGCTTCTCATTGCGGTGGCTCCTCTTGTTGAGGAGCACAAGCTCTGGGCTGCGTGGGCTCAGTAGCTGAGGTGCATGGGCTTAGTTGTCCCACGGCATGTGGGATCTTCCTGGGCCAGGGATTGAACCTGTGTCTCCTGTGTTGACAGGCAGATTCTTAACCACTGAGCCACCAGGGAAGCCCTTTAATTGATTTTTTTTTTATTGACGTTTGGTTGATGAATGACATTATGTATAAGTTACAGGTGTGCAGTATAACGATGCACACTTTTTAAAGATCGTGCTCCGTCTGTAGTTATTATCAGCTTCTGGCTGTGTTTGCCATGTTGTATCATACATCCTTGCTGCTTATTGTACACGTAATAGTTTGTACCTCTTGATCCTCTGCCCCTGGGTTGCCCCTCCCCACTGGTAACCACAGGTCTGTTCTCTGTATCTGTGGCTCTTATGTGTTCTGTCCGTCCTGTACATGTTGAGCACCCAGTGCCGTAGCCACTCAGAGACGACCAAGGTGAGTTAGTCACAAAATGGCTTTGAGGCTGGAGGAGGTACATAGCTCAGTTTGTGAGTATTTACTTCTGAGTATAGACTCTGCTGTATGTCAGGCAGAGAGGGGGACTTAAATAATTATGTGTGTCCTGGCCCTAGAGTCCCATGGTGAAGTTAAATACGCTGGCGTGAAGATAATATCACTACCAGTTAGTAGGTAAACAGGGCCAGGAACACAGTTTGGGTCCTTGGGGTCCTGTCCCATTCTAAGTATATGACCTTGAACGAATGACTCACCCTCTCAGTGCTCAGTGAGAGAAGGTGTTGTAAGATGTTGAAAAGCATGGCTTGCAGCCAGGGCGGCAAGGGGGGGCTTCCTGGAGGAGGTGTGAATGTTGGCAGGTGGGCAGGACATGAGGAGGCTGTGTGTAGAGACACAGAGTAGGAGAGCTGACAGGAGCAGTGACAGGTGGGGTGGAGCAGAGAGCGTGTAGAGTGTGGGAGGAAGAGTGTAAGAGGCGATACAAGGAAGCTTTTTATTATAAGTCACTTTTGCTAACTGCACTATAAGCCTTGAGGTCAGAGCGTGTAAAGCTTAGGTTAGAAACATGAATGGCTGGGGCTGCCACTGCAAGCAAGTGCAAATGGCTTCTCTAGATGAGGCCACATCATCGAACGCCCTGGAGCTGGGATCTACGCAACAAGGGCAGTGGCTGGGAACGGCATGGAGCAGGTTAGAGGCCAGGGGTCCTCTGTTCTCCACCCTGATTCCCACTAGGCTGCAGGCTCCCAGCGTAGCTGTGCCATCCGGATCATAGCTGCTCACCACACGTGGCTGATTAAAGCCCAGTATTCCTGGGCTTTCCTGGTGGCTCAGACAGTAAAGAATCCACCTGCAATGCAGGAGACCAGGGTTCCATCCCTGGGTTGGGAAGATCCCCTGGGGAAGGGAACAGCTACCCACTCCACTATTCTTGCCTGGGAAATCCCATGGTCAGAGGAGCCTAATGAGGTACAGTCCATGGGGTCGCAAAGAATTGGACACGACTGAGCAAATTTCACTACTAAAGTCAAATAAGACAAATTCAGCTCATCCACCTCACTCATCACCTTTCAAGCGTTCAGACCATAGGCCTCTCCGGCTGCCATATCAGACGGCACAGGTGGAGGAGGTCTCCTTCCTCTTGGACAGCATTGCCCCGCAGGAATGCCGAGGACCCCACACAGAGCTGGGCACACGGGGAGTGGACATCGCACGGCTCACGGGGCTGGGGGCCTGGGAAGGAAAGGGTGCCCTCGCCAGGTTAGGACTGGGCGACCCATGAATATGGGATGGAGCTGCCTCCCAAAGAAAGGGCTGGGAACTGGGGACAGTTGAGACAGTCCATTCTTGGAATTTCTGAGTTGTTTCAGAAAGCGTTTCCTTCATGTGCCTGTTATTTCTGGCTGGCTAGGTTGTCTCTGCTGCCATTGCATTTCCTGTACAATGCGGCCTTTCTATCTCCGTGCTCACGAAGGGGGCTTTAGTCCCGGTGTACCAGACATTCACGGGCAGAGACACCAGCTCCAGCCTCCACAGACAGGGCCTGAGGGCTCATGGGGGCCATCGAGGAGCCCTCCTGAGGTTTGCGGAGCCAACCCAAAGCAGGGTATCTGCTATCCTACTTAAGCAGGGGGAGAAGTCCTGCTTTTGCGAGCTTGCTGGTATATTCAGCTGCTCGCTCCCACCCGTTGCTATGAAGGCACGCTGTGTAGCTGGCTGCGGAGAATGTCTCTTACTGTCCAAAATACTTGCGGACATTCCTTCTCTCTGAGAGAAGCCCACGCCTTCTAGCCAAACAATACATGCCCCAGCAGCAGAGACATTTGTAAGGAGCCCTGCCAGCATTTCTTGCTGGTGACCCCATTCCCTGAGTATAAGGCCCTGCAGAGCTGGAGTTTCCCTGTGGTCAGCACTCTGTGTGGAGCGGAGCCTTTGAGGAGAGGGCTCTGACTGGCAGGTGAATCAGGTGAGCTGTGGTCTACACTTAGAGCCCAGAGAACGGCCTTCGGGACGAGGCCTTACCCAATGGCCCCGTGAAGCACAAAATGGAAATACGGTGCTGGTACACCCCGGGGTCTCTGTGACTTTTGAACTTGAGTTCAAAACGAGAGAAACATCCGCGGGAGAACCGGGGACAGAGTGTTCTGTCTCCGTCTGCAGGGTGCCTGCCTCACTCCTGTGATAAGTCTTCCATCGCCTTTGTTGTTGAACCACTAAGTCATGTCCAACTGTTTAGAGATCCCATGCACTGTAGCCTCCCAGGCTCCTCTGTCCATGGGATTCTCCAGGCAAGAATACTGGAGTGGGTGGTCATACCTTTTTCCAGGGGATCTTCCTGACCCAGGGATTGAACCCAGGTTTCCCTCACTGCAGGCAGGTTCTTTACCATCTGAACCACCAGGAAAGCCCAGTATTTGTTAACCTCGATGGACTTAATGGAACCCCCTCTTGGAGTGTACATGGGGACCAGCTTTCCTATAGTGACAGCTTTACGAGCATTCCGTAAAGAATTATCGTCAAGTCCACTGGACAAACCAGCCTATTCCGTAATTACTGGGCAGAGCTGTGTGCAGTCGAGGGTTAATTCTATCCATGCAGAAGTTATTCAGTTCATTTCAAACAGTCCAGTCAACATGAAACCTTTTTTTAAAAAATTGAAGCATAGTTGCTTGACAGTGTTGTGTTCATTTCAACCTTTCTTAGAGTCTATACTTTTAAGCTCATGTTCTCTGGTTTTATTTCCCCCCCGCAAGATGTAGCATCAGAAATCCTAAAATCATAACCAGTTAAGTAACTTCTTGTATCCACTTCTATAAAATGAGTGTAATAATGCCTGCTGGGTTCTCCGTAGGAGAGCTTCTTGAAGATCAAATAGGCTGACATCATCCAGAGAGCTTTGTCAACAGCTGGGCTTATCAGAGGTCTGATTCATTGTTATGATTGTCATCTCAGATGACTGTGATGCAGGACTGCCTTTCAAGGGTAGGAACACCTGTGACTCTGAAAGCATTTGGTAGGAAAAGGGCATGTGTAGTTATTTGCTAACCTGTTGTGCTACTTCTGAGGATGGTATTATTTTGTTTTGTTTTGTTTTTTTTGACCTGGCGTGGCCTTCCTTCATTGCACCTAATCATGTTTGTATCCTTCCGAGAGGAGCACAGGTTTTTATGGGTGTTATGTTTCACCGGCAAAAACATATGTCGTGTACCTGCTGTGTGTATGAAGGGAGCAGCTTCCTCTGTGTCTTCTGTGATTGCTAAGTGCAGGGGTTCTTAGCCCTGACTGTGCTTCAGTAGCCATTTTGGGACTTTTAAAAAAAAAAAAAAGGTGCCGAGGACTCGTCACAGACCTTCCGAATTAGAACCGGCTGGTATTAGACCTGGACATGAATGTTTTAGAAGTTTTGTACATTCTTCCCACATACAGCCAGAAGTGGAAATTAGAAGCGTTACTATCATATTCTATTGTGCGATGTCTCTACACCGAGTGTTTCCCTTCTTCAAGGAATTATGTTTCTAAGTGGCCTGGCACACATCCAGACTGCCCAAATGCAGACCCTTCCCTTAAAGATTGTTGTCTTTACCTGGTCAACACTCATTTGGGCTTGGTGTACTGTGGTTCTCCTTACTCTGCAAATACTTGGCTATTTGAATGGCTGAGCAGAGCCCTGTAAGTGACTATCAGAACATCCACATAATAGACCAGGTGTCAGAACCCAGAAATATGGATTCCCAGACCAGTGCATTGTATGTTTTTAAACTTCGACATGCACTTAGAGTCATCGAGGCAGTGGGTTAAAAAATGAGGTTGCCCAGACTCTCCTCCAGACGCTTTCAGGAGCCAGACTGCCCTCCTTCATTTGTGAGAAAGAAGAGAATGTCTTCCCGCAGAGCTTGGGGAGGAGACGGGGTGGCACGTGGTGGGCGCTCGGGCAGCGGCGGTGCTGTTGGTGAGAAGCAGCTTCTTGACCAGCGTGGCTCTGCCCCTCCCCAGCCGCCCCCCCAGGACCTCCATTCAGTCCAGAAGGACCAGGTGACATGTCCTGTCCCGTAACGGTGGTGGTGGCACCCCTGGGGCTGATGCCAGGTCTTCTCTTTCTGAGGCTGTTTCCCATCTCTCTCCAGCGCCTGATGCGTCCACATGCTGGGAAGAAGGACCAGGGACGGGTCCTCTCCTGACTCCTCAGCGCTGCTAGGCCTGGCCCCAGAGGGGGCTGCAGGGACTCCACTCTGGTCCTCCCTCTGGGACAGACAGCGGCGAGGGCATTCCAGGGGTTAAGAAGGTGGGCATGGGCCAGAGAGACATGGGTCTCAGCCTATCTCATAAAGATTATGCTCCTGTGGCTGAAGTTTCCTCAACCATAGAACAAGAACGATCGTAGCATGTGTTTCCCTTGATCCTCTTGTGAAGGTTAATTTTACCATTCGGGAGCTGGGATAACCTTGCAGGCGAGGCCTTCCCAGAAGTCTCAGAGCCCTTCCTTCACAGAACATTGCAGAACCCACCGCTCAGACACACTCTCTTCGCAGCCCTCCAGGGTTCCTTTCTCAGGGAGTTCATCCCATCCTGCCTGGCATCGTATATAGTTAGTTGCATCCTTAACATAAGTATTTCCTCTGCCAAAAGAAGCAGGAAAAGCAGAGCTGGCTTCCGCCAGGTGGGTTTCAGCGTCTCATCCCACACTCTCTGGGACACCCACCTGCTCTTCCTCCAAAGCCTACCCTGTGCCCCCTGAGAAAGGGTCTCAGAGCCCCTCCCCTTCCCTCTACCTGGAATGCCATCCTCCCACATACACACACTAGATCTGCCTTGAGGAGCGATTAGCACGACTGAAGGCCTTCCAGGACGTATCTGTGCTTTTAAAAAACACCCAACAACCGTGGCAGCTGCCCATGGTCCCTGTTGGGCGAATGGATGGTGATTTGAAAGAAACAGAAATCCTTCGGTGTGTCGGTTTGAAGAAGAATGGGGTCCTCATGGCTTGGGGCAGGTTTCTGGGCTGCCAGCTGTTTTTCCTCGCAGTTTCTAACGCACACCCTATCACTTGTTCCCGAGGCCCACAAAAAGCCGTAGGAGTAAAAGTGATTAGAGGAACTTCAGCTGTTTTGCTCCCTCTGAATAGCCCTCTTTCATCAGGATAGGCAGGGACAAGGGCCTTTTTTAAACCCAAATATCAGGGAAGGACGAGGGTTCCAGCAGAGCCATTTGCCGTCTGGGTGGGAACGCCATCCTTCCTTCCATCAGAACGGGCACTCTGCCGCTTCCCTGGAGGGCTCCGTCCAGCCTCCTCTTCAGACGTCCATCCTTCTCCGGGGAGCGGGGAGGGCAGGGGCTGGGGGCAGTTCAGATCACACGATGTGACCACGGCGGGCGGTCCGGGACCTCTTCTGTGGTGCTGACATCTGCCTCTCCAGCCAGCCACCCCCCACTACTTCTACTCCTCAGAGGTTTTCAGCAAAGCTAGTATGTATCGCCACCGCCGATTTCTGTTTCCCTCCCGCGTCTGGGTTTCTGGGTGACATTCTGGCTGTTGCTGCTCGGAGGGTGGGGTTTTCTGGAGGACCCCGTCCGTCTGCAGTGCCCTGTACAAATTATGACCCCACGTCATCTCCTAAAACCGGCCTCTGAGACTCCTCTGTATTGTGGAGATAAAAAACAGGGAGGGTGGGGGGCTGAACTTGTTCTTAATCCCCCATTGGGATTTTTCTCGCGGCGACCAAGGGAAACATTTCCGTTTCGTTTGCCTGCGTCTGACTTCCCAGAGCTTTAGTCTAAAGAGCTGTCTTTCTGGGGACCAGCACCTTTGGGGAAAAGGCTGATTTCACTGGAATGATGATGGGTGGTTTGTGGGTGTGTTTTCCTCATCTGGAGAACCTTGAAAAGGAGGTGCGCCATCCCCGAAATGGGGGTGTCTGGAGACTGATGAACCCGGGGACTGTATGGTGTCAGAGCCCTGGCTGCAGGAGACAGTTGTTCACATCAGCCCCCCAGCGAGCGAGGGAGGCTCTGAGCCCAGGGTGAGCTCAGAGCAGAAGACGGGAAGCAGGGCCATAAAGAATATCCATCTCATTTTCATAGGTCCCAGGACTACCAGGTTCTGTGGCCTCTGGGCCCCGGGAGTCATCCAGCGAGGTTTTTTCCTTGTGCCCCATCTGCTTACTGTCTGAGCCGCAGGGCCATCTCTGAGGCTGGGGAGGGTGTGTTCTCTGAGCCTCCCCGCCTGCAGCTTCAGATCTCGCCCTGCACAGAGGAGGACAGAGGCAGAGTGTTCCCGGGGAGCCCAGGCACACAGCCCCCTGAATTGACATGTAGCCTCAAGGCTCTTGATTCTGTAACAGCCTCAGAAACACTGAGGAACAACTGGCCTCGAAAGCGATCACGGGATAAAACCAGCCTATTTTGCGTTGTTCCTCCTCCACCCCCACCCCACCCCTCAAGGAAATATAAGGGAAACCAAGGGGAATTATTGCCCATGATTTCCAAGGCAAAGGTCACCGTCACTGGCTGGCTGTTGCCAGAGGGCTCAGGTTTCTGGTCACTATGGATTTTTTTTTTTTTTTTTCATTTTTTTTTTAAACTCATGAACAAAAAGAGGTTGATGATGCCTTGCAAAGTTTTCCCCCACCCCCCCACCAGCTGCTTCGATGAACTGATTGCTGTTTGAAGTTTCATGCGTTTTGTTGGAGTCTCTTGGGCAGCGATGAAAGTAGGTAGTAAGTGATCCATGTCTTACCTAAAACAGCATAGTTCAGAAAACAAACTCAGTTGTAAGATTTTTAAGGAAAGGGTGAGTGACAAGTTTCAGGGGTAGAAAAGTGTTGGGCAGTTCTCTGCCATTTGCTTGAACTAGACAGCCTGGGATGTCTGTCGGCCAATGGATGCTAATGAGCTTTTTGCCTGCCGTGGGTAAGTGAGACTCACAGAAAGGGTGCATCTCGTTTCTTCCATTATTTACAGTCCTAGACTCCTCAGTGCTTGAAACTGGCACCACAGGTCCGGGACTCACAGGGTGGAAAGGGTGACTTGGTAGTATGTGACGATGGAAAAAGAGGCGCCGTCCAGATGTGAACTGTTGCCCACAGGAAAGAGATAAAGCCAGTTGTCCGTAGGATAAGAGGGGCAGAACTAAAACCTTAACGTTTGCTATTTGAGCCATTGTGATTTTTTAGCGTGCGAGGCAGAAAAACGAACAGATTTCATTGGCAGTCTTCATAGTATGGAAGATAACCGTTTTGGTTTTTTTTTCAATTCCAGAAACTGCTGACTTGACACTGGCCCCTGCAGTGAGATTTCTTAGCTCCTGGGGTTGGATTTTAGACTTAGCTGAATATTCCAGGATGAGAATGTCTAACTACCAACTTTAGCTGTCCTGGGCAATGATGATTTTGTTGTTTTATGTCACACAAGATGTCCTTGTGTTTCTGTCAAGAATTGATTTGTTTTTGTTTTTTTTAAAGTGCTTCTGTTTCTTAGAGATTTTTCTTTCAATCAAATATGTTAATTGGTTGCTCAAGAGAGAATGAATAATATATATAGCTCCCTATAATTTGAACTGCAGTCTTTCACAAAATTAATAAAAATGAAATGTTTTGCATTATGACTTTGAAAGTTAAAATATCATTTACAAAAGTTAATATTTGCTCAATACAGTAAATTTGGAAGATGCTAAGAAGTAGAAAAAAGATAACCTTAGCACTGTTAATAATTTTGGTGTGTCTTATGTGTAGTTTTCAGAGATGATGGTTTTTTCTAAGTAATTGGTGGTAATTAATAGCTAATATAGTCTATCAGTTCATACAGGGTGGATTTCTGCATAAGCTAAAGATTTTCTTGGTAGCCAAGTCATGAAAGTGAAATTTTTTATTGTAATTCTTAAAATCATATGTTAAATATGGATATTATTGCCTGTTAAAATAACAAAGACCAAAGATTCCCTCTGCTGAGAAGTTCATTGGGTTAACTTGAGCTTTTCTATGGGAATAGTGGGCACAGCCACCTGTTTTTCTTAAGATGCAAACAGATAGTGAAAGTGTGATTTCATCTTCCTTATGCTCTATAAACCGAAGACACCAGGAAGCAGTGAGGTTGTTAAAAGTTCAGAGTGCTGGGGGCAGAGATCAACAGCAAAAGTCTGAAAAATTCACAAAAGGAACCATCCTCTGCTCATCAGAGAGTCGGTCTCTGTTTCTAGAAGACATCGTATTACAGTGGGGTCCCTTCACAGTGTCCTGCAGGAAGGGGCTCTGAGTGCTGGAGGAGCCCATGGAGACCCTCGGTGTTGTAGCCCAAGTATCCTGCTTTGTCCCGTAAACTCTCCAGCAGCAGGCTTGTGGCAGAGCTTTGGGGGGAGTACTGTGTGAGATTACCATAGGAGATATTTCATCCCGTTGGCGTTTTACATGCCACTCTCCAGCTTTTCCTCTGCAGCTCGTCTTTGCCCATTTTCCTCTGTGAATTCCAGCCTAACTGTGCTCTGTTTTTTTCCCTCTCCCCAGCTTAAGTGAGAGCTTTTTCATGGTGAAAGGAGCAGCCCTCTTCCTGCAGCAGGGAAGCAGCCCTCAAGGCCAGCGGAGTCCTCAGCACCCCCACAAGCATGCAGGTGATGGCTTTAAACTGACGCTCTTCCCCAGGGAGTTCTCTTCTATGCGACTGAGCAGCCCTCCAACGCTGGTGTTCAGCACTGGGCTGCTTTCCAAGGCCAGGGAAATAGCGCAGCACAGGTTGGTAATGACAGGCGCAGATCAGAGGCTCTTTTCTTGAGGCCATGTGTGTTTTCCTGACGGCACTGGGAGCCAGCACCCTTTGACCATGCGTGTGTATATAAGGTCAGCAGCTTTCTGTTTGGATGTAAAGTTTCCCTACTCAGTCTATCAGTTAACTGCAGATTTTAAGTTACGGTATCCTGGGCTGCTCCTGGTGGCTCAGACAATAAAGAAGTTGCCTGCCTTGGAGAAGACCCAGGTTTGATCCCTGGTTCAGGAACATCCCCTGGAGAAGGGAATGGCTGCCCACTCTAGTATTCTTGCCTGGAGAATGCCATGGACGGAGGAGCCTGGTGGGCTGTAGTTCATGGGGTTGCAAAGACTCGGACACGACTAAGCAGCTAACACTTTGACTTTCTTCACATGCCTTTTTAACAAATGCGCCAGAGCACCTTATAGCCAGATGTTGTCCCCTTGAAAAGTACTGCCTTGGGGTACGAGATGCCTAGTCTGTCATTGCTCTGAGCGTTTGAAAAGCTCTCATTTGGGGAATTTTTTTTACAAACCTTGGGCACGTACTGGGTTGGGAAGTCTTTATTCTTTAATGGTGGGTGGTTTTTTGGAAGTAAACAGAAATTATAAAATGGCATCAAACCAAGTATTCACTGAGGCACAAAAGCAAGGAAATAAGAAATATGTACAAATTTCCATAGGAGCAGCGGTCTGGTGGTTAAGACTTCACCTTCCAATGCAGAGGGTGCGGGTTCAGTCCCTGGTTGGGGAACTGAGATCCCATGTGCCTTGTGACCAAAAAACCAAAACAGAGAAACAGGAGCAATACTGTAACCAGTTCAATAAAGACTTTAAAAATGGTCTACATTTAAAAAAAAAAACCTTCAAAAAAAAGAAAAATGCCCACGAAGTGAAAGTCAGGGAAGCCTGACACGCTGCAGTCCATGGGGTTGCAGGGTCGGACTGAGTGACTGAACAGCAGCAACAAGGTAATAAGACTGGTTTTCTTAGGTGACTTGACCCTGAACCTGAAGGCATTTGGGAGTAAAGGATTAGGGAGGCATTTGCGTCCAAGTGGACCTTTGTAGCCAGTGGGGAGCCTCTCCAGGCACTTCTTGGATGGGCAGCTCACATCTGAATAGGCGCTGGAAAGACCTCGCCTCTCAGAACAACAGCGAATCAAAGGCGCTGGCAGTTGGGGCCGGTTCTGTTGTGACTTCGGTCATCTTGCTTGTCTAACGTCAAGTCAGTCAAGCCTCATCTGGGAGCTGAGTCTCTAGGCTAGAATTTCCTGTCTTAGATTTTATAGCAAACCCCAAGGCTCAGTCAATATTGTCACATGCTGATATTTACAATCAAGATTCAGGTCTGTCGTAAGCTAAGTAAACAATCCTTCTGCACAGGGCAGCAGTGTGTTTTGTGGAAAGAATATTTATTCTGGAGCCAGACAGACCTGGCTTCTGACCAAGCATACAGAACTTTCAGAGTCAGTTTCTGAGCTTTGGTCTCCTAATCTTTACAATGGACATCAAATATCGGTAACTCAGATGACGAGAAATGTAAAATTTATGCACGTTAACAGGCCTACCTTCTCCTTGGTGCTCTGCCTGCTTAGCTGTAATCACTGCTACAGTGACTGCTGGTACAATGAAACTACAAACGGAACTTTTGCTCCTTAATCTGCTAGCAGTTCTGCCCTGTAAGGAGTGTAAACTGTTGTTCGTGGCTTAACCATAATGCATGAGCAAAGCCAATGCTCAGTTTTGTTCCCTGAGTATTAAATGTCTCCTTCCTCAAATTCAGCGAATATTTGCATACTGTGCGCAATCTTGGGGAAGTGACTACAAAACCGTCTTGTAAAATCCCTCATTCCACCTGGTTGGTGCATCTCTGGAAGGTAACACAAGGATGGGAAGGGAGCCTGATGTGTTGGCTTTTCTGCCCTGGGGTCTGGGGGAGCCAATGAGCTCAAAAAAGCAGGGCTTGTCCACTGGCCACACATGCTCAGTACGTGACTGTGGGTCAGGCACACGCTGGACTTCACGGCAAGTCCCCAGACGACCCACAGGCCCCTAAGCAAACCTCAGCCAAGCTGAGCACTTTACTCTACGTCGAGTAAGTCTGCTCATGTTAGCCAGTCCAGTCGGGCCGAGACTCTTCCTTTCCAGGGCCCACCTATACTTCAGGCTCACATTCTCTGCTTTTTTTTTTTTTTGCAAGTGCTTACTAAACACTTTAACATACAGAGACTGTGTGAGGCTGCCAGGCCTGGGGTTGGGATTTCTCTCTGTCAGCAATTCCACGTCTCAGCAGACAGTCCCACTGAAAGGCCTCTGCTGCTGCTGCTGCTAAGTTACTTCAGTCGTGTCCAACTCTATTCGACCCCATAGACGGCAGCCCACGAGGCTCCACCATCCCTGGGATTCTCCAGGCAAGAACACTGGAGCGGGTTGCCATTTCCTTCTCCAATGCATGGAAGTGAAAGTGAAGTCGCTCAGTTGTGTCCAACTTATAGTGACCCCATGGACTGCAGCCCACCAGGCTCCTCCATCCATGGGATTTTCCAGGCAAGGGTACTGGTGTGGGGTGCCGTTGCCTTTTCCAGAAAGGCCTCTATCTGTGTGGAAAGGTTCGTTTTCCCTGAGCCACTCATCAGACAAGGGACTGGTGTCCGCCTTCATCCGTGTGCTTCTGTGACTCAGAGTAGGGGGTGGGGGCGCCCAGGCGAGTTGGGAACCAGCCATGGTGGTTGTGTGCCATCCTGACGTTGGTGACATGACAAGTGAGCGTGCTGCTGGGTAGAGAAAAGGAACGAGGATCGTCCCTCCAAGTCGTTTCTCATGGGACGTGGTGCCGGTGTAGGGTGTTGTGCTCTGTGGGATCCTGGAGGAGAGAAGACAAGAGGGCAGGTTTCCAACAAACTCGACTCCTCTGAGCCTGGAAGTGCCATTTGCACATCATTCGTCAACCTTCTGTAAGATTAAAAAGATGCTTTTTGCCAAAGGAACATGCCGAGGGCTTCCCTGGCAGTCCAGTGGTTGAGACTCTGCACTTCCACAGCAGGATGCAAGGGGTCTAATCTCTGGTCAGGGAACTAAGATCCCACACACCGCATGGCCATAAAAAGGAACATTTCTTGAACTAAATAAAAAATGAAAATGCAGCATACCAACTTAAAAAAATTATATGGGAAAATCAAGTTAAAAAAAAAGGAACATGTCCAGTGGATTAATCCCTCTAGGTTCTAATCATGATCTGTAGGGTCATTTTTTTTCTTAAGATAATTGTTTCTTAGGAGTGTTGCACAACTGAAATGATTATGGATTTTCTGTGAATTACTCCTTGCACTTTTCTTCCACATCAGCATCTTTACAGTTGAACCATTTCTTCAGAACGATCCCCACACAGACATGTTTGAAATATACATAAGCTAGGAAAAAAAGCGGCATTGGAAACACCCTCACTACTTTCTGGTTACAAAGCTCAGTTATGGGGTCCCCTGTGCCTGGGACACGCAGCCCTTCTGTGGGTTGGATCCTGTGTGGCTGTGGAGGCTCACCACCTCCAAGAAACTCTCTTCCCCTCCCTGCAGCCCAGAGGCACCCCCCAGGGACCCTGCGGCCACTTAGTGATGTTCGGAGGCTGACCTTGGATTCCTGTCTCTTTTCAATCACCTGGGGGAAACAAACAGAAAAAGAATATATGATTTTTAGCAGGAAAAAAAAAAATGCCATTGCTGTTTACTCAAATTATATCTCTGGGTACCCAGCACATACCTTCTCTCTGTGCAGTGACTTAAAATATTTTCCCTCCTGGTTATAGAAGTCATGTCTTTCACCCTCTTTTAAGGAAAGTGGTATGTGCGTGTTAGTCACTCAGTCATGTCCAGCTCTTTGAGACCCCATGGACTTTAGTACCATCAGACTCCTCTGTCCATGGAATTCTCCAGGCAAGAATATTGGAATGCATTCTCTTCTCCCAGGGATCTTCCTGACCCAGGGATCAAACCCACGTCTCCTGCACTGAAGGCAGATTTTTTAAACGGCAAATAACCCCAAGTCCTTTTTCTTTCAGACCAACCCTCAGCAAATCCGTCTTCAGCTGTGTCTATAGTTTCTGCTGCCCCCACCCCTGCAAAGTCACATTTGCTTGAATTTAATAATATTTCTTCTCTAGGCTTGTCTGTATTTTTCAGATTTTGTATATAATAATAATAATAATAATAATAAACCCCATATTGCAATTAGTTCAGAAAACAAAAGCAACTTTAAAAAACCTGGCAGTGAACTCTCTCTCTCACCCATACTCACTGCAGCATTCAGGACTAAGGGAAGTCCATGTCTTCCAGACCCTCAAAACCAGCCTCTCCTGGGTGTCTGCCTAGAACGTAGGTGGGTGACCTATTTTAAACTTTCTCCATTTGTCCAACAGGGGACCTGCCTCAACATCTTCAAGTCATGATCAACCTTCTGCGTTGTGAAGATAGAATCAAGCTGGTAAGAAGAGATGAGAGTGGCAAGTTTTCATTTTTAATGGTGACATTTGGTAGGCACTTACTGATGATCAGGGAGTTGGAAGGGAGGTTGGGGAATGAGGGGGTGGAGGGGGTTGGCTCTCTTACATTATAGCAAATTCTCCCAAGCTGTTCACTAAGGCCAAATCCCCATCTGCTCCTCTGTCCCCTAGAAGGTGCAGGAAAGGGTGGATAAGGTTTCTGGGTCAGTCTGTGCTGAGCTGAAATCATCTTTCTCTGGGTTTTATTTGTTCACCCGTATTTAACGAAGTTTGAGGGTCTCCTCTGAGCCAGGCGCTGTCCCTCATGCTGGGGATATAAACCAGATGTAAGACTTTGATCTTAATTCCAAAACTCTCAGGGGAAAGATAAAAACTAAAGTCTCCGGTCTTGGGCTGGTGGAGGAAGGGGCGGCTGCCTGGAAAGGCAGGCCAGCAAGAGCATGTCCACCCATGTAGGCCGTGCGCTTGGAGAGTGCCTGGGCGGAGCGGGTCCGCTACATGGTGGTGGTGGATAGCAGCGGGCGCCAGGACACGGAGGAGAGTATCCTGCTGGGAGTCGACTTTTCCAGTAAGGAGAGGTGAGTCTGCTCTGCACGGTGGCTCCCCTCTGCGGCACGGCCAGGAGTTGCTGCTGGAAAAAGGTTTCCAGGGTCTCACACCCATGGTGGGGACAGTAGATGACAAGGTGGTCAGGCCCTGGGGACCGTGGAGCCCCTCATTTTAGCTCTCGTGTGCTGTGCTGAGCTTAGGGTCTACACTCTGCTTAGAGATTTAACCCTGGGTCCCAGGGGTGCCCTAGAAGAGGGCACCTTAACCGGGAGGGCTTCCTGGAGGAGGTGCCAGCTGTGGTGAATACCCCAGGGCAAGCAGGAGCCAGACCAGGTAAAGCAGGAAGGCGCCTTCCAGGCTGACCATCCCGTATGGAAGTACGTGATCGATGCGCATTATATCAAGGGCCTGATTCAGTATTACTATCCCCTGGATTCCCAAGTACTTGTTGATGGGTCCTGGGTCAGAGGCTTGAAGAGAGGTTGGGAATTTCCCAGTAACTGGAGGCCAAGTTTCTAATAGTTATATCATAGATCTTATTATGTGTGTTAAATGGAGGTGAACGACTCTCCTTACATATCAGAGAAGTTAATGCGAGTGAGATCATTGCAGAGCCTGAATTTGTTAAAACTGGATTAGAGTAGACTCTCTTTATTCCTCATTAACCTGCTCTTCATTAAGCAAGCCATGCGTTTGCATTCTCCTGAGTATGAGGCAATAGGCGCAGCCCGGCACACAGGGCAGCAACAGTATCCACGGTTCTCGGCCTCAAGGAGCCTGTAAGCTCAGCGGGGAGAGAGCCGTAACCAGAAGTCAGGGTGATGTACCCAGTGATGGAGAAGTGTGGGATGGTCACGGGAACCCAGGAGAGGCACGGGCCTGGCAGGCAGCCTGCCAGAGGCCTTCAGGAGCAGGCGATGGCTAAGCCCAGTCTTAGAGGACGAATGGGCTTGTCAGGTGAGTCTGGGGTTGGGGCAGGTCAGAGGGTGCGTTGGAAGAGCATTTCAGGCAGAATTGATAGCAGAAATCACGAGCCGCAGAGGTAGTGGTTGGGTGGAGACCGTGCTGTCTTGTCTTGTTCTTGCGAGGGGGCTGCCATTAGTCCCACCCTTGCGACCAAGACTCCATTGCTTGTTACAAGTAAATGAAGTAAAAGGAAGGCAGATACAGAAGCGGAGGGTTGAGAAGATCCCCCATGGCTGCTGATACTCAGAGGACCGAGTGGGTTTCGTGAACCTGAGGACTGCCTGTGGCATGGTTTTGTGTGCATAGCCGTAGTCCCTTGGGGGCTATCAGCCCATAACAGAGAGATGTCTGTGTAGGGTCCCTGGAGGTGGTCTGAGCTGGCCCTGGAAGTGACGGCTGTTTCTCACAAGCCGACTCTTTTTCAAATTCCTGAAGCATATTCATAGTGATCCGAGGAGACCCTCTGATAAAGCCTTTTCTTTCCATCTGTGTTTCTCAGCAGTGCCAGGCTCTGAAGTGGTCAGGTATCGTATCGCTGTTAGGATATGCAAAAAAAAAACCACCACACAGATTAATCTCAATTTTAAAACACCAACTGCACAGCAGCTACAGAAACAGAGGTCCAGAAGTGAACTCCAGTCCTGCTGTTGGCCCTTTGCCCACCCCTGCCACCCCAGGACAGGAGACTGAGGGTAGCTGCCACAATTTGCCTGTGTCCCCTAGACTGTGTGGCCTCGTGCCAGGCGTGTGCCTGCCGTTGCCGGCTTCCCCACTGCTGCGCTGTAGGCGTGTGGTCTGCTGGTTGCTCCTGGCCCCTGAGAGCTGCAGCTGAGACCTAGCATTTGTGGAGTTATGGTCCCCCGTGACTGTCTCTAAGCTGGGGTTTCTGGCCATCCTAGGCCCGCGTCTTCTCGAATTCAGTGGTGGGCTGTCCCTGCAGACAGATACACCCCTAGGCAGTGGGACCCGGGGCAGGTGGTGGTTCCCCCCCCATGAGCTGGACCAGCTGGGTGGAGACACAGCAAGGGAAGGCCTCGCGCAGGAGGGTGGACCCTAACTCCAGACGTCTCCTCTTCCCTCCTGTGTAGTAAAAGCTGTACCATCGGGATGGTTCTCCGACTGTGGAGCGACACAAAAATCCACCTCGATGGAGATGGGTAAGGAGACCTCTTTAAAAAGGCTTCTTTCACCTTAGACTTTGAAACACAAGTCAGTTTGGACATCGTTGGGTAATCATTAACACAATCTCTGCGTGTGACATGTTTATCATGTCAGGAGAAGTAATATTGCCCTCCTGTGAGGCTCACAAGGCAGGGTCCATTTGGGACGTGATACAAGGGAGCTTGGGCTTTCCTGATGGCTCAGTGGTAAAGAATCCACCTGCCAGTGCAGGGCACATGGGTTAGATCCCTGGGTCAGGAAGATCCCCTGGAGGAGGAAACGGCAACCCACCCCAGTATTCTTGCCTGGGAAATCCCATGGACAGAGGAACCTGGCAGGCTACAGTCCATTTGGTCGAAAAGAGTCAGGCACAACTCGGCACTCACACACCTCTAATGAGAAGGGAGTCTGGGTCACGAGGTTCCAACAGAAACAGTCTGCTTTCGGGGAGATCTTCTGCTGTATGAAGTTCAAGAATAGCATTAAACAGACGTTCCTTCATTTGCCTTGAGTTGTTAACGTGCGCCGTGTGCCCTCGCGGCGACTGGTCCCTGCAAGTGCACGGGTGACATGGTGCGGCTGGAGTTCCAGGTCTCAGGGCTGAGGGGAGATGCACAACCAGTGGGTGCAGTGTGTTTCAGGTGCCCCTAGGGGGCGCTGAAGAGGCGGAATCATCCCAGCGGGCCCGGGCAGGTAGACCAGGGCCAGAGGGCGGTCCAGATCCTAGAGCGGCAGCGAGGTGGGGGGGACCTCAGGTACGGCCACTAGTGGGAAGAAGCAGGGGAGGAAATGATCTCCACCTGAGATTCCAGCAAGAAAAGTTATGTGGCTGTGTAGATAAAACTGGGAGGGAAAAATGAAAATGAGATTTACTGAAGACATGGGCTTACGATTACTTTTCTAATTTTTAAAAATTTTTATTTGTTTACTTTTTAAAAAATTTTTGGCACTGCCGTGCAGCTTACAAGATCTTAGTTCCTCAACCAGGGATCGAACCTGTGCCTCCTGTAATGAAAGCAAGGAGTCTTAGCCATTGAACCTCCAGGGAATTACCATATATATTTCCCTTTTAAACTTTTATCTTTCATTAATGTGTTTCTTACGCAACTCTAAAAAACATTGATGGGGACTTCCCTGATGGTCCAGTGGCTGTGACTCCAAGCTCCCAATGCAGAGAGCCCCTGGTTTGATCCCTAGTCAGAGAACGAGATCCCACATGCCTGCAACTAAGACCCTAATGAAAAAAAAACACCTAGATAGTGAGTGTGGGGCCAGAAGTGGGGGAGCAGGGTGGGCAAGTGAAGCGAGAGTGTCCAGTGCTGGGGTTGCCCTTTGCTGGGTTTTCAGTTTTTGGCTGACTTTGCATTGCTGGGTTAAAAGCCAGTCTTCTGGATCTGAGAACCTATCTCTCTCTCTCTTTTTTTCTGCGTTTGCCCTTGTCTCTGTGGTCTATGGTCCCTCATCAGACAGTATGAGACAGACTTGTCCTCAGGGTGTCCCCCAGCACCTGGCAGTGATGTGGTTGGGGCTCCGCCTTCTCACCACGCCGTCTTTGTTTTTCATTCTCAGTGGATTCAGCGTCAGCACCGCCGGGAGGATGCATGTCTTCAAGCCTGTGTCCGTCCAGGCCATGTGGTAAGTGTGGTTTCAGGGGCTTTTAACTCCTCACAAATATTTTCCTAGCTGACAGCACGAATTAAAAAACCCCATCTCCTTAGAAGCACATTTAGGTATGTTTATTTTATGTGTGTGGCAAAGTACATGTAACATAAAATTTACCATTTTAAGCTTTTTTTTTTTTTTGGCCACTCTGTGCAGTCAGTATGTGGGATCTCAGTTCCCCAACCGGGGTGTTGAACCCACACCCTTTGCACTGGGAGCTCGGAGTCTTAACCACTGGACCGCCAGGGAAGTCCCTTAAGCATTTTTAAAGGTTGCAGTTCAGTGACATTAAGTACATTTAGTGTTGTCCACCATCATCACTGTCCATTTCCAGAACTTTTTCATCACTTGAAACAGAAGCTCTGAGTTTATTAAACGTTAATTCCCCATTGCCCCCTCTCCCAGAGCCTGGTAGCCTCTATTTTTCGCTCTCTCTATGACTTTGCCTGTTCTGGGTCCCTCATGGAAGTGGGATCATACAGCATCCGTCCTTTTGTGTCTGGCTTCTTGCACCTAGCACGATGCTTTCAGGGTTCATCCATGTTGCAGTACTTCATTCCTTTTTAAGGCTAAACAGTAAGTTTATTATATGGATATACTGCTTTTGTTTATCTGTTCGTCTCTTAATGGACATTTGGGTTACTTCTCCTTTTGGCGGCTATGAATAGAGCTGCTGTGACCTGTGGCGGACAAGTTATCTGCTGGATCCCTGATTTCAGTTCTTTGGGGAAGGTACCTGGGAGTGGAATCTCTAGATCATGTGGTAATTCTGTGTCCAGTCTTTTAAGGGACGCCCTCGACACACTGTCTTACACTGTAGCCTTTCATTCTCTGATAATTTTTCCATCCAAGGCCTCGTTCGTCCACCCTTCATTGATACCTGATTCACCCCATTCACTGAGAAATACTCAGCAGATATTTTTGTAAAAAGAAGTAGGAAAAGGATAAGTAAATTGGCTGCTATCATATGCATCTGCAGTTTCATTTCTTCCACCCCACTCTGCCTTCGCAAATCTCTTCTGCAGTTCTCATATTAAAATTAGTTTCTAGAACTCATTTCCCTGGGAAATCTGAGCATCAAAGCTATTCTGACATTGATGAGAGGGAGCTGAAAATTGACTGAGGACACAACCAGGCCTCTGTGCCGCGTGTTGAGGAAACTTTCCTTCCAACTGCTCTGCTAAACTGGGGTCCCTACCTTCAAGGTAACCGCAGCCTCAGCAGTGAATCCATCCTTGGGAGCCCAGCCGCGGATGGAACGTGACCTGGGAGGCTGCCCGACTGGGCGAGTTAGGAAGCTTTGTAGTTCCCTCCTGGGGGCTGATGGCAGGTGCTGTTTCGGCCCTCAGGGTCGCCGCCCCGTGTCCTGGAGGCCCGCAGAGGTGCCTGGCGGCCGTGCGGCCCCTCGGGTCTCCTGTCCCTGACCCTCTCCCCCTCCCCTGGCCCCAGGTCTGCCCTGCAGGTCCTGCACAAGGCCTGCGAGGTGGCGCGGCGGCACAACTACTTCCCAGGGGGCGTGGCGCTGCTCTGGGCCTCCTACTATGAGAGCTGCATCGGCTCCGAGCAGAGCTGCATCAACGAGTGGAACGCCATGCAGGACCTCGAGTCCACGCGGCCCGACTCCCCCGCCCTGTTCGCAGACAAGTGAGTACCCGACCCCCGGACCCTGGCCCGCACAGCATCCCAGCCCCGTCATGTCCCAGAACCAGCCCCACAGGCAGGGGTTCCTGACCTGCAGCCCCCGGGGGTTGTCTTTGGCTGGGGGAGGATCTGTGATTTCCACTTCCTCCTTTATAGACGAATTCAGGTGTGAATGCATTTCTGGGGAGCGGCTCCATAACTGTTCGTCAGGCTCCCTGTGCCAGTGCTCCAGCCTCTTCCCCAGGGCCACAGACGGGGTTTACAAAGCCTCTTCCTCTGCTTGTAAGAGTGAATAAGTTTATAAGATGAATGTAACGTCTGGTTCCTCGGGTCCTGAAACACGACTGGGTGCAAGCAGGCCCGGGTCACCTCTCAGAGGCCACAGAGGTGCCCCCGCGCGCCCTGAGGCCACACTCGGTCAGCTCCAGTCCCAGGAGGAGGGAGGGCAGAGGTGCCCCCGCGCGTCCCGAGGCCACACTCGGTCAGCTCCAGTCCCAGAAGGAGGGAGGGCAGAGGTGCCCCCGCGCGCCCCGAGGCCACACTCGGTCAGCTCCAGTCCCAGGAGGAGGGAGGGCAGAGGTGCCCCCGTGTGCCCCGAGGCCACACTCGGTCAGCTCCAGTCCCAGAAGGAGGGAGGGCAGAGGTGCCCCCGCGTGCCCCGAGGCCACACTCGGTCAGCTCCAGTCCCAGGAGGAGGGAGGGCAGAGGTGCCCCCGTGTGCCCCGAGGCCACACTCGGTCAGCTCCAGTCCCGGGAGGAGGGAGGCACTCGCCCCTTCTCTCCTGGTAAGATCCTCGTCCTGAGTGTCCTGTTCCTCAGGGACATCGCATGTAGGAGAGCTGTAGATGGAGGGGAGCCCTGCAAATGTGGGGAGGATCAGAAGCCATGTGTATGAGGCCTCCAAGAAATTACCAGAGCATTGGCGAGAATATGTGCCTTCGAGTATAATGAAGGCGCGTCATGTGCGAGAAGGATTGTCCTGGTCAGTCCGTGTGGCCCCAGGATCAGGATGGCCTGTAGAAGATGCAGGGAGGCTCGCAGATGTTGGTTCCGTTTAAATGTGTAAGGAGCTAACAGGAGCCGTTTGCAGCTGGGCCACGGGCTGCCTGAGGGCCCTGGGAATTCCAGCCTCCAGCCCTGAGAGTCTGGGGCTCTGCAGACCCGCACGAGGAGTGAGGGTGCCTCACCACCACCATTTGCATCCTCAGGGGACGTCCCTTCCCCTCTCCCCTTCTCACTGAGAACGTGCCCGAGCTGTGCCCTGTGCCGCCCAGGCGCAGCTGGGGTTTCTGTGAACGCCGACCGCAGGCCTCTTCAGTTCTGCACGTCCCTAAACATGGCTTCTCCCCAGGCCGACCGAAGGGGAGAGGACGGAGCGTCTCATCAAAGCCAAACTCCGGAGCATCATGATGAGTCAAGACCTGGAGAATGTGACGTCCAAAGAAGTAAGAGTGCATCCCTGCTGGGCAGGCTGAGGTCGCGGGTGTCCCTGCTTCTGGTTGAGTAGAGCCGAGAGGTTGAAGCTGCCATTGTAAAAAAGTCACACGTGATCTGTTTACGAATTAGCACGTGTAAAAAAAACTCCTTCCAAAGCCAGATGAAACCACCCTTTAACATTTTTCTGGATCACTTGTTTTCTTCTTTCTGTTGCTTTTTGTCCACGGAATGCTGTGAATTAAGTAACAGCTGCATTCAGTAGCAGGTTGACGGTGTACAAAACAGTCTTCTTATGAAATAACACATAATGAAGCCCATCATGGTATCTTGCAAAGCGAGATGAAACTGATCTTATGTTTTCATGGTGATAGATTTGAGCATTGGAAAAGCATTAAGTGCTTTCAACTCAGTAGAAAAGATTCCAGGGAATCAGATTCCTTGTTTGAAATAATAAACATCCCCCAGTCAGAGTCACTTTGAGGCCGAGTAGCCTGTACCCACTCCAGTGTTCTTGCCTGGAGAATCCCAGGGATGGGGGAGCCTGGTGGGCTGGTGTCTACTGGGGTCGCACAGGGTCGGACACAACTAAAGTGACTTAGCAGCAGCAGCAGCCTGTATTCCTGCCACCCACGCGTGTGTTCACTATGTCTAAATGCATATGTGATGACTCTTGAAAAAAGCCCCCAAATACTTCTTTTGAAAACAGCCACAGTTGGGCTTCTCAGGATGCTCAGAGGTAACAAATCCGCCTGCCAATGCAGAAAACATGGGTTCGATGCCAGGGTCAGGAAGATCCTTTAGAGAAGGAAATGGCAACCCACTCTGTATTCTTGCCTGGGAAATCCCATGGACAGAGGAGCCTGAGGGGCTGCAGATCAGGGGGTTGCAAAGAGTCAGACACGACTGAGACTGAACAGCAGCAGCAGCATAGTTCATGTCGTGACTTTACTTCTTTGAAGGAACTGGTTTGTTGTGGGGTTTTTTTGTTTTTTTAAGCCCTCCTAATATTTGCTACTCTGCAGATTCGTAATGAATTAGAGAAACAGATGAACTGTAACCTGAAAGAATTCAAGGAATTCATAGACAACGAGATGCTCCTTATCTTGGGACAGATGGACAAGCCGTCTCTCATCTTCGACCATCTTTATCTCGTAAGAGGCACAGCGCCCGGCGGGGCCTGGCTCGGGGCAGGGGATGTAAATCAGACCGGGATTTGTTTAGAGTTTGCAGCAAGTCATGAGAGGGGGAGAAACTTGAGTTCCTGGAGCCTCCGTCCTGACTTTTACGGGAACTCCCCTCTTGACCCTTTTCTCTGGCCTGCAGCCTACTGGTTTGCTTACCGAGCCAGACGTTGGAGCTGAGGCTCCCAGCTGAGCTGCGGGGAGTTGTCTGAAGAGCTCTCTGGTGTCAGAGGCTGGCTGCCCTTTTCAGACACACACCACCTTCCCGCCTTCCTCGGTCACTACCAGAAAACCCCTCCAAATGGTCTGCAGGCTGGAAAAAAAAAGCCCAGTTACCGCAGGGAGCACACGTGCCTAACCCCAAAATTAGGCCTAGACGACCCGAGACGTGAGAAAAGGCAGAGGCGGCAGCATTGCCCCACCCTCCCCGCTGGTGCACACGTGGCCCGGCCCTGCTCCCAGAGCCCCTGGAGGGAGCAGACCCTGCTGACACGCCGGTGGGGTCTGCACATCCATCGCTCCCTCCGCCCCGTCTTTCGCTCCGATTTTCATAAAGCTGTCCATCTCCATAGAAGGCAACCGGCATGTTTTCAGAGTCAGGGGGACCGTAGAGGAAGGCACGTTCCTACAGCGAGGGGTCCGCAGGGCATGATGCAGACTGGAAACCACCCCCCCTCCCCCACCCCTGCCAACCGCAAGCAGGTTCTGGTTCCACAGCCTGAGCAGCTGGGTGCCTGGGAGCAACCCTTTTGGCCTCAGTTTTCCTTCATCCTATACCTCAGGGCAGAAGGGCCTCCCCAGGCGGCTCAGTGGTGATTCAGGAGACGAGGGTTTGATCCCTGGGTCGGGAAGATCCCCTGGAGGAGGAAATGGCAACCCACTCTGGTATTCTTGCCTGGGAAATCCTAAGAACAGAGGAGCCTGGCAGGCTACAGTCCATGGGGTCGCAGTCACAGAGTCACCCTGAGTGACTGAGCAGGCACCCACGTAGCTCAGTGGACCTTTACGAAGCTTCAGTTCGTGTGTGTTTAAAGCACCGAGTGTAGTGTCTGCAGGCGCTCGTAAGTGATACCCCTGGTCAGAGCAGAAGTCACTTCCTTGGGAAAGTTGAGAGAGCATATTGGCTGCTGAAGGCGTGACCGACTGTTTTCTGCCTGTAGGAAGTAACCAGTAGTTCCCCAAATGTGTATGTCGTGATATATACTTAACAGAGTATATATATGTTTAACGTGTTTTTATATATTGATCTATAACACCGATCTATAAATATTTAATGTAGTATGTATGTAAACTGGTTATAAGTGTGTGGATTTGAAGCCCGAATGTTGAAAGCAGCCCTGTCTCTACTCTTCTCCCTGCGGAGTGGATTATCTTCCCTGGTGGACAGACAGCCAGAGGTGCCTCAGCTGGCCTCTCCACTAGGTGGTGATCTCGGCAAGGGGATACTCACAGCCCTAGTGGAGCTCGCGTTATTTTTTTCGGTGTGGCTCGGTGCTTTATGTCACTTTTTCCATGAGAGATACCAAAGGAATTTTTATATTTGAGCCTCTCCCTCCAGTATGAAAAATCCAGCTAGTTGCCCACACACTGGCAGCTCCGTTGGGGCCGTGGCCTCCAGAGGGGCCCCCCTCTCGGGAAGGGAAGTTTATAGGGAGACCACGAGGGTGCTGCTGCTCTTGTGACTGTGTCCATCGCATTCCCTAAGAGCGAAGTGCTGTTTTTATCTGTTTTTTTTTTTCTTTGCTTCCTTGGAAATGTTTGTAAAAAACATTTTTAAAATATGAAGTTACAACGTGTGTGACTTCCCTGACGGTCCAGGGAAGTCTGAGCTCCCAATGCAGGGACCTTGGGTTCAGTCCCAGGTTACGGAGCTAAGATCCTGTATGCTGCACAGAGTGGCTGGGAAGAAGAACACAAACATGATATAGAGGGTTAGGAAATATAAAGGGCTTCCCTGATGGCTCAGCAGTAAAGAGTCTAGCTGCAGTGCAGGGGCTGTGGGTTTGACCCCTGGCTTGGGAAGAGCCCCTGGAGCGGCAGTCCACTCCAGAATCCTTGGCGGGAAATCCCACGCACAGAGGAGCCCGTCAGGTACAGTTCAGGGGGTCGCAGAGAGTCGGACATGACTGCGTGACTGCATCCCTACCAGGAAGTACACGTCTAAGGAAGAAAAAGCATTCTCAATTTCACTAATTTGGAGGCAGTCACTGTTAATACTCTGGAATGTTTGTTTTTCTGTCTTCTGTTTTTTGTTGTTTTTTTTTTTTTTAATGCATTTATAACTTCTTGAAAAAGAAAGAAAAAGAAAAGGAAAGGAACCATACTAGTTGATTCTGTAGTTTTGATTCCTGCTTTAGAAAACCCTTTTTCACTATGCGGCCTTTCCCTGTGTCATTAAATACCCTGCAAAAGTAAGATTTATTTCAGTGGCTCCGTCACACGGACCCATCATCATTTGTGTTACTGATTTCTTCTTGTTGAACCTGGGGGTGGTTTCCACTGATCTGTTATTATAAATAACCATAAATATCCCTGCACGTATATTCCTGTGTGAATTCTGGGTGTTTTCTCAGGGTAGCCTTTTATAAGTGGAATTTCTAGGTCAGAGGGTGGGAACTTTTTTAACATTGCCAAATACTTCCCAGAAAAGGCAAACCCATTCCTTCCTGCAGTGAGTGGCATGTAGAAGTGCCCTCTCCCGCCTGGGAGGTCAGAGGTCACTGCTTCTGGTGCCCAGGACCCTGCCGGAGACCTAGGAAAAGGAGTGGTAAGGGGGAGGGAGCAGGGTTTCCTCGACCTGCCCTTCTCCCCGACGATGCCTCGAATTCTCAGGGCACCTGCCTTGATACTGGCCTCCTTCAGTGGGCTTCCTCTGAGGCCAGGGGCTGTCGAGATTCTGCACCACCATCAAGGCTGGTGCGCACCGCGCATCCCGCAGGCAGCCCTGAGCTGACGTGCAACACTCACAGGGGTCTGTGTGATCTGTCCCCCAGGGCTCTGAATGGAATGCATCCAACCTGGAGGAACTGCAGGGCTCAGGGTGAGTCTGCTCCCCTTGTCTT
Organism: Bubalus bubalis; assembly: GCF_019923935.1. Lineage (NCBI taxonomy): Eukaryota > Metazoa > Chordata > Mammalia > Artiodactyla > Bovidae > Bubalus > Bubalus bubalis. The sequence goes on along the minus strand of NC_059173.1, from coordinate 8,491,421 downwards.
CCCTCGTCCTTCCAGGCAGCTTAGAAACCTTCAGCTCAGCCGTCCCGTCGAGGCCGAGCCCTGCTGCTGCCCACCTGCCCGCCTGGAATTGCCTACACCTGTTTCCAAAGCGGCCGCTGGCTTGCTTGATTGGCATAGCTAAACCAGATGTGCTTCGAAATGCCACCTCCTTGAATGATTCAGGGGCTTTAGGTGTTACTGGGGTTTGGAAATGTGGGTGTCAGGGAGTACGATTCTAAGCCACCCTCGAACTGTACAGGGCATCCTGGATGCTGGGAGGGCCACGAGCCGCCTCCCACTGCCCCACCGCCTGGCAGGGATGCTGAGCATCCCGGTACCTGTGAGCCAGTCAGCAGTGGTCCCCGGACCACTCCCGGTTCTATCTGAGGTGGTGCTTTTGAGCCTGACACCCGCAGTTAGATACTCAGCGTTGGCCAGAAACATATGCCTAAGTCTGAGAAACACTCGGCAGCAGGAATAAAAAAATGTATAAATCTAGACCATTAAGAACAAATGTCTGGACATCTTTTTAAAAAACAACACAGCCACAAAATCACCATCCTGTGTGTCTAACATGATGGCATTCTTGAATTACTGCATTTAAAAGTCAAGACTAAACAAATCTTAAAATATATCTTCAGAGCTACTGGTTAAGATGTGTTCTTTCAACAGAAAGGGATCTTGAAGTGGAGGGTGATCCTGTCTATGCTTTATCTTGCTGGGAATAAATAAATGATTTTAAAGGTTTTTCTCTTTTTTTTTCTAAAGCATTTATAAGTATTCTCTCATGAGATCTATTTGAGGTGTTTTCAAACTCCTGAAATTATTTTGGTCTTCCAGGAATGTGAGTATTAAGTAGAGAACTATAGACCCTGGGTTAACTGGGTTAGCAAACCCTCCAGACTATTTATTTATTTATAGCCTGTCTTGTTTGAAAAAGGATTTAAGGCAGTTCCCAAGGGCATAAATAATGGATGGATATATTCAGCTTAACTACTTAAAAGTGGAGACATTGGGGTTTTTTTTTAAGCCTCTGTATACTCATAATAGTTATGAATTTTGAAGCTTTAAGAGACTTAAAAAATCTATTTAATATATATGATGAATTTCTAGAATTAACATTGCTTGACAATGCTTTGAATGAAACTTTCTTTTTATAAGTTTTTTAATGCAGAAATTTGTTTTTATCATAAATATAATATATTCTCATCATACAGAGGGCATTTAAAAGATACCAGAATGGCAACCCACTCCAGTATTCTTGCCTGGAGAATCCCACAGACAGAGGAACCTGGCAGGCAGTTCAGGGGATTGCAGTGAATCGGAGATGACTAAACGACAGACTTTCACTTTCAAAACAAACAAACAAACAAACAAACAAAAAAACCCACTATGAAACTCTGCCATGAAAATACAGATCTTTTATAAATGTGTATTTAATGTTCTCTCTGCACAGTTTTTTTTCCTTTTGTGTTATCTTTCTTTTTTTTAATTATCTCTTTTGAAGGATAATTGCTTTACAGAATTCTGTTGTTTTCTGTGAAAACTCAACATGAATCAGCGATAGGTATACATATATCCCCTCCCTTTTGAACCTCCCTCCCATATCCCTCCCCATCCCACCCCTCTAGGTTGATACAGAGCCCCTGTTTGAGTTTCCTGAGCCAGACAGCAAATTCCCGTTGACTATCTAATTTTACATGCGCAGTTTTTTATTACTCTGTTTTTTGTCAATCCTCGTTCCGATTCTCCAAATATGTTCTTTATCTTTTTTTTTTCTCATTGCAGTGTTGACTATATTTTAAACGTCACTAGAGAAATAGATAATTTTTTCCCTGGCTTATTTGCGTACCATAACATCCGAGTCTATGATGAAGAGACCACAGACCTCCTCGCCCACTGGAACGAGGCGTACCATTTTATAAACAAAGCAAAGTAAGTGGGCGGAGAAGCCAGAGAAACCAGGCTGGGAAAGAAGCTGACTGGCAGCCACGGGGTGGGCAGACATTAATGGGGACCCCAGACACAGCCACCTCCTGGCTCGAGGAGCCAGCGGCGCATCACGATCCTCTGGTTGTAGAGCACAGGACCCCAGGCACCGGTAGGGCCAAGTCGTTCATCTTCTCCGGGGCCCCAAATGAGCACCTTCTCTCCCACCTGCCGTGCCATTTGACCCCCATTTCATCATCAGCTCTGGCTCCAGGCACGGCTTCTGTATCAAGCGCACACTCTCAGGCGCTCTGCCTGTGGGGAGTTGCTGAGCTGGAGGAGGGGAAGGGGGCATGCGGGCCAGACATGACTCAGAGGACCTTTGGGGCTGCTACCCCGGAGGAATCTGCCCAGACATCTACTTGAGCAAGTTCCTGGAGCTGTGGCCGCCTCCACCTGAGTTTGCTGGACTCCCGTTCACGTAGGATGGGGTCACCCATCCCCCAGTGCCATCAAGCCTGTCTCCAGCGTCAGCCTGTCTTGTCCTCACCTTACCCTCCCAAGGAACACCTCTGTCTCCCTGAAGTAGGACCAGCAGGAAACAACTCTTTTGAGATGCTATCAAGAGACACCCCCACCCCTTTTGCTTTGCACCCCTCCAGCTCAAAGCTCCGTGATGTGGGACCAAATCTTAGTTCCCCTGGGTTCCTGGGGCATAGACTTCAGCAGTCCAAAAAAAACAAACTGAGATCTGAGGACGAATTTCAAGCCTGGGGTAAAGGAAGTGAGCCTGTCTCTACCTGACAGGTGGGCTGCTTCTAATGTAAACAGGCAGGCTGGCGCCCTACCTCCTGTACAAATAAACCCTCACAGGTGCGGCCTCCCCAGCCTGTGCCCACTCCCGCCCCACCCCAGCCTGTTCCCCCTCACCTTTTTGGAGCAGCAGCAGCGAGAGCAACAGTGTTCCTGGCCTTGCCATGTCTGTTAAGTCTGCCTTGCCTGGACCCATACCGTCTCCTCAGAAAAAGCCTATCGGCCCATCTGTTTCCTTTGGCTTCTTGCTCTGGTGGCTCCTTGACTTTCCTGTCTGCAAAGGCGCTCTTTCTCCCAGGGCCCTGGAGCTTTTTGTCCGCTGACCCCATTTTTCTGCCGTAACCCACTCCATGTCTCCATCTGCTCTGCAGATAACCCCTTTCGCTGCTGCCTGGTTGCTTCCTGCCCAAGGGGCTCTGGTCTCTCGTCCCATCCTAGCCAACCTGGGAAGACTCCTGCTTCTTCGCTGGAGATGGCCTAATTCAGGAGCTCTCTCCCTGCCAAACTTGGGCCCAGCCAGAGAGCTCCGTCTCAACTTCCCATTATGTGCTAATCGATTTGGCAGCCAAGTTATTTCCTTCTGAGGGTCTGTGGACACCTGCTACCTAACCCTCAGGACCGTGGAGGGTTTGGGCAATGAGATAACCTCGGGGTTTTTTGTTTTAAAAATACCTGTCTCATGGAGCCTGAGAGAATGCAGTTGCACCAGCTTGTGCCCTCTCCCCCTGCCCCCGCCACTGCAGGAGGAACCGCTCCAAGTGCCTAGTCCACTGCAAGATGGGTGTCAGCCGCTCGGCTTCCACGGTCATAGCCTACGCGATGAAGGAATTCGGCTGGACCCTGGAGAAAGCCTACAACTACGTGAAGCAGAAACGCAGCATCACGCGCCCCAACGCGGGCTTTATGAGGCAGCTGTCTGAGTATGAAGGCATCCTGGATGCCAGGTGGGTGACCATGAGCTGGGAAGAACCGACCGGTAAAGCCGAGCTCCAAGAGCCCTGCTGCCCAGCCGTGCTCCCGTCCGGCCCAGGGTTGGCTTCCACAGCCAGAAATCCTGCCTCAGGGTTGGAGGGGTGGAGGGGAGCCCGTCTGAGCAAAACAGCTATTGTTTGGGGTTTGATTAGTGGTTTCCAGGAGGGATCTGTGTTGATTGTGTTGGCACGCACAGAAAGCTATTCTGCGGCTGGAGGGAGCAGGGCACAGCTTCTGATCCAAGGCAGGACTCCCACGTGCGGCTCAGCCCGGGGCTGCCCTGTTTCCTAAGCATCTGTTCTGTGCCCAGCCCCGTGCCAGGTTTCAACGCAGGGCAGCTCCAGGGACCGCAGGGGCAGACCCAGGCCTGCCACCGCCAAGCTGGCAGCTCAGGCCTGTCTCATCCATCTGCCCTGGTCACAGTCTCCTCTCCTGAGTTAAGAATTGACCCCATTCCCCCTGCCCCTCCTCCTCTTCCCTGGTGGCTCAGCTTGTAAAGAACCTGCCTGCAATGCAGGAGACCCTAGTTCACTTCTTAGGTTAGGAAGAGCCCCTGGAGAAGGGATAGATTACCCACTCCAGTATTCTTGGGCTTCCCTGGTGGCTCAGATGGTAAAGAGTCCACCTGCAATGCGGGAGACCTGGGTTCAGAAGATCTCCTGAAGAAGGGAACGGCCACCCACTCCAGTATTCTTGCATGGAGAAGCCATATGGACAGAGGAGCCTGGCAGGCTACAGCCCATGGGATTGTAAAGAATCAGACATGGCTGAGCGATTTTCACTACCCCCTCATAGGGTTGTGAAATTTCCACGAGCACCATCCAGATGCTTTAATAGACCCATCTCGTGGTCAGTGATGACATAGCTGCTTTTTAATTCTCTAACCACCACCACCACCCACCTACCTACCTACCTACCTACCCCGCCATGAGAAAGGTCTGCAAAGGACAGAGGATCCCGCATTTACGGGGAGTCAGGAACTGACATTGGAGGTTGAGGTGTCCCATGTCACACAGCCAGAGGGCAGCCCAAGGAGGCGGAGCATTCCCCAGGCCTGTCGGCCTCTGGGGATCCCATGCAGGGTGATCCTGCCCCCACGGGGGGGTCCCCAGTGACCCCAGGTGGATCCATTCACTCTCCCTGTTCCTTTCTGCTCAGTCTGCTCAAAGCCTCCCTGACAGCTGTTTCTGCTCGGTGCCATGGGGAGGCCACAGGCTAAGTCCACCAGCTTCTTGGCCACATCTGAGGAAGCAACCAGGGGTCTGGAGAATAGCTCTGGACATCTCTGGACTCCTTCACTGTCAGCTGGAGAGCAGCTGGACAGATGTGCAGGCAGGGCTGAGGGGGAGCGGATGGACACATCAGCTCCTTTAGCCCTTCAGTCACTTGCTGCCATCAGCGGTCTGAAGCCCAGCCAGGGCTCTCCAGACCAGGTTCACAGCAGCACAGCGTTTTGACCTCGGATCCCAGCCCCACCTGAGGGCCTGCCCGGCCCGGCCCAGCCCACGCACGCAGAGCAGACGGCTGGAAACAGGAGCAAGCCCATAGTTTGCACAGCCTTTTACGTTCATATCTCTTAACCCTCGGCCCCATGACGGCAGTGAGTCTCTTAAGGCTCATGGAGGTGACTCATTGACCTTATTTCATTATGAGCCTCTTATTTTTTTTTAACCCTTTATGTTTAAAAATTGTTATATAAAAATAATGCTATAGTGCTATAAGACTTTTAAAAAAACTGACCTGTAATCTCTCTGACCTACACAAATATTTCCGATTTTCTGGCATCTTCCCAGTTTTATTCAGGTGCATCACGTGTTTATGTGGTCACATGAATGTGTGTAATTTTTTACCAACTCTCTGCTTTCATCTGCATTATTTCCCTACATAGGCAGTAGGAAAAGATACAGTTTCTTATTTGACTGATGGGGGAACAGAGACTGAGCATCAGGGGTGTGACCAGGTTCAACACAGTGAGCTGGGGCACTGGGGCCGTGATGGGATTTCAGGTCCAGACCCCCGTGTCTGCAGCATCCTCATCACGTGACAAAGCTGTTTACGTGACCATCCACGGATCGCTCCTGTGGGAGCCACGATGACTTGGGTCCCAGGGCCTTTGCCGTCACCCTTGAATGTCTTGGGGATAAATGATCCCAGAGAGGCTTCACTCAGGTGAGCCCCTGGCGTCCACCCAAGCCTTGGGCTGCTCCCCTGCCCCACCAGCCTCTTCCAAGGACCCTCTGGGCACTGGCCTCAGTTCATCTTCCTCCTCCCTCCTTCCCCCAGCAAACAGCGGCACAACAAGCTGTGGCGCCAGCAGACCGAGGACAGCTGCTTCCAGCAGCCTGTGGACGACCCCGCGGGGCCCGGGGACTTCCAGCCAGAGACCCTGGACAGCACCCAGGAAGCCCCGCCGCCCTGCTTGGACGCCACCGCCCCCCTGCCTGAGTTCCCAGGCAGCGGGGCCCTGGGGGGCGCTGCTCTGCCCTGCTGTTTCCGGCGACTCTCAGACCCCCTGCTGCGGGCCCCAGGCGACGAGACGGGCGGCCCCGTCCACCTGGAGGATCTGGAGAGGGACGCTCTGCTGGAGGAAGCTGCTCAGCTGGCAGAGGTGTCCCAGCCAGCCAGACCCCCCCCAGAAGGTCTGGGATTTTGCGAGAGGGAAGTGACGAAGAAACCAGAGCCTGAGCCGCAGGCGGAGGAGATGCAAAGGGAGGAGGCCCTGGGAGCCAGGAGGTGGGGGCAGCCGGCAGCCCAGCTCGATAACCTGCTCAACCGGGAAAACCTAAATAACAACAACAGCAAGAGGAGCTGCCCGGACGACCTCGAGGTAGGCGTGGGGGGTGGGGGGGCGTGCCTGCCACTTCCATTCCACCCGGGGGCAGCCCCCCCTCATGTAGCCCCTGAGTGGATTTCCAAGAGGTTCTGCAGGCCCTTGTGGAGGGTAGACAGTGGGAGGACCAGAGGCCCCAAGGAATGTCTGTACACTGCTCCCTTGACCCTGCTGCCCCGTTGCTGTGTTAGGCAAGGCTTCTAAATTTTCTTTTCTTACGTAAAATGTAAGACATATAAATTGTTACCCAGCTTTGATCTTTACCAGTGTGTGGCTGTTTCATCTCACCCCCGTACACATTCCCACACCCCAGACTGTTGTTCAGTTGCTCAGTGGTGTCTGACTCTTTGCGACCCCATGGACTGCGGCACGCCAGGCTGCCCTGTCCATCACCATCTCCTGGAGGTTATTCAGACTCGTGTCCACTGAGTCGATGATGCCATCCAGCCCTATCTCATCCCCTGTCGCCCCCTCCTCCTCCTGCCTTCAATCTTTCCCAGCCTCAGAGTTGTTTCCAGTGAGTCGGCTCTTCACATCAGGTGGAAACAAATTAAATCCCCAGTCTGTCGTTCCCATCACAAGTGCTTCCATGTGTATCAGGACCACAGTACCACTGCCACCTTGGGAAAATTGATAGCAATCCCGCAGCACCATCTTACATAGTCTTACAGACCCCGTTGGTGTATGAAACCCGCCTCCGGCTGGTTCCCTCGTTGAGGCTGCAGGCACCCGCGTTCGGGTCTGTATTAGAGTCATTCCCAAGCCGTCTTTGCTCTTCGCCACCTCTCTGCGAAGAGCACAGTCGCGTGATGGTTTCTCGGAGCCACGCTCTGTTGTGCCAGACGTGCAGGGTCGTCACCAGGCTGCAGACTCCAGGCCCTTTCTGAAATGGAGACCCAGTTACTTGCCAGAAACGTTATTTCACTAATTCGCACGATGCTCTGAGGGCTTCCCTGGTGGCTCAGTGGTAAAGAATCCACCTGCCAGTGCAGGAGACACGGGTTTGATCACTGGTTCGGGAAGATCCCCTGGAGAAGGAAATGGCAACCCACTCCAGTATGCCTGCCTCGTGGACAGGGAAATCTCATGGACAGAGGAGCCTGGTGGGGTCACAAAGGGTCAAGACACGACTGGGTGACACAGCAACAACAACGATCCTCTGAGGGCAAAGTCACCCTGGTTTCCAGGCGAAATCGGGGCACTGGAAAGGGTCATTTGGTGCAGGTGGCAGAGGCAGGGGTTGAGAAGGTTTCGAGAAGGGAGGCCCTTGGAGGTCCCACTCCTGGCTGTGTAGCCAAAGGATTTGTCCAGGATCATGGGTTCATAGCTTCCAGGAAGCTGAGTGTCTCTAACTCGTCTCCGAACCTGCATCAGTCACAGTCGAGCAGGTTCCGGTTCTGAGAGCACTCTGTCCCAACACCAGCTGAAGGGAGAGCACTGCCCACCACCCTCCTTGTGTTTTTCGGTTTTCAGCTTGTACTGCATCCTCACCATGTTCTTGCCCCTTTCAGCATGACGCGATCTTCGGGATCCTTAACAAAGTGAAGCCTTCCTACAAATCCTGCGCCGACTGCATGTACCCAGCAGCCGGCGGGACCCCCGAGGCCTTCGGGGAGCGATGCAAGAACCCCGGTGCTGCCGCCATCTGCACCCAGCCCACCTTCCTGCCCCAACTCACGTCTTCCCCTGTGGCCAGCAGGTCCCGAGCTTTGGAAAAACTGGCCTCTGGCCCAACCGATACTGCCCCCTTCCTACTACCAACAGGCTCAAGGAGGCCAGACAACGGCGGCCCAGGGGCCGGGGCTGCCCCAGAGCCCCCAGCCAGCCTTCCGGAACCTTCCAGAGAGACTCACAAAGCCCTACCAAAGTCCCTCCTCGTGAAGAATTCTCACTGTGATAAGAACCCTCCCGGCTTGGAAGCAGTGAAGGAAGACTTGTCACCCAGGAAAGATCCGAAGCCGGCCAAGGACCTGCGGCTCCTGTTCAGTAAAGAGGCCGAGAAACCCACAAGCAACAGCTACTTGATGCAGCACCAGGAGTCCATCATCCAGCTGCAGAAGGCGGGCCTTGTACGCAAGCACACCAAAGAGCTGGAGAGGCTGAAGGGCACGCCCGCCGAGCTGGGGGCCCCGTGCCGGGACGGCCCGGCCGCCATCCCCGAGGAGAACCAGGACTTGCCTCTGCCAGGCCAAGCCCCGGGCCCCGAGAAGCCCGAGCCCGGTCCCTCTCTGCTGGAGGGAGCCCCGCTGAAGAGCCCCCCGCCCTTCCTGTGCCGCCTGGACCACGCCAGTCACTTCTCCAGAGACTTCCTGAAGACCATCTGCTACACCCCCACCTCGTCCTCCATGAGCTCCAACCTGACGCGGAGCTCGAGCAGCGACAGCATCCACAGCGTCCGCGGGAAGCCGGGGCTGGTGAAGCAGCGCACGCAGGAGATCGAGACCCGGCTCCGGCTGGCGGGCCTCACCGTCTCATCCCCACTCAAGCGCTCCCACTCCCTGGCCAAGCTCGGCAGCCTCAACCTCTCGACCGAGGACCTGTCCGGCGAGGCCGACGTGTCCAGCGCGGCCGACTCCCAGGACGCCAGGTTGAGCGAGTCTTCCCTCTTGCACGAGCCCCCACCGGCCGGCAGGAGTCCGGCCGCCACCTCGAAACCATCAGGGAAATCTGCCCCGGAAAACTTGAAAAGCCCTTCATGGCCGGGCAAAAGCTGACCCACCTCTGGCTGCGTTTGGACTTGTGCGATCCCTCCCTTAGCCTCCCTGTGGATTTCTGGTCCACCCCTGCCGTCTGGATGTCCCTTAAGCAATTGGCGTTATCCTCGTTTTTCCTCCCCGCCTCTTTGCAGAGGGGAGAAGAAGCAACAAAATTGCCGAACATACAGCACAAGAAGAGAGAGGGGAGCTTGGGTGTCTGTGGCCTGTGAGAACCAGCAGCTGTCGGCCAGTAGACTCTAACCCCAAAGTGAGTGTTTCCAAGAAGACTCGTGTTTTAAGAAGAGCATTTATACGGAGATGTGCACGCATCAAAAAACAGCTCCATGCACAACCTGCAAACGAATAGCCGTGGTGTCGCGTCGGCACCGCAGGGGCTCATCTTCGCTCATGCAGGCCCTCATGGGGAAACCCGTGGATGGCACTAGAATTCCTACCTCTAATCCTGCTGTGCACGTTTTTTATTTTTAAAAATCCAGTAATGACCAAGGCTTGTTCCAGGGGAAAATGCTGTGTCAGAAAAGGTTTTTTTTTTTCCTAAAGAGAACTTTCTGTTGTTGCTGTCAGGACCCACGCCCCCCTCCCCCAAAAGCGTCAAGACTTTTAAAGTTGCCCACACCAAACACCGCTACTTAAAGCGACAGGAAGGCACAGACACTGTCGTCAGACCGACCCCGGGGTGTGTGGAGGTCCTCTGAGCTTTGACTTCCCGGTGCTGGCGTGTTGTCACAGCTGAGTGATGCGTGTCTGGCCAGCCCTGGCGGAGGCAGGGGCAAAGTGTGTGTGTGTGGTCCTCGTTGTCCACCCCCATCTGGGGAGAAGGACCCACAAAGTTATCGTTGAGTCTCACCTGCTGCAGAAGGCCACAAGGTCCTACGAGGATTTTGAAGGCGCTCGAGCATCTGGCGGGGCTGGGAAAGGGGTTCGGAGACATGGGTCACCCCACTGGAGCTTCGACACTCAGGTTCATTAGGTCACACGTACTCAAGTCTGGGGAGGAAAGGGAGAGGTCAGCAGTGAGAGATGCTCAGTCACTCGAGGAACAGCTCGGCAGCAGCTTCTCCGAGAAGCGGGACTGGTGGGAAGCTGCTCAGATGTTTACAAGTCGCCCCTTCCTGCGGTGAGAACGCTGCTTCCTGCTTCTCCATGGCTCTTCCCAGCAGGCCGGGAAGGCTTGAGGTCCCGCCCGGCTCCAGGGTAGCCCCTCAGGATCTTGAGTAGAGGGACTCCTCTGATGTCAGCAGGCAAGACAGGGTGTTAAAACATTTTGGAGAGAGAAAAGAGGTTGGTTAGATTTCATGCAGGGGTCAGCCAACCATGGCTGGGGTGTGTCGCCCCATGAGCTAAGATGGGTTGTTTTGTTTTTTTTTTTCATATTTTCAAAGGGTTAGCCAAAAATTACCAAACAGGCAACAGAGACCATGTAGCCTGCAAAACTGAAGATACTTTATAATCAGGCCCTTTATAGAAAACCTTTCCTGAGCCCTGGTTTTACTTGAAAACCCAGGGCTTGCCCAGGCCCTTGGGGAAGAAACTCCGGGGAGTTAGAAGGCCTCCCCGCCTCTTTTGTCACCTCAGGCCAAACCCTGCCCTCCTCCCTACCCAGTCCTTGCCAGCCCACCCCCAGTGTCTGTCCCCTGGGCATCGGGGGACCCCTACTGGCTGAAGCTTTCCCACAGTTGCAGCTTGCCCTCAGATGGGTCCACCGGATTATTTCAGTGAAACTAGACATCCTTCAAGGGCCAGCCGAATTCCAGAAGTGGGTAAATGAGTCTCCATCTTATGTTGGTCCTAACTGGGCCTCTCAGAGCAACCCATGCAGAGTTTTCAGAAACAAGGCCAGTCCATGTTTCAGCTCGTGGGTAGAGCTTTTGCAAAAAACCCTCTCTCCAGAAATTTTTTCTCCCTGACCTTTTTTTTTTTTTTTTAAATCTTTTTAAGTATATGTTATTTCACCTAATAGGAATTTGTTTCCCCACCGCTATCAATTGGAATCACCTAATATGATCCACTTATTCCAGAAAACCCAGTTGGGTCTGTGCCTCTCTCAGCCAACACAAGAGCATGGTCTCAAAAAAAACGTATCAGGTTCAGTGTTTTGCCAAATTGCATTTCATGTGGTGGGTCAATTTTTGTGTCAAAAGAATCCTGTAGATTTGATGATGACAGGCTTATGTTGTTTTTTTTTTAACCATGCCTGGGTATGATATATTCTTGAAGACATTCATTTTGAAAGCCATAGATTTTTTTTATCCAGGTAAAGGATGGGAAGAGGATTACAAAGATGAGAGGGTCTTTGGCTTTTGGCAGAGTTATCCATTCATTGTCAGAAGTTTGTCTGTTAATGAAACTAGGGCCCAGGTCCCCACCATCAGAACAAAGCGAAGCCTTCTTGATGGGTAACATTCTAGCCTGGAGAAGAGAATGAAGGTTTTTCTCCCAGATCAGTGGTGTAAAGACCAATATGGATTGCTATTTTAAATGTTAGCTAATAAGACCAGAGTGTTCTACCAGGCTTGGGGGCATCTCGACAGACAGATGCATTAGTGGTCTCCGAAAAGAAAGCTTGCACCATAAGCTTCTTGACCAATGCTTTGTCTGTACACTTAGCGGATGGGGGAAATTCTGAATGTGGGCGGCAGAGGTTTATGCTGTGAGAGTCATGGATTTTGGTGACCAGCTATCTTCATGGAATGCTGAATCAGCTTGGTACCCCATAAATTCAGCTGTGTTTCCTCTTCCCCCTCCACCTCCCCACCATTTTCCCTCTCATTCACGTGGCATGCCAGCAGGAGATTCAACTTGTCTAGATCTTTCTCTCGCATTGACACATGGAGGTCTTCTCATTGAGTTTTGTTGAGTCAAAGCGGGGAACTGGTCACAGAGAGAGGGGATACAGTGCTGCCCTCTAGTTGGCACTTGACCTTGCCGATGTCCATATCTCTGTCTCGTGGCAGCGTGCATCACTGCATGAATGTCTTGAGAACAGGGTTCTTGCCCCCAGTCTCCCCTGCCTCCTTGGTCTCAGTGCAGGCACCCGTGCCAACCTCCAGGCTGCCAAACAGCTCTCTGCTGGGTGGGGCCACTCATTCCATTGGGCAAGAGTCTACTCTGTCCAGTCTCCTTGTGCTCCATCCATCCCACCCTTTCCAGCTAAGAAAGCATTCCAGCCCTTTCTAAGCATTTTCCCTCCTGGATAAGCCCAGAGGATGGATACCTAGGATGGAGCCAGAATGGCCATAGAACTAACATCAGGACAACCCTGTATGTCAGCCCTGCACTCAGGCCCCATCCCAGGGGGCCCCTGCTCCTTAGTGAGAGGAAGTGCTGGCATCTAGTCGAGGTCACATGCAGAATCTCACCCAAGGTGCTGGAAGACCAGCACACTGTTTGCCGCCTGGGAATGCCGCTCTGGCTTGCCAGCCAGCAGGGCTCCCCTGGACGCGCGCGGGCAGCGAGTCCCTCTGGGTCCCTCCAGCAGGTGAGCCAGGTGGCAGGAGATTGGGACGTCCGGCCAGCACAGTGCAGGTTCACCTGCTCCTGTCCTACCCCAGCATCTTGGCCAGACGAAGGTACTCACGGATCCCTGTGTTCAGCTACCTGGTCTTTTTATCATCTGCTCTGGAGAAGGAAATGGCAACCCACTCCAGTATTCTTGCCTGGTAAATCCCATGGACGGAGGAGCCTGGTAGGCTACAGTCCATGGGGTCGCAAGGAGTCGGACACGACTGAGTGACTTCACTTTCTTTCTGCAGATGCATACCTGTGTGTGTGAGATCATTCTGCACAGATACATATATTTGAGTCTATACATCTGTCAGTTGAACGAGAGCATCAAGTGCGTTCCCCTTCCCTCATCCACACACACGCCTGTCACCCAAGCTGTGGAGCGGGTCACCTTGAATGGTCTGGAGCGACACCGTGCGGTGGATCTGGACGTGACCGCCTCGTTTTTTCGTCCTGTAGTAGACCCCCTGGCCCCGGCCGGTGTCAGTCTCCTAGCGGGACCCTTTAAAGCCAGACCCCCGTCCTCCACTGTCCCTCTGTCAGCCACACCGTGCAAGGAGATGGCCGCTCCCTCCCTCCTCTTCAACACTGTAATTATTGTTTTACAATCGAGTGCCTTAATAATAGTTTACAAATACTGTGTATTTATGGGCAGCCGTTCCGCTTTCGCCTTCTGTGATTGGATACTTTGCCTTGTCCGCGGTGGTTGGCGCTGGGGCTGGAATTTGCCTTCCCCATACTTGGGCTGATCTGCTGGGCAGCCTGCCCACAGCCAGGCCAGGGGCATCGCTAGAAACAGCGCTGGCTGGCGGTCCCTATGGGCGAGGCAGGCGCTGTTTCAGCCAAGGGCCCATAGTAAACGAAGAAAAGCCAGGATTGGTAGGCCAGCCAGCTCTGGCCCCCTCTGGACCACAGTCCTGCCCGTCTCCTCTACCCTCCCCATCACACAGCTGTTCTCCTGTTCAGTAGAGTTTTTCTTACCATCTTGTCTCCCCTGCCCCGTTTTCCTCTCTTTTGGTGTCCTGAGTTCTTTGCAACAAAATGCAGGTACAGATCTCCCTCCAGTCAGGAGCTCCCCTGCCTCCAAGACTGCCTGCCCTTTGGTTTCCAGAAGCTGCCAGTGGGTGCCAGTGTGTTGCGTTACGATATCAATGATTTTTTTATTATATATTGTTTTTCTTCTTGGTTTTTTTATATTATCTATTTAAAAGGCAGTATCTTTTGTACTGTGAATTTGCAGTAGAAGATGCATAATGCACTTTTTTTTTTTTTACTTCTGTTGGTGTGTACTGTATATAGTCTGTGTGCTTCTTGTGAGGAAAATAAACTTTCTTTATAAATGCTCGATGACCTCTGAACTTGTGCAGAAAAAACAAAGCAGCAGCCCCTCCAGCCCTGGCCAGGAAAGTCGAGACGCAGCTGTTTGCTGGCCCCGTGCCAAACAGCTGGACAAGTGAGACCAGAGAAAGAACCAGGAGAAAGGTCAGCTGCTGCAGGAATCGTCTTTTTTTTCTTCCTGATCTTGCCAGTAAGAAAGAGCGGGCCAACTTTTGGTATACAAGGTGGTCACTTGTATCCCAAAAAAACCTGTCCTGTCTGCCCCCACCTTGGGTGGGACTTGAACTTGAGGGGTGTGCTGGAGAAATTCACCACCTTAACTGCTCACGCACAAGAAGGGATGGGGTGGAGGGGGCTCATCATGGCTAACAGCCAAGACAGGAACCCCAGGGGACCCCAGTCACCAGACACAGCAAAGGCTCAGGCCGAGTTCAGGCCACAGCTCACTGCAGATAGAGCTCTGGGGGCTCTCCTCCCGTGGTGTCTGAGCCAAGCCAGGCTGCTGCCAGAGGAAAACGCTGCCTTCCTGGGGTTCTGTGCATCTAGCAGGGCAAACAGCGCTCATAATTCCTCTTCGCTGCCTTTGGTGCCGTACCTGCCCGTCCCACGGGCGAGTCACGTGAGTGTCACCCTTCTGCCACTAGTGCCTTGACAGGACTACGAAATTCCAGAGCCTGTGGGTCCAGGGACAGTACACACTCCATTTAGTTCATCTAGACTTACTCCACCCCTCCCCTGTACTCACAGGAGATGGGTGGATAAACAGGATGCAAGTTTTCCACTTTACAATCAGAATTATAACCATCAGTGGGAACTTCCCTGGCAATCTAGTGGTTAAGAATCCACCTTTCAATGCAGGGGACACTGGTTGGATCCCTGGGTAACTGAAGTCCTACGTGCCATCAGCAAAAAAAGATAATGAATATTGTAAAATTAAAAAATTAAAAAGAAATACTAGAAGCATCAAGCCGACCAGATGACTCTCATTTGCCGATTAGCACATTGAGTCGTTCTAGGAACATCTGCACTTGAAGCCAGATTATGGTTGCTGTGCTCAGTCACTCAGTTGTCTGACTCTGACCCCATGGACTGTAGCCTGCATGACTTGTCCATGGGATTCTCCAGGCAAGAATACTGGAGTGTGTCGCCATTTTCTCCTCCAGGGGATCTTCCTGACCCAGGGATTGTACTCACCTCTCCTGCATTGGCAGGCAGATTCTTTACCACTGAGCCACCTAGGATGTCCAAATCATGGTTAGGAAATGCTTATTCAGTAGAAAATTAAAGCAGAAGGTGAGTGGGGTGACTGCTGACTGGTCCCATCAAGCTGTAATGTAGCCCCTCTGTATATATGAGGTTTTTGGAACTGAACCACAAGGGTCATGATTCAGGACACTCCTAGGCAAGGTGGAGACCCCTAACACATTCTATGCAGGCTCCCAAGGTGAATCTGAGCCGGAGCAAGGGGTCCAGCACTCCTTGCGATTCCCGTGGATTCCCTGGGAATTGTGATGGCCACGTATAGAAAACCATTGCAATAGGAATGCGGTGCAGTTGAGTAGGTTTTCCCTCCACCAGTTACAATCACATTCCACACATGTTTTCTGCAGACAACACCCACCCTTCCACATGGCCCTTCCAGAATGTGGGTGTTCTCAGATTACCAGATACTCTCTTCACTCAGGTCCCTGGAGAACCTTCTTGTGACTGACAACCTCATCTTGTCCTCAGAGTAGCAAGCCTGAGGTTGCGTGGGGCCCCAGATCTCGCCTCCAGGGGCTGTGGGCAGGCAGGGGAGCAGCCGCATGCTCGTGGAAGCCCTTCCTGGCTAGACCTCAAGAAGCTCCAGGAGGCAGAGCGTGGAGGAGTTCCCGGCATTTCAGAAGGATTCACTGCATCGAAGGGAAGCCCTGTCCAAAGGTGTCTGGCAGCGGTGCATCAGGTCAGCCCTGCCCAGGACAGGCCATCCACCCACCCCAATGCCCTCACATGAGGAAGCAGAACTATATTCCTGAGACTTCCGCGCACCCAGCACTTTAATGAACCCCGTGGAACTCTCCAAAGGCCCTTTGATGTTACCCTCAGTTTTCAGTCGAAGAATCAGGCCTTCAGGGTGTAAGTCATTTGGCCACAGTGACCTCTAAAAGGGGGTGAAGCCAGGAGGTACTACTGTTCCTTCTCCACCCAAAACCAGAGCTGTTGCCCCCACCGCAGAAGTAGAAAGCAGCAAGCTTGAAGCAGCATCTGATCTCCCTGTAGGTACCAGCAGGAAAACATCGAGTCAGAAATGAAGCCTCCAGCCCCGGAGAAATCTGACCCACTTCAAAGACTACCTTGGCTGGTGGTACAAGGTGTGTTTCCCGCCCCCAGATCAAATTCTCTGTATTTGACCTTTAAAGGGAAGCTGCTCACACACCCTGAAGTATTCTGGCAAAGGGTCCGGTGTCGGCCCCAAATTCCTCTTTGCTGCTGTTAACTGTTTCTGCAAGTCAAGTGTCAGCAGAAGCCCTAGCACAGGAAAGGATGCTTGGGAATTGGATGCTAAGAGACAGATTCTCCCACAGGCAGCTGGAGGCGCAGAGCTCCCTCTGGTTTTGAAATTGGATCTCACAACAGGTGAAGGACAGTGCTACCGACCTCGTGGGGCCAATAATTTGAGAATTAGCTGAGAATGTATGCAAACCTCTCCTCTGCTGGCACACCACTTGCTGAGTCAGTGGCTGCTACTGCTGGCACTGGCGGGAGGGGAGAAGGAAGTCAAGTGCACCCAGCACCTGCGTGCAGATGTTTCATGTCTGTTACTGAGACGATCCTCAGGGTAGCGGTGACTGTTTTGCAAATGAAGAGGTGGAAGCTCCAGAGAGGTTAGGTCACCCGGATTAAGGCCACACATCCAGGAAGGGACAGAAGCTCAGGGTACCTGACTCCAAATTCATACACTTTCTACCTCCGCATCTTCTCTCCAAAAGAGCCAGCCCCTCGTGGGCTTTGTACATAGTACGTGCGTGCTCAGTTGCTTCAGTTGTGTCCGACTCTTTGCAACCCCATGGGCAGACTCTTTGCAACTGCCCGGCTCCTCTGTCCATGGGGATTCTCCAGGCAAGAATACTGGAGCGGGTTGCCATGCCCTCCTCCAGGGGATCTTCCCAACCCAGGGACCGAAATCTGCATCGCCTGCATTGTTGGCGGGTTCTTTAACGGTGAGCCACCGGGGAAGCCCAGTGCATAACAAGCACTCAGTCGGTATCAAATGAGCATAAATGAATGAAATATGCTGTGAAAATGAGTGCCAAGTGTCATTCACCATGGCTGGGAAAGCTTGGGGGCACCCACGACTGCCTAAACCAACACACACACACACCCCACAGCTGGGAAAGCTTGGGGGCACTCACAACTGCCTAAACCACATCCTTGCAGGACTGGGCCCAGAATCGACCACCTCAGGGCCCCAGCACACTGGGCTTGGCTCACTGGACTCGGCCCCTCCACCCCACCCCACACTGCCCACCCCCCTCCTCCCCTCAACGAATCCGGAGTTTAGTTAGAGTCCAGAAGAATCTGAAAGGTCATCCAGACCAGACTCCTTTGTAACATCCATCCATTCATCATTCTCCCCCATTCATATGCTCCTGCCTGAGGCAGAGAGGAGCCTCTGTTTCACCCCCGGGGGTCCTGAGAGAAAGCCTGCCTGTGAAAGTCAGGAAGAAAATACACAACCTGCCAATGGCAGTGTGGCTAGGTGGTTAGGAGTCCAGGTCGATGTTTTCCCCTCCCTTTATCAATCCCAGAATCTCTCCAATAGGATTGTTGTTACTCTCATACTTTAAAAGGAAAATGTAAAGATTTCATAAAACAATGGGCTTCCCTGGTAGCTCAGCCTGGTCAAGAATCCACCTGCAATGCAGGAGACCCTGGTTCAATTCCTGGATCGGGAAGATTCCCTGGAGAAGGAATAGGCTACCCTCTCCAGTATTCATGGGCTTCCTTGGTGGCTCAGACAGTAAAGAATCTGCCTACAGTGTGGGAGACCTGGGTTTGATCTCTGGGTTGGGAAGATCCCCTGGAGGAGGGCATGGCAACCTACTCCACTATTCTTGCCTGGAGAATCCCCAAGGACAGAGGAACTTTAGCACTGAGCTAAGATTTGGCCTCCAATCTCCCAGGCTTCTGGTTCTAGGGAATTCAGCACAGCATTTGGGCGGGGTGGGTGGTCCTTTCTCCCCTCTGATGGGGAAACATGGGCTGCCTGGAGCAGAGATCACACTCAGATCACTGCAGCTCGGAGGGGCCAGGCTGGGGCTCACTATCCTGGTCTGATGCTTCTCCAAGCCACTTGTGCCCACCCTCCGAGCCCTTGGGGCCTGGCTTCCTGGGCAGCTGCATAGAACCCTGCACTTACAAGGGCCCCGCGACTGGTCTGGTCTGATGCTCTCGCCGTCTTTAACTCTTTAATGAGGGCCAGGCCTTTTCATTTCCCACTGGGCCCCGCAGAGGATGTGGCCGGTCCCGGCAGCGTCACCACACTTAAGGGCTTGGGAGCAAGACAGCCCGAGGTCTTGCCCCCTAATTCACCCACTCTGTGACCCAGAGCGCTGGCTTTCCCCTCTCCGTGCCCCCTTTTCCTCATTTGAAGAACAGGGATGACCTCACAGGGCTGTCACAAAGATGTACGCTGCGTCATCGGCGCAC
Source organism: Bubalus bubalis (assembly GCF_019923935.1). NCBI lineage: Eukaryota > Metazoa > Chordata > Mammalia > Artiodactyla > Bovidae > Bubalus > Bubalus bubalis. The sequence goes on along the minus strand of NC_059173.1, from coordinate 8,472,629 downwards.
AGCAGAGACCCGTGAACCTAGATATTTGCTAGACGAAGTACTGAGCACATGTCCTGGCACAAAGCCCTCCCTCCGTGAGGAGCCACTGTAATCGTGGGAAAGACAGCGATCAGCCGCCCGCAGACCAGCCCTGTTGACGGCAGCTCCTCTTCCCACGCTGTTTCCTTAGCATCCTCTGTCGGGCAGAGGGAAGCCGCTGCGAGCTCCCAGAGGAGGGCCTCGGCTGGGCTGTGCACACGTGTGTCTTCCTCCTCCTCCCCTCTCCCCTCCCCACCGCTGACCCCATGGAGGATGCCATCTCTGCCTCCCTCCGGACACAAGTACCATTTGTCCCCAACCTGGACCCAAGCGGTTCTTCTCCGCAGCAGGCCTTTGGGGAGGGGAACGGTGTGGGCGGCCTGTGAGCTTGGGCTTGTCCCTGCTGCAATCCAGAGGTACATCCTGTTCCGGCGTTGCCATGGCACAGCCAAACATCTGCCACAACAGACGGTGGGGCTGGCGGCTGGCAGCGAGGCCGCGGAGGGTGAGGGCCGGGACGTCCCCCCCCAACCCCCACCCCGACACACACGCACGCACAGACTCACATCCATGTGCAGACGCACACACCAACACACATGCACGCACAGACTCACATCCATGTGCAGACGCATGCACGCACGCACGCACGCAAGTTGGCTTTCCAGGACAGGCCGATTTCCCTTAGAGAAGGGTTCCCAGTTCTCTTCCTGGAGAGCAGCCCTGGCAGGGACCGGGCTGTCCTGAATTCTCGTCCTGGTCCAGCCCACAGCCAGCCTCCCAGGTCCCGGTCTGCTCCCGAAATGGAATTCACTTTCCTGGCTGTTAACTGCTTTTCCTGATTCGAAAATAAAATCCGGTCGTTGTAACACCATCACATGATGTAGCCGCTGCCCTCGTGGTGTAGGAGCACGTACCTCTCATTAAAAATACACAGGCAGGGACTTTTCCCTGGTGGTCCAGTGGCTAAGACTTTGCACTCCCGATGCAGGGGCCCGGGGTTTGATCCCTTCTCGGGGAACTAGATCCCACATGCCTCAACCAAGAGTTTTCCTGCCGAAACAAGAAGATCCTGCAGGTAGCAACGCAGATCCTGTATGCCACAACTAAGACCCGGCACAGCCAAAGAAATAAAACAGGTATACTTAAAAATACCCGGGCAGAAGGTCCATGGAGCGGCACCTGACCCACAGCACACACTATACACGTGTCTGTTAAATAAAACAATTTGTTAGCATGATCTGATTCCATCTTGCCATGCAGGTGTCAGGAACACATTTTCTAGAGGAGGAAACTGAGGCCTAGAGGTGCCCAGTGGAATCTGAACCCAAGTTATGCCAGCCCTAGTGCTCCAAGCCCAGATTCCTCCACCCTCTCAAACCCCCACCCTTTGCTGCTTCCTGAACACCTCGCAGGCTCCCTTCCACCCCTCTGATCACAGGCCCCAGCCCTGACCTCATTCCTGCTGGAGGCCCCAGGGGTCCAGCCAAGGCCACAGACCTGGCCCTAGGCTCTCTGCAGCCACCCCAGGTCTGAGGCCTTTGGGGATTTGTTTCACAGGTTTGTGGCCACGTTCTCAGGATGCTGGCGCTCTCTGCCTCTCCCCAAGGCCTAGACACTGGTGGCTCACACCCCTTTCCTCTGCCCACTTGCTGTGCCCTGCCGTGGGGGCTTGGTTGAGACTATAATATTAGTAATAACAGTGACATTTCTTGAGCCATACTGGACAAGGTGGACTTTGTTATCACCATTTTTCAGATGAGACTCAGAAGGTAAATGACTCTGGGGCCAGGTGGCCCAGCCAGAAGGTAGACAATTCCAGAGTCAACTCCAGGAAGCCGTCCCCAGCAGCACCTCCTCCCACCCCAATTCTAGAAGAAATGGCTGTTCTGTCCCAGCACCCCATGGGCACGCTCAAGACCAGGATCCTGGAACTTCCCCGGCTGTCCAGTGGCTAAGACTCCATGCTCCCAATGCAGGGGGCCTGGTTCGATCCCTGGTCATGGAACTGGAGGAGGAAATGGCCACGTACTCCAGTATTCTTGCCAGGATAATCCCATGGACAGAGGAACCTGGCGAACTACAGTCCATGGGGTTGCAGAGTTGGACACAACTGAGTGACTGAGCATGCTCTCAGGGAACTGATCCCACATGCCACCACTAAAGATCCTGCATGCCACAGCCAAGACCTGGTGCAGCCAAAGTAAAATAAATATTAAAAAAGACCATGAACCCCCTGAGGACAGAGGCTGGCTCAAGTTTTTGTGGTCCACCCTGTCCCTGTACCTGACAGAGGAGGTGCTCAATAAACATTTGTTGAATGAATAAACAATTAAATGAGTGAATGGTGCAGCTGTTCTCTTTTCCCCACTTGGGCCAGGAGAAATTTGGGAGAATCAGGCCCTAGTTTGATTCATTCCTCTGCCACTTCCTGGCCGTGTGACCTTGACCAGTTACCTAACCTCTCTGAGCTTGTTTCCTTCTAGGGGGAGAGTCGGAGATGGCGTACCATGACTACACATATTAATAGTAGATGCTCAGTAAACAGCCCCATAGAGAGACAATTCAGGCCCAATGTCAAGCTCCAACACAGACTAGCTGTGTGACCCTGGACAAATCACTGTCCTTCTCTGGGCTTCATTTTCCAGACACGCTCCTTGGGGGTGATGACAGCAGCCGTAGCTTCGAGGTGGTGAGAGTGACGGGACACGGTGAGCGGCCTGTGTAAGTGATGCTTCGGGGGGCTCGTGTGATGGAGCGTGAGCTCTCTGGCGGCGGGGACGGCTCCTAACTCTCCCACCCACCCTCTGGCCCCGCTCAGTGCCAGGCACACAGTAGGTCCTCACACGCTCAAAGGAATGGAATCTTGTTTCAGCTGTTTGCGCTGCAGCCCCAGAGAGCCAGCGCCGGCTTCTGAGCACCCTCCCCTCCCAGGCCAACTCTCCTGTGTTTTTCCATCTCATTTCCGATGAGCTGGAGTCGGAGCACCAGCTCTGCCCCTGCTTTGTGCTGAGCCTGGTGGAGGCAGGGTGGTGGCTGCTCCTCCAGGGTGCAGCTCCCAGTGGGTGCTGGGAAGGAGGGCAAGACGAAGCCCCTCCAGAGTTAGCCCTGCTTTCCCAGGGGCCCAAGCTCCTCACAGAGGAAAGTGTGGGGCTTCAAGCCCAGCACCCCTACTCCGGGCTGTGGGATTGTGGACACATCACCCCACCTCTCTGAGCCTCTCTTCCTGTACAATGCGGCTGCTGCTGCTGCTGGCAAGCCCCCTAGGGTTGCTGGGATGCAGGTGAAGTGTGGAGCACACGGTTGGCACGTCACAGATGCACCGGGCACAGCTGTCTCTCACTTTTTAAGTACAGCTCTTGTCTTCCATAGATGGAGAAGCTGAGACCCAGAGAGGGCCAGTGTCTTGTTCAAGGTCACAGAGACTATATCTTGCTGGTTTCAGCTGTGGCTTTAGCCATTCTCCCTGCACAACCCCAAACAAACAACAGGGCTGGGCCTCTGAGTGGACAGACAGGGGGTCTCCTGGGCTGAGTTGATGGGGAGAGGGTGGAATGGAGCACAGTGTCAACAGGAATAGCCTCCCTCATTGCAGGCCTTACTCGTTTTCTCAATAAATCCTGAAAAAGCTATGATTTTACAGATGAGGAGACTGAGGCTCAGCGAGGTGAAGTTAATTACTTGCTCCAGTCACACAGTGGTGGGAAGAAGGGTCTTGATCGCAGCCCCATATCTGTTTGTTGAATAAAGAAGGAGACATTGGACAATGGAGGAACCCTGAGTTATGTGGGTTGGGCCGGTTGCCTCCCCAACCCTGGGATGAGAGGTGGGGGTGGTGGACACCATATCAGCAGCATCTAGGGTAGAGGTATTGTTAGTAGCTCCCAACGTACGGGAAGGGGGAAACTGTCATCCTTATCGACCACCCCTGAGTCAAGAAGCCTCTCTGCTGCTGCGGCTAAGTCGCTTCAGTCATGTCCGACTCTGTGCGACCCCATAGACAGCAGCCCACCAGGCTCCCCAGTCCCTGGGATTCTCAAGGCAAGAACACTGGAGTGGGTTGCCATTTCCTTCTCCAATGCATGAGAGTGAAAAATGAAAATGAAGTCACTCAGTCGTGTATGACTCTTAGCGACCCCGTGGACTGTAGCCCACCAGGCTCCTCCATCCATGGGATTTTCCAGGCAAGAGTACTGGAGTGGGGTGCCATTGCCTTCTCTCTCAGGGGTGGCAAATGAGCCTCCAGCTGTCTTCTGCAGCCTCAGGGGGTGGGGCGGGGCGGGGCGGGGAAGGGCGTTACCTCCTGCAGCCCCGCCCATAGGGTGCGGCCAGAGCAGCACCGCCCAGGCCCAAGCAGACGCTCACTCGGCCGCCTCCCTGGGACTACCCCGCCCCGGACACACTGGGTCAGTCGTGTGCAATCTGGAGGAGAGAGCACTTTCAGTGCGCCTCCCGAACTCCTGGCATCCAGGTACACCGTCTCCAGGGAGCCCACCAGGGTACAGCGGGAGCCGTCTCGGTCTCCCCACGCGAGGACCCACTAGTTTCGAGGTCCGAAAGGTAGAAGGCAGAACCCTCCACTCGAAAAGGTGAGCCCTTTGGGGAGTGTCCCTTCCCTCCATTGGACCTACAGGCCGCTTGGGCAGTTAATCCTATGGGGTATCTGGGCACCTGCGTTCTCAGTACCAATGCCCATTTGTCCGTGACTTCAGGTCCTCTCTGACCCTCAGTTTCCTTTTCTCTGCTACCATGGCTTGGAGCTAGGCCTTCCACCTTAAAACTCAAAGAGGTGACTTCATTTTGTGAAAGGCTCTACCTGTAGGATTATATCAGTGCCTGATCCATTCGAACCTCCTTTCCCTTATTGAATTCTCACAGTAACCCTCCTGAGAGGTGCTGTTACCCATTTTACTGATACGGAAATGAGATCATGGGACTTCCCTGCTGGTCTAATGCTTAAGTCTCTGCACTTCTACTGGAGGGGCCATGGGTTTGATCCCTGGTGGAGGAACTAGATCCCACATGCCATTTGGCATGCCTCCCCCCACCAAAAGAGGGTCGTGAGTGGATGGATGTTGTTGTTCAGTCGCTCAGTCCTGTCCGACTCTTTGCAACCACATGGACTGCAGCACACCAGGCTTCCCTGTCTTTCACCATCTCCTGGAGCTTGCTCAAACTCGTGTCCATTGAATCAGTGATGCCATCTAACCATCTTGTCCTCTGTCATCCCCTTCTCCTCCTGCCTTCAATCTTTCACAGCATCAGGGTCTTTTCCAATGAGTCAGTTCTTTGCATTATGTGACCAAACTATTGGAGCTTCAGCATCAGTCCTTCCAATGAATATTCAGGGTTTATTTCCTTTAGGATTGAGTGGGTGGATGAGCGGTGCAGAAATGGGGCCCAGAAACCCCCACCCTCGAGGCCTGACTTCAAAGCCCCATGCTCATCCCACTGAAACACTTCCTCCTCAGATCATCTGCTTGAACCCCACAAGGGCTGGCTTCCCAGAGGAAAGATCAAGGGGTCCTTGCTCCTGTTTCCGGTCAGCACCCTCAGGTCCCTGAGACCACCTTCCTGCCTTATGCCTGGGGAACATCCTTGGGAGGAGGGACCACGGATGTGAACATTGTGTCACTGGCCCAGCCTGTCCCTGCTGCTCACAGCTTCCACACACAAAGGAGGAGGGCCCCTCACAGATGTCTAAGGGGGATCCCTGACTCGGGAATCAGAGTGAGGTGAAGAAGTGGGTTGTGTGGGGAGTGGGAGGTGAAACATGTTCTGGGCGGAGGAGGTTTCTGGTGTAGAGGCCCAGCGATGGGGGCCAGCGCTCTCTCTGGCTTCTACAGACTCTCAGCAGTCAAGACAGCAAGTAGAGGCTAGAGCAGCGCTCCCCAACCTTTTTGGCACCAGGGACCAAGTTTCGTGGAAGACAGTGTTTCTGCAGACAGGGATGGGGGGGATGATTTGGGGATGATTCAGGCGCATTGCAATTATTGTGTACTGTATTTCTATTATTAGTACATCACTTCCGCCTCAGAGCATTAGGCATTAGATCCCCGAGGTTGGGGACCCCTGGGCTAGAATGATGATCCAGGTGCAGACTCTGCAGGGCCTTGTAGGCCATTGTCCGGGGTCTGGCCTTGATCCTGAGGGCGCTGAGGAGCTGAGAAGGATGCGGACTCTGGAAGGACATGATTGACTTTCCCTCCTGAGCCCCATTGTTCAGTGTGGTTGCCCCCAGCCCCACTATCATGGACTCCCCCAAAGTCATGTTGAAGCCAGGTCCATGTATGGGACCTGTGAGGGTGATAAAGAGTAAATCTGGTCATAAGGGTATGAGGTGCCAGGGTCCAGCCCCGGCTGATCCAGGGTATTCGAAGGAGAGACGGCGTAGGCGAGGATCAGGAAACAACTGCTTAATTAAACGTTAATTAAGGATATAAAGAGTAATAGAATGAGGATAGCTCAGTGAGGAAATTCAGTGGAGAAAAGAGGCTGAGTAGCTTGGTTTATGCGGGAGACCAATAAAACTTCAAGACAAGAAGTTTGCACCACTTACGTAGGCCGCAGGTTCCTTCCGTTCTCCCAAAGGAGAGGAGACACTGAGGCCTCCCCGGTTGGATCTTAGAAGCCCAGGCATAATTAGTAAGCATGGCAGGTTCCGCGCTCCAGATGGAGACTCAGCCAGAATTTGAGAGAGAGCGACATGGGGAGACCAAGTTTCTGTGAATAAGGCCCGCACTTTATTTTCCAAAGTAGTTTTTATACCTTAAGTTATGCACAGAGGATAATGGGGGAAGGGGTAGAGTCATGCAGTAAGCCAGGCTTTCTTCCTGCAAACTTATCATATGCAAAAGTTTAGGTGATTTGCATCATCTTCTGGCCTGGAGGCCTGTTAACATTTTAAAAAACTTATTTTTCTCTAAAGGTGATTATTCTAAAGTCAGGCGCCAGCCTCCAAAAAGCACTGGGTAAAGTTGCATTCCTATAGGGCAAAGGTGAGGTGGGCTCAATCAAGAAAAGAATTAACTCAAGGGTCCAAGGTTACAAACATTGAGGCTACTACTTACATTTCTATACACCCATTATATCAATCAATACACTGCCAAGGACACAGTAGGTAAAGGATATAGAGACTTAGCAGCAAACATTGGCCCAACAAGTGAAAAACCCTTCACCAATACAATTTCTAATCAATCTTTTAACTACTCAAAAGAATCTGTGTTTAGACAGTTTAGAACATCTCCTGCCTCTCACAGTTGGGAGGCTCTGAACAATCACATGTGGCTGGAAAAACCTATTCAGGCAGGCTAGAGGATTTCCAAAGGAGTTTGTAGGTTGAAACACTGTCACACCCAGGAATTATTAACTGGAGCTGTAAGCTAACTCTTTTTTCAGAGAGAGGTAGTGGGGGGCAGCCCCCTGTAAAGTCAGAGGTGTAGGTGAAAGCACAAAGCAGAAAGTAGGCAGACTCTGGTTTTGGGGGTAGATGCTCGAGAATTTCCAGGGGGACTCCTGAGGCTCGAGCCCGCCTTTGCGTATGCCGAGCCCCCTTCCTCATGACCTTTGCCACGGGCGGAGTTCCTCACGCTAGCTCCCGGCAGTGATAGAATTCTAGTTGAGCTATTCCAGATCCTGAAAGATGATGCTGTGGAAAGTGCTGCACTCAATATGCAATATGCAATATGCACTCAATATGCAATATGCCGGCTCCCGGCAATGAGGCCCTGGAACTTCCCTGGTGGCTCAGTGGTAAAGAATCCAGGAGACCTGGGTTCAATCCCAGGATTGGGAAGATCCCCTGGAGAAGGAGATGGCAACCCGCTCAAGTATTCTTGCCTGGGAAACCCCACGAACAGGTGAGCCTGGCGGGCTACAGCCCATGGGGTTGCAAAAGAGTCGGCCATGACTTAGCAACTAAACAACAACACGTGTGAACCCCTAACTGTATAGGGCTGGTGCCCTTATAAGAACTGGAAGAGACTCAGAGCTTTCTATCATGTGAGAATATTGTTTATAAGCCAGGAAAACAGGTCAAACCAGGAACTGAATTGGCACCTTAAATTTGGACTCCCCAGCTTTTGGAACTCTAAGACAAAAAGTTTCTTTCCTTTTTTTTTGGCTCTACCGTGCAGCATGATACCTTCCCCAGCCAGGGATTGAACCTGCGCCCCCTGTATTGAAAATGTGGAGTCTTAACCACTGAGCCATCAGGGAAGTTCCAATAAACTTCTTTTGTTTAAGTCTCCCAGTGTGATATTTTTTTATGACTGTATTATTCATAAGTCAGCCCAAGATGACTAATACACACATGGTTCACTAAAGTAAAAATTCAGTTCCTTGGGACTTCGCTGGTGGTCCAGCGGCTAAGACTCTGAGCTCCCAATACAAGGGACCCGGGTTCCATCCCTGGTCAGGGAATTAGATCCCACATGCTGCAGCTAAGAGTTTGATTGCCACAACTGAACTGTCTCAGCTAAAACCTGGAGCAGCCAAATAATGAGTATTTGTTTTAGTGATTCAGTCCCTCACTGCACTAGACACATTTCAGGCGCTCAGTGCCTACATTGGTCACCATATTGGACAGTACAGATACAGAATATTTTCATCGCTGCAGGAAGTTCTGTGGACAGCGCTGTGCTGGAGAGGTCACTCAGGGTTCTGGGAGGAAAATGTTATCGGAGGAGGAGACCAGTGAAGATGGGGTACCAGGAATCCAGTGAGGGGTGCCGGTGACAGGCGCCTCCCATGCTGCTGGAAGCACAGCAGACGCTCAGTAAATGATCACTGAATGGACAAATGGGCTGGATTTGAGTGAGGTCACGGGGATGAAGATGAGACGATGACCTCGGGAGGCCTTCAGGAGGCTGAACTGATAGAGTGAGGTGACTGGTTCAAGAGCCAAGGATGGCACCTTGGTTCTGGCTCAGGCAGCTGAGTGGACGGTGGGGCTGTTGCCTAAGGTGGGGACCTGGGAGGGAGGCAGGTGGGTGGCGGGGGACAAGGATGAGCTCATGTCTGGGTGCTGGTGCCGTGGCCACGTGGAGATGTCCGAGAGCCCATTGGATTTTGGTGCCCAGAGGCTGGCAGTGAGGTGTGGGCCAGGTAGAGGTTTGAGAAGAGACGCCCTGCCCCCATCCCAGGAGAGGACGCAGATAAAGAAGAAGGGGCTTGGGGGTGGGGGTGCCCGGGAGATGATATAGCCAGAGCAGCAGCAGCAGCAAAGCCAGGGGCAAGCAGTGCTTGAAGGGCCAGGATCACTAGGCACCTGTCAACTGGGACCAGCCAGCCCTGGGTGCAGCCAGGTTTCTGGTGACTTTGTAAAGAGATGATTCGGGGTCGGGGAGGGAGAGAGAGAGAGAAGAGGACAGTGACAGCTGGCCTGGCCAACTGGAATTGAAGAAATGGCTGCAAGTCTCGAGAAGCTTATTGGTGAAAGAGTTAAGGCTGTTACTGAAGGCGATGCTGGGTGGAGGAAGGGAATTTTTTTCTTGGAGATGGGAAAAACCCAAGCTTGGTCACAGGTCACGGGAAACGGGGTGGGGTGTGTTAAAGACTAGGGGGAGGAACAGGTGCAGTTAATTCAGTGAGGTCTGGTAAGTGGGGTTTGAACCCTGCTTGACCATCTATAAGCGATCTAGTGGCTGACCTCGACATCCCAGCCAAGTGGCTGTGTCTTATTTATCCCCACTGCAGAAATGAAGAAACTGAGGTCAGGGGCATTCAACAATCTGCCCCCGTCACTCTGGTCACCTTCTCCTGATTCTGCAGAGGCTCCGTCTAGGCCAGCAGGGCCTGGTCTTGAATACGGCCCCTCCGGCCCTGACTCCAGGATGCGTCCCAGACTCTTCCTCCTTTGGGGCTCAACAAACCATAAAGTGATAAAGGAGCACCACGATTCCCAAGTGGGAATCATTTACCCAGAGAGAAAGAACAAGAGATGCATTCATTTGGTGCTGGTATTTCCAGACTTACAACACATGTATGCTGTCGGCACCGTTCCCGAGTCTGGTGTCCCGTGGGTCTGAAGTGAAAGTCGCTCAGTCATGCCTGACTCTTTGCGACCCCATGGACTGTATAGTCCATGGAATTCTCCAGGCCAGAATACTGGAGTGGGTAGCCGTTCCCTTCTCTAGGGGATCTTCCCAACCCAGGGATCAAACCCAGGTCTCCCGCATTGCAGGTGGATTCTGTACCAGCTGAGCCACAAGGGAAGCCCTTCTTTCCTGGGACTGCCCCATTTTAATCCCGAGGACCATTCACCATGCTCACGTTTTGTGCCATACACTTTGCTGAGCCTTTAAATGAGATCTCGTTACACCTCACAGCACCGTGAGAGGTAGACTCTCTTCAGCACGTGTGCATGTGTGCTCAGTCGTGTCAGAATCTCTGAGACTCCACAGACTGCAGCCCACCAGGCTCCTCTGTCCATGGGGATTCCCCAGGCAAGAATACTGAAGTGGGTTGCCATGCCCTCCTCCAGGGGATCTTCCCAACCCAGGGATCAAACCCACGTCTCCTGCATTGGCAGGCGGATTCTTTACCGCTGAACCACCAGGGAAGCCCATGTAGACCCTCTTACTCTGCCCTTTTTAAAGAGAGGCAAGGGAGGCACAGAGAGACAAAGCAACCTGCCCAAGGCCACTCAGCATGTCTTTGGCAGAGACGGAAATCAAAATGAGGTCCGTTTGCTGCCCAAACCTGTGCTCATGTGCCAACCCGCTTCATCTCTGTTCAGATTATAGCAGGAAGGCTTCTTCTTTTTCTCTCTCACCTCTGGTTTGCTGACTGAGGCAAAGAGTTGGCATCCAGCTCTCTCAGGCTCTCATTCTCTTCTCCCTTAGGGGTGGAATTCTCCCAGGCTTTGGGGGTAGGACTCAGTTTTATCTGCAGGGAGACTGCAGCAGTCTGGTTGCACAAACCCGTGTTTGCATCCACTGAAAGCTTTTTGAGATCTGGAAGCCGTAGGGAAATAGGGACAGATGGAGCCATAGATTTCTTCCAGAAATGGTCTCATTTTCTTTGCAACCTCTGATAATTACTGTGTTGGAGGCAGGGGTAGGGAGGGAGGTCAGAAAAATGGCTGGTCATTTTCCACTGGACTGGTGGAGGGAGAGGGAGTAAGGGATAAGTGTCTGTTGGTAATTAACAGGAGAAGGCATCTCCCGTGGCCCTTCCAGCCCTGGATACCGGAGAGAACCCTTGGTGTCTTAGTCAGCATAGGTGACAGAGAAGATTGGAGAAGTGGATGAGAGCCGACCCCTGACATTGAGCTGGGCAGTCTGCTTCTTGGGATCAAACCCTATAGCAGGCTGCTAAGCCCCTGGAAAGATAGACTGGTTAAGGGGGTGTTTCAGCCATACAGGTGCTCAGAAGCTGAAGTGCTCGGTTTCAGTTTCCTGGGGGTATTATGGAGAAAGAACCTAGCAGGATGGATTTGTCAATGAAGAGCTGTCCTCCTTCCTACTTCATTCAGTCCCACATCGGGGCACTCTGAACCTCAGTTTCTTACCTATGTGACTCAGTCCCACGCCCACTTGCAGAAATAGCCATTGCTCAAAATGAGATAATGTCCTCCCAGTTCCTCTCTGGGTATCTGTGCTGAAGCCAACTCAGCCTGCCTTAATGTAGAAGAACATGTAGATTGTTTACAATCGCTTACTATTGTAAACAATGCTGTGATAAACAACTCTGTGCCTAAAATCCTTTGTAGCACTTGCCATCTTTCCTTAGACCTGGTTCTCAGAAATGGCAACCTACCTCCAAGGGGGCCCCCCCAGCCATCTACACCTCCTAATAGTCCCAGCCTTTATGTCGTCTTCCATACTGAATTATGCTGACCTGAGTGGACAGCGTGACTTTCTTTTTCACATTGTTATTTAATCTATTTGGCTGCACCAGGTCTTAGCTGGAGCACGTGGGATCTTAGTTTTGGCTTGTGAGATCTAGTTCCCTGACCAGGAATCAAACCCAGGCCCTCTGCTTTGGGAGGGAGGAGTCTTAGTCACTGGACCACCAGGGAAGTCCCAACAGCGTGTGACTTTCAAGGCTAAGTTACAAAACGCATTGTAGCCTCTGCCTTGGTTTCTTGAATCGCTCAATGTGGGGAAGCCAACCACCATGTCCCGAGGGCACTCAATCAGACCTGAGGAGGAACTGAGGCCTCACACCAACAGCCTCCCTGTTTGTCAACCATGCATGTGGACCAATTTGGAAATGGAAGTGGGGTCTCAGGCAAGCCTTCCACTGACTGCAGCCCTGGCTTTCACCCGACTTCAAACTCATGAGAAGCCCTGAGCCAGAACCACGCAGTGAAGGCTTCTTTCAGATCTCCAGTCCACCAGACATGATAAATGATATTTCTGTTTTAAGCCAACCTGTTTTGGGTGATTTGTTTCACAGCCATAGGTAAATAATATGCTGAACCGAAGACCAGAGCATTCTTTAGACGCATGATGGAGAGTGCCAGTTTTTTCCTTCCCTTTTTATATTGCCAGATTGTCAGCACTGACTTTGAAATGTAATTGACCTAATGATTGAAAGTGGCCTCTTGATAGGAGTTCCCATTAGCTCTGGAAATGCGGAGTGAGTGAGTGAAGTTGCTCAGTCATGTCCGACTCTTTGCAATCCCATGGACTGTAGCCTACCAGGCTCCTCTGTCCATGGAATTTTCCAGGCAAGCATACTGGAGTGGGTTGCCATTTCCTTCTCCAGTGGATCTTCCCAACCCAGGGATTGAACCCAGGTCTCCTGCATTGCATGCAGACGCTTTACCATCTGAGCCACCTGGAAATGCGGAGTGTATTGGAAAGCCCCATATGTGACCAAAGCTTCCCAGGTGGCGCTAGTGGTAAAGAATCCACCTGCCAATGCAGGAGAATCAAGAGATGCTGGTTTGATCCCTGGGTCAGGAATATTCCTTGGAGGAGGAAGTGGCAACCCACTCCAGTATTCTTGCCTGGAGAATCCTCATGGACAAAGGATCCTGGTGGGCTACAGTCCGTGGGGTCACAAAGAGTCAGACATGACTGAAATGACTGAACATGCATACACGCATGTATGTGACCAACAGCCCTTTCCAGGCTGTTCCCATATGCAGATTGGTTTTTGATTTGTGGCCTTGAGCCCTTCCAAGGAAAGATGTTCACAATTTGCTTCTGTGCCCGGCTAAAACTTCTAAACACCTGAGTTGGACGGCAGAGAAAGCCCAGTCTGTTGTCAGTTAATTGCTCCTTGCTTTCTCTGGATTCTCAAAACCTTTTGAAAGCGTCAAAGATAAAAACATCTGGCTCACGAGGACTATTTCACCAGAGGACATACAACTCGAATAAGGGTTATCATGAGCAAAGCGGCTTCCATGTCTCTGATTCATGTGCTCTGAAGATTCCCCACGTGATGTACAGACCTGGGGAACCTGCCTGAGCACTTGGAGAAATACCAAGGGCTCCATTCATTCGATCATTAATATGCTCAGTAAATATTTATTCAGCATCTCAGACACTGTTGAGATGATTCAGAGGCGTGTAAGTCATGGTTTTTGCGCTTCAAGTCATTCACAGAGGCAGCAAATGGTGTAAAAAGTCCATAGTTGTAACAGTATGTACTGGGTTCAAATCCCAGCTAGCCTATCTAACAAACGGTGTGACCCTGGACTGCTTTCTGCCCTTTTTTGAGCTTCGGTTGCCTCTTCCAAAAGGAAAAGATGACAGTAGTATCTGTTGCAATGGTTTGAGGTTTACATGAGCTATGCCTATGAAACGAGTGGTTCCGGACCTAGAACCTGGCATGAATTAACAAGTACTGAGTTTCTTACGGTTGGTAGTAAAAGGTCCCACAGGGCCTCGAATGAGCTCACATCAGGAAACACGACAGATTCATATATGTATATTTTTAATTTTATTGAAGTATAGTTGATTTACAATGTTGTGTTAATTTCTGCAGTATAGTAAAGCGATTTGGTTATATATCTCTATATAATATATATTCTTTTTCATATTCTTTTCCATTATGGCTTATCACAGGGTATTGAATATAGTTCCCTGTGCTATACAGTACAGTACAGTATAGAACCTTGTTGTTCATTCATACTATATATAATAGTTTGCATCTCCTAATCCCAAACTCTTTATTCATCCCTCCCCCTACCCCGTGGCAATCACAAATCTGTTCCCTGGGTCTGTGAGTCTGTTTCTAACGAGTACTGACTTTGTTACTATTGGTAATATAGCAATACAATGCCTCGAATGAGTCCGCATCACAAAACAAGACAGATTCCTATTTGAATCCTGACTGTGTGACTGCACACGCAAGCCTGCAGCAGTCAGAGCCTCTATTCTTGATCTGTAGACTAGGTCTAATCAATGCACCTTCCCAGCTTATTGTGCAGATCAAATAAGACAGTGTCTGCCTATGGACACTCAGCACACAAACCTGTAATGGTCAGTAGCTATTTCTGTGAGGGAAGATGATCAGAAAAGCAAATTATTGCAATGCAGTTTTATAATTGCTATAACCAGGTCTTTCCCATGGGTTTTGAGACTGGGCATGGATTTCTGAGGAATCATTCTGTAATCCTTTTGTGTAGCTAGGAACTGACAGAGCAAGTCCTCACTTGACTCTGGGGCTGGAACTCTGGCTGCAGAGGCAGGACTCTGGGTGGTGGGCAGATGGTCCTGGAACTTCCAGGAATGATGGAGCTGTTACAAGAGTTTGTCAGACCAGGGTCCACGATTCTGCTCACCATCAACTAGCTAAGTGGAATTAATCAATGCAGTCACGACTTTGAGCCTCAGTGTCTTCATCGGTGAAGTCGTGTTAATGACGACAGTTGGCATGCACTGAGGGCCAGCTACGCGCCGGACCTTGTTTTCAGTGTTTATATTCCTTCACTCACTTAATCTTCATAAGAGCTCTATGAAGCTGCTGCTAATATCACATTCCCATTTTGCAGATGAAGAAGGCGTGGCCCAGGGAGGTTAGCTCTTTCACTGGTAAATGGCCTGGCCAGGATATAAACCCAGGCAGTCTGAGTCCTCAGCCAGCATTCTTTTAACTCTGTGTGTGCGCGTGTGCTCAGTTGCTCAGTTGTGTCCAGCTCTCTGTGACCCCATTGACTGTAGCCCACCAGGCTCCTCCGTCCATGGGACTTCCCAGGCAAGAATATTGGAGTGGGTTGCCATTCCCTTCTCTAGGGAATCTTCCCTACCCAGGGATTGAACCTGCATCTCTTGCGTCTCCTGCACTGGCAGGCACATTCTTTACCACTGTGCTACCTGGGAAGCCCTTTTAACTCTGCAGCTTTATTTTTTTTTAATAGTATTTAATATAACGTCCATATTCCAGCTACTTCTCACACTACTGGGCTTCCCTGTTAGCTCAGCTGGTAAAGAATCCACCTGCAATGCAGGAGACCCTGGTTTGATTCCTGCGTCGGGAAGATCCACTGGAGAAGGGATAGGCTGCCCACTCCAGTATTCTTGGGCTTCCCTGGTGGCTCAAATGGTAAAGAATCTGCCTGCAATGCAGGAGACCTGGGTTGGGAAGATCCCCTGGAGAAGGGAAAGGCTACCCACTCCAGTATTCTGGCCTGGAGAATCCATGGGGTCTCAAAGAGTCAGACACGACTGAGTGACTTTCATTTCATGGGGTTTAGGGAAGGATTAAATGAGGCAAAGCATGAAGAGAGCTGTACCTAAAGTCTGTGGCATGGCGTGTGCCCTGTAAAGGAAGTTGCTGTGTACTTTTTTTTTTTTGCTGTTTTATTCCACCTTCTACAAGGAAAGTATTTTTTCATTGATCCATATTTCAGAAAGGTCCTACATTCCTCCATTGCTGGCCATGAGATACACAGAGCAGGTGACTAGGACACAGAGGGGACTGGTCAATATTTGAGGGTCCCCCAGTGAAATGGTACCATGCCTGGGTTGGGAAGATCTACTGGAGAAGGGAATAGCTACCCACTCTAGTATTATTGCCTGAAGAATTCCATAGGCAGAGAAGCCTGGCAGGCTACCGTCCATGGGGTCACAAAGAGTCGGACACAACTGAACAACGAACACAGTACTATTGCCAGGCACTGTTCTAGGCACCGGGAATACATCAGCTGGAAGAATTTCTGCATCCTGCAGACACGGAGGGAGAACTCCCTAGACCCCCACATCACATGGTTCCTTCCTGCTACTAGCAGTTTGGGAGGCAAAAGCGTCTGTGTCTCAGAGCATTTGTTCTCCCATCTCAGCCTCCCTTTGGGAAAAGCCATTTTTCTCGCCTCTCAGAAATGGAGGTACACTTCCTTGGGGAAGAGAGATGATCCTCCATCCAGCTCTTCTGCTGGGAAAGGTAGCCACTGATGGGGACTAACATCAAAACCTGTAAAGAAAAAGGGAACAAATCCAAACCACTCGACAGGGGCTCCCGTGGCCCCGAGAACCACAGGCTGATATGGTGTCCCTCTGCGTGTTCAGGGAGTTCTGATTCTGCACGAGAGCACAGCACCCATTAAGTTCCAAATGCAGCCTGAGACAACAGTGTCTCAGCAGTTTGGGTATAGGGTGTGGGGAGAGAAGAGTGCAGGTGCTGAGTTAGGAAATTTTTTTTTTTTTAGCTGCCACAGCCACGCTGTGTGGCACGTGGGATCTTAGTTCCCCGACCAGGGAGCGAACCTCATCCTTGCCAGTGAAAGCACTGGACCCAACCAGGTCCCATCCAGGACCCATGGTCCCTGGTCCCAATCATTGGACTGCCCACGAATTCCTGCAACATGATTCTTGTTTTGTTTTTGACTGCACCTCGCAGCATGTGGGATCTTAGTTCCCCGGCCAGGGATCAAACCTGCATATCCTGCATTGGAAGTGTGGAATCTTAACCACTGGACCACCCAGGGAAGTCCCCTTCCTTCAACACAATTCCTGATTCTGCAAGATGGAGTCATAATCTCAGGTTTCCTGCCGAGCAGATGCCTCAGTTTCTTCTTCTGTAAAATGGGCAAATAATGGGCCCTATCTCCTAGGTAGGATTGCTATGAGGATTAAATGGGATCTTTCCTGTAAATCCCCTGGCCCAGCCAGACTTAATAAGGTTCTGTGTTGGCTTCCCTGGTGACTCAGATGGTAGAGAATCCACTGCAATATGGGAGATCTGGGTTTGATCCCTAGGTTGGGAAGATCCCCTGGAGGAGGGCATGGCAACCCTTTCCAGTATTCTTGCCTGGAGAATCCCCATGGACAGAGGATCCTGGTGGGCTACAGTCCATGGGGTCGCCAAGAGTCGGACAACGACTGAGCGACTAAGCACAGCACAGTACATGTTTGACCCAGGGTTTCTCAATCTCACCACCACTGACTCCTGGGACCTAAGCCTTTTTTGTTGTGGGCTGGGATGGGGCCTGTTCTATGCACTGCAGGATATCAAGCGCATCTCTCATCTATACACATTAGATGCCAGCAGCGCCCTCCTAGCTGTGACAACCAAAAATGTCTCCAGACAATGCCAAATGTCCCCGGGCAGGAAGTGGGGAGCAAAACTGCCCCCCGCCTGGTTGAGAACCTCTGGTCTAAGCCTTTCTTGTTGCTATTATGAACAAGAGTTCCCTTCTCACGTGAGGCTGAGGCACCTGGTTTGCAAGGGGAGGCCAGGTTGAGCTTTGGAAGCTGCAGCTCTTACTGCTGCAGACTGCCTGGGCAGTTTGCAAGGTTTGTAATAAACCTCAATTTCAGTAATGAGATTGACGTGGTTGAGTGATTTCTTTCTTTCTTTTTTTTTTTTTTTGCCAAAATTCATGTTTAAATTTTGGAAACTCTTTACAGGAGCATTGTGTGGAGAAATTGTTCCAGCTGGAGTTCTGCTGAGGTTGTCAGAGGGTGACACTGGGCTTGGAGTCTGGAGAGAACACCTTGAATTTATAGAATTTCTCCTTTCCCTTTAAAAAGATAATGTTTTTCAAAATTTATATCATTGAATGAACTTTGCAAAAGAAGTAGAAAACACAAAACAGGAAGTGTAAAATGGAAACTCACCCATAACTGGGATCTTGTCACTCAGAGATCATTTCTATTATAGTATGTGTAAAGAAAATTACTGGCCAGTATCACTGATGAGCATAGATGCAAAAATACTATTACAAAATGTGTGTCTTATAGAAATAGGACATACTGTTTTCTGATCTGCCTTTTTCATCTAACAGCGTCTGGAATATTTTTATGTATCATTAAACAACAAATATTCTTCCATAAAATTTTTTTATTTTTACTGCTTAAAAACCTCCTGTGCTCCTGGCAGCCTGGAAATAGTCAGGATTCACAGAGGGAAAAGGATGAAGCCATACTCCTTGACTCATGTTGTCCAGGTGTTACCTGGACACATGGAGGCAGAGACCATGGACCCCATGAAAGGAGAGGGCAGTGGTTGGGTTCTGGGAAGTCATTTTTGCCTCCAGGGTGAGGTGCAGACATTTCTGGCTGCTCTGTATTGTCTCCAGTGCCTAGCCCTATCTGTCTTTCTGATTGTGTCCCTCATTTATAGCCTTCTGTCCAGTTCCTACCCTGGAGTGTATTGATATTAATCCATCTCGTCTCACTGTTTCCCTTGAGGGCTGTTTCCCTAGCAGATAGTGGTGTGATAAGCATTCTTCCACATATAAACAGTTAATCCTCATTATTTGTGGACTCTATATTTTCAAATTCAGCTACTCGTTAAAATTTGTGACCTCCCACAAAACCAAACTCACTGTCCTTTATTAGTCATTCGTGGGCATGTGCGCATTCAGAGTGGAGAAAAATTTGAGTTACTCAATGCACAGGTTGCCAGCTGAGGTTGAAGGAGGTAAAGCTCTGTCTTCTTGTTTCAGTTTGTACTGTAAACAAGTATCCTTTCCCTATAAATCGAGTACCACATTTTTAGCATTTGTGTGTTTTGGCATGATTTTGCTATTTATATGGCACCCAAGTATAGTGATAAAGTGTTGTTTAGAGTAACTGAGGACAAGAAGGCTGTATGGTGCCTTGTGGAGAAAATACATGTGTTAGTTTCATTCGGGCATGAGCTGTGCTGTTACTGGCTGTCAGTTCAGCGTTGGTGAATCAACTCCGTGCGTGTGTGTGCTCAGTTGCTCAGTCGTGTCCAACTCTTTGAGACCCCATGGACTGTAGCCCGCCAGGGACCTTTGTCCATGGAATTTCCCAGGCAAGAAGTGGGTTGTCATTTCCTTCTCCAGGGATGATTCTTTCCAACCCAGGGATCAAACCCGCATCTCCTGCATTGGCAGGCAGATTCTTTACCACCACCTGGGAAGTTGAATCAACTACACACACACACACACACACACACACACACACACTCACATATATATATCTCAACAATGTACATTTTAAATAAGATGTCTTCAAACAGAAGCACACATAAAACCATGTTATATATTGATTGGCTGGCAAACTTGTGACCAGAAGCCTGTAGGAACCTAATTTTATATTTCTCCCAGAATTAATGATTCAATATTCACTCATTTAGTGTGTGTGGTGACTTTATAGAATATATCTCTTGAGTAATGAGAGTTGATTGTGTTTTTGCACGTCACCATGATTATTGCCTTAGGTTAAATTTCTGAGAATGGAATTACTGAGCCCACATAGAATGCCTCTACTGAGGTCTTTTCAGTTTGTATCAGTTAGTTCTTACTGCGTAACAAACCTGTTTCCACCTCTGTAAAACACTGATTTTTTTTTCTTTTTTTTAAATTTTATTTTATTTTTAAACTTTACATAATTGTATTAGTTTTGCCAAATATCAAAATGAATCCGCCACAGGTATACATGTGTTCCCCATCCTGAACCCTCCTCCCTCCTCCCTCCCCATTCCATCCCTCTGGGTCGTCCCAGTGCACCAGCCCCAAGCATCCAGTATCGTGCATCGAACCTGGACTGGCAACTCGTTTCATACATGATATTTTACATGTTTCAATGCCATTCTCCCAAATCTTCCCACCCTCTCCCTCTCTCACAGAGTCCATAAGACTGTTCTATACATCAGAAAACACTGATTTTTAAAAAGCCATATTATTTCCCGTCAACTTACGAGGAGTCAAAAAGTTAGTGTCTGGCAAGTTGGTTAACTCTAGGCCTGGTGAGCAGTATGTGGTTAATAAGTACAAGCTCCATCATAGCATTTACTTGTATTGAAGATCTGTAGCAGGTATGCTCACAAACATAATCATAGGTTAATGTTATTTCTCCCCATTGAAGAGATAAGGAAGCAGAAGCCCAGGGAGGTAACACTACTTGTCTAAGATGTCAGAGCCAGGAAATGGCAGTACCAGTCATTACATCAGAGTTTCTACCGTCAGCTCAGTCCAATAGGGCTGTTGTGCATGGACTCATTATGATGGTCTAAGACTGAACCCACAGTATCTCTGAGGTCTGCCTGTACCATATGACCCAGCAACTAAACTCCTGGACATTTTTCCAGGAGAAATGAGGACCTGTGTTCACACAAAAACCTGTACATGAATGTGTATAGTGTTCATAGCAGCTTTATTCATAACAAATGATCCCAAACAGGAAACAGCCCAGATGTTCTTCAATGGATAAAGGGTTAAACAAATTCTGCTCTCTATGGAATATTACTTAGTCATAATAAGGGACAAAAGAAAAATGAAAAACTAACAACAAAAAGAAATAAGGAACAAACATGTAACAATCTAGGTGCCATCTCCAGAGAGTTATACTGAGTGAGAAAAAGCCAGCCCTCTGCTGCTGCTGCTGCTGCTGTTAAATCACTTTAGTCGTGTCTGACTCTGTGCAACCCCATAGATGGCAACCCACTAGGCTCCTCTGTCCCTGGGATACTCCAGGCAAGAAAACTGGAGTGGGTTGCCATTTCCTTCCCCAGTGCATGAAAGTGAAAAGTGAAAGTTAAGTTGCTCAGTCGTGCCCGACTCTTAGTGACCCCATGGACTGCAGCCTACCAGGCTCCTCCGTCCATGGGATTTTCCAGGCAAGAGTACTGGAGTGTTCATACAATATATGAATTCATTTGTCATTCTTTTTTTTTTTTAAACATTTATGTACTTTTTAAGGGCTTCCCTGGTAGCTCAGAGGATAAAGCATCTGCCTATAATGCAGGAGACCCGGGTTCTATCCCTGGGTTGGGAAGATCCCCTGGAGAAGGAAATGGCAACCCATTTCAGTATTCTTGCCTGAAGAATCCCATGGATAGAGCAGCCTGGCGGGCTACAGTCCACAGGGTCGCAAAGAGTCGGACACGACTGAGCTACTTCACACACACACACACGTACTTTTTGGCTGCACTGGGTCTTTCATTGCTGTGAGTGGGTGTTCTCTAGCTGTAGCAAGCGGGGCTACCCTTCATTGTGGTGCACAGGTTTTCCATTGCAATGACTTCTCTTGTTGCAGAGCATGGGCTCTAGGGCCCAGAGGCTCAGTAGCTGTGGGACTTGGGCCTAGTTGCCCCTCAGCATATGGGATCTTCTTGGACCAAGGATCAAAGCTGGGTCCCCCACATTGACAGGTGGATTCTTAATCAGGGGAATACCAGGGAAGTCCCATTTGTCATTCTTAAAATCACAAAGATTATAGAAATTGAGAACAGATGAGCTGTTGCCCGAGGTTAGGAGGGAATGGGGGCAGGAGGGAAGTGGGGGTGGCTGTAAAAGGGCAATGTCAGGGATCTTCCTGGTGGTGGAAATATTCTGTCTTGTATCAAGATATAAATATCCAGAGTGTGAGATTATACTCCAGTTTTGCAAGATGTTACCACTGGGGGAGAGCTTCCCAGGTTGTGCTAGTGATTAAAGAACCTACCTGCCAATGCAGGAGATGTAAGAGACACTGGTTCAATCCCTGGGTCAGAAAGATCCTCTGGAGGAGGAAATAGTAACCCACTCCAGTAGTCTTGCCTGTAGAATCCCATGGACTCAGGACCCTGGCAGGCTAGAGTCCATGGTTTGCAAAGAATTGGACACAACTGAAGCGACTTAGCAAAGCACACACCATTGGGGTAAAAAGCACATGATCTCTTTGTATTATTTCTTATATTTACATGTGTACCTACGATTATCTCAAAATCAAACATTTAAATTAAGAAAGGCATTCCAGACTATTATATATAGAATGGATAAACAATAAGATCTATTGTATAGCACAGGGAACTATATTCAATGCCCTATGATAAGCTGTAATGGAAAAGAATATGAAAAAGAATGTATATGCATGTGTAACTGAATCACTATACAGTAGAAATTAACACATTATAAATCAACTATACTTCAGTAAAATAAATTTTTGAAAAAGACATCCTATCCATTGCCAATCAATGATTTCTAGCTCTATTTTGCAGAGAGAAGCACTCCAAGCAGTGAGAATCAAAATTGATCAATGGAGGGTGAATTTTAATATTCCCCAAGTTTTGTCCCCTTCTGTCACTCAAGCAGGGGTCTTGCCTACTGAGATTATTCCAGTAATCTGAGATTACTTCCAGTCTTTCATTTAATTGTTTTATCATTTGTTAATGCTTCCATAGGGCTAATCCAGCTGAGCTTCCATGTTGCCCTGGCAACCTAAGACTAAGGTCCCCATTTGCTACTAAGAGAAACTAGAAAAAAAGATTTTCTTAGGAGCTTCCAAATGCAGGTTTCACAGTTCTTTCTTCTTCATACATGAGCTGGCATGTGTATCATGTAGGATATGGGACCATTCTTCTTTTTCCTGATCACTAAATTCACCTTCATTTAGCGTCTATCTTTTAAGGCTACTTCAGAAATCAGCAGCTTTTGAGAGCAGAAGACTTACAAATCACGCATCTTACCTGCACCTAAATCTCCCCATTTGGGGCCAACTTGGACAGACCCAAGGTTTCCTTTTGGACCCATGAAGAGGTTGCTATGGATTCAAGAACAATGGGATGATATTTTGTTTTTTTCCTCAGAGAGTTATGCAATTTTCCAGCTGCTTCTGGAAGTAGCAGCTCTCCACTGAGCACATTTGGGTCAGGTGTGGGGTGAGCTGGGGACGTGGCATTGCTTCTGGCTTTGGATCCTTTCTGTGCAAGAATCATCTTCCTCACCCTAAGGATAAAACTGGAAGACAGATGCCTTGGGATCCTTCTCAGTATATTTCATGGTTGTGGTATGGTGGTGTCATCTGTGGGGAATTGATGTCCTGGGAAATTTTGCTTTAATTTTATCATTTATAGAACTGGAAGATGGGAATCAACACATTTTAAATAGCTTCTGAATGCCAGGCACTATGCTGGATGCTTTGCCATGCCTTAATTCATTGACTCTAAACTCCTGAATCTTCAAAACCATTCCCTGAGGTAAGCACTTGGATGAATCCCAGTATATAAAGGCTGAGAGCTGGGTGCAGAGAGGGGAAGTGACTTGCCCGAGGTCACACAACTGGTAAGAAGTAGAGCCTGGATTTAGAGCCAAGTCTGTCAGAATCTAAAGTCCATGTTTTTTCTATTCTGTCATATTGCCAGAGAGGCGTTTTAATGTTTAGCGTAATGACTAACTGAGGGCTTATGCCAAGTCAGGCTGCTTGATAAGTGTATTACTAACTGGGACCTCATGGAATCCTTCCTAAGGTGCGTCTATTATCTATCTCTATTTTACTGAGGCTTAGGTGGGCCAGTGATTAGGGCTGTGGGTCCAATGTAGGGGGTGCTGGTTTGATCCCTGGGGAACTAAGATTCCATATACTGTACAGTGCACACTGCCCACCCCCCAAAACCCTGAGGCTTAGAGAGGAAACATAATTTGCTTTGATAGCTGTTTTGGTTCAGGTGGACCCTGCTTTACATAACACACACTTCTGTGGCTGATGCTGAAAATGAAAAATTCCTCACTGTTAACTGCAAAGGTGTTTTGCTTTGGGAAGTAAATAGCCTACCCCATCAGAAGATCTGCTTTGTCAGTTCAGTTTACCAGGCCTGAAGATTAGCTTCCCCAAATCTTGACATTTCAGAGCTTGGTATTTGAGAAAGGGACTCTGGCTATCAAGAGGACAGCTTCACGCTACAGATCAGGAAATTCAGGTCCAGAGAGATGAAGGCAACTGCCCCAGGACACACAGTCTGACGGCAGCAGAGATGGACTCGAAGCCCCGCGGGTCGCCCAGTTATTAAGTGAGGGACTTCGGCCAGGAAAAGAAAGGGAGAGACCCTGTAATCCTTCATTTCCCCACCTGCGAAATTGGGTCAAGATAGGCCCTCCTGTGTAGTGGTGGGGGATACGCGGGTGTGGGAGTCCAGGGGCCGCCACCTTGTGCCAGCAAAGTGACAAGGTGTAGTGGAATCAAGATCAGCCTCAGGAGTTCCAGAGCGGTGGGAGGGTGTGCTGGCTGCAGAGGCGGAGCTTCGGGAGCCAGAGGCGGGGATTCGAGGGTTCTGGGCGGAGCTTGATATTTAAAACAGTTAGATGGGCCCTGGGCGGGAATTCAGTCCTGTCCGACTCTTTGCGACCCCATGGGCCTCAGCACGCCAGGCCTCCCTGTCCATCACCAACTCTCGGGCGGGAATTGCGATGCCACAAATAAGGGTTGTTCGCCCGTGGGCGGGGCTTCTAGAAGTTGGGACTGGGTTTGTGACGCAGAAGGGACAGTTCTGAAGGAATGGGAGGGGAGATGGGCTTAAGAACCCAAGAAGCCGGCGAAGGGTTCGGATGGGGCAGTGGGCGGAGCTTAGAAGAGCTGATGTTCCGGTTTTAAGGGACTCTGGGGGAATTTTTGAGGAGCCAGGGAATGTGGCTCGGCCGAACCAAGCAGGTCAGTGGGCGGGCTCTAAGGTCGCCGCTCCCTGTTCTGAGGGAGCAGTGGGCGTGGCTCTCCGGTCACTCCGAGGGCTAGTGGGCGGTGCTTGCGCTTGGGCACCGCCTTCTTCCAAGGCCCACCTGCATCCCTCGGCGCGACCAGAGGAGGCGCTAGGGAGAGAGGCGTGGAACGCGGGGTGGGAAGCGGGCTTCCCCTCCCGGAAGTGGGCGTGGCGTGCCGCAGCGCGGCGGCCCTGGTTGGGCGCGGCACGGCGCGGGGGCGGGGCCTGCGTGCGGCGGCGGGGGCGGTGGCGGCTGTCCGCGCCCCTCCCCCGCGCTGCGCTCAGTGCCAGGCGGGAGGCGGTAGCGGTTGGAGGCTTTGCCGGGCTTTGCAGTGGGGACTTCGGCAGCGGCGCCTCAGGCACCTCGGCCCTGGTGAGCTGCGCGCGCCCGGTAGGGCCGCTTGGGAGCAAGCGGGGCGGGTGGACGGATCTGTCCTCTCAGCATGTGCGGGCGCCGGCTGACAGGAGCCGGCGGGGCGTAGGGCAGGGCCCGGTGGAACGGACAGGGCTGGGTGGGCGCGCGCAGCGCGGGTCCCTGGGTCGGGGGCCCGCCCTGGCTGGTGTGCAGGAGGCAGGGGTCGGGGCTGCTTCGGGAGACTTGGGGTCCGGCTGGGTGGGGAGTTGAGGACCGAACCGCTCGGCCTGAGGAGAGTGAACCCAGGTCGCCTGTGGGGAGGAGGCTGCTCAGGGGAGACTTTTAGGGGTCCAGAACCCTCCTGGACGGGTGAGGAGCCGCGTGGGAATGGGGCTACCCCGGGAAGGATTGTAGGGGTCAGGGCTCCGCCGGGTTGGGTGGGGTCTTGGGTGGGGTGGGGCTGCGAGAGGCCAAGGCGCTGAGCCCGGGGGCGCCAGGCCTGGGGGCGGGGCTTGAGCCGCCCTGGGAAGCGAGTTGGGGGGGTTCCAGGGGCCGGGCTCGCGTGGGGTCTGGGGGAGCTGGGTTCTGCTTGGGAGAGGTGAGGGCGGTGGTCTGGCTTCGGGGTGCCTGCTTTGGGGTGAGAGGCCGGCTCTGGACCCTGAAGAGCTCTGGGTAGGGGGTCGGGAAGGGCGGGGCAGGGCTGGGGCTGGACTGATGTGGGTGGGGGCTGTTTGAGAGGAGGCTGAGCCGGGCGGTGGGAGCCGAGATCTGGGACTGGCGGGGGAGGGGCGAGGGGGCAGGTTGGGAGAGGAAGAATGGGGCAGGAAGGCGGCAGGGTCGGGGGCCTGGAGCGTCCGCGTGCGCTGGGTCATTCAGAGTTAGGCTCGGGTGAGAGCGGAGCAGCTGGCGAGGGACGCAGTTAAGACGGAGCGCGGTGCAGGTGGGGCTCCGCTGCGCCTAAATGACTGAGGATGAGCTCAGATGTAGAGGCTGGAAATACGGGAACCGAGCCCTCCCGCCTGTCCACATAGGCGCGCACACGCTGCCCTCCGTCTCTCGAATGATATGAATGTGTTGGGGGCAAGTGGCCGGCTGCGGGGAGAGCCGAGAAGAAAGGGGCTTCCTCTTGCAGGAGAGGCGCTGGCCCTCCCGTCCTTTTTTGGGAGTGTTCAAAGGGTTTTGATGGCTGGAAAAGGAAACGTAGGCTTTTCTTCATCGCGGTTTAGAATCACATCCTATATTTGGCTTTAATGTAGGCTGTCCTTGTTTTGTGGTGTCTGAAGTCCTTGCTCTACATGTTGCAAACGTGGGATTCAGGGTACGAAGCAAATTGCAAGTCGCTCATCTTCCCCAGGGGAGCAAGATACAGAGGCCTTTCTTTCCTATAAGACATTTAAGCAGAATTGAATATAGTGCGCGTTTGTAAACTGGTTCTGGGTAACGAATGTATTTACTTTTGGAAATGGTTACAACAAAATAGTAGGCCCTCTCACTTCAGCCTTCCTGCCCCGGGTTCCATCCTCAAACAGCACTTGTAGGGCTGGTAGTCACTCTATAATAATACATTTCATTGTCCTTATCTGGCAGAACTCTCTCCTGACACCAGCCTGCTAGAATAGACAGAAACATGATTAAGTATAAGCAGTTGCTTTGTACCGTCTGCTGTTCAATTGTGAAGGCAAATAGATATCTGTTTATAGGACTGCACTTTCTGCACTGCCTGTAAAACTGAAGACATGGGAAGACTCTATTTTGCACTTGATTCTATGTATCTCAGAAAATTAATTTAAAGGAAACTTTTTTTTTTTTTTTTTCTTTTGCCTTGGAGGTACATTTCAGAGTCACAGCACCATGTTTGGATATGAAGCCTAACAGTAACTCTTGAATCTGGGAGTTTGCATAAATAAATAGGGGGAGAAAGTGAAATAAAACTGGGAATTGTGTTGTATATTAGGCCTCCAGGTGCCATGTTCTGTGGTAGATGTTTGTCGCGTGTGATGGGGATTGAACAAAGATTAGTATAAAGGTTGGGTGCACACCTTTTTGACCAGTCAGGAATGTGCCCTGTCTGTGTTTGTTTTCAGTTATTTGTGGAAGGTGCATTAAAGCCTGATGGATTCTGACAGACACACACTAATGAGAGATCACTGCACAAAGTATTACATTTTTCATGATCATTTGTTTCTTTGCATGCAGATTGTGCTAATCAAAAGTTATGTCTATTACTTTATATATAGTTTGGGATCAGATTCAGGGTTGACAGACAAGACTTTTGATGTGTATGCTGCTTCATTATTTTTTTTTAAAAATTAAGGTGTAATTGACATGTAACATTGTTAGTTTCATGTGTACAGCATAATGATTTGATATTTGTATACACTGAAATGATCACCACAATAAACCTAGTTACCATTCGTCACCATACAAAGTTACATTTCTGTTTTCTTTGTGATGAGAACTTTTAAGATTTAGTCTCTTGACAACTTTCAAATATGCGCTAGGTTATTGACTGTAGTCACTGTTGTCTGTAAAATCCCATGACTTACGCATGTTGTTACTAGAAATTTGTACTTCTTGACTCCGTTCACCCCTGACATATAGCCCTTTTTAAATACTTGGATTTTTTTATTTAAGTTTTATGCTTACCACAGCTGTCGCTGTTGAGATTCACTCCACCCATGAAGAGAGTCACCCAGATACCTACGAAATGGAATGTACAAAAGGAGAAGCTATCAGTTCTTATGTTATGTCACTGGGGGTGTGGAAATTCATTTCTGTAAGATGGCAGATTATTTCTTAATACTGTGTTTTGTCGCAAACAGTATTTTAGAAATATTATATTTTGGAACCAAGTTGTTTTACCTTTGATTTCTTTTTCAGAGGTGGAACAATAATAAATTTTGGGTGGTATTTTCAGATGCAGGGTACAAATCCAGGTTTGTTTTCCTTTGGATGCATCCTGTTCCTGAGTTATAAGAACTCTTTTCTGACACGTGTATATCTTTTTAAACATAAGATGCCTTTTCTCTATTAAAACATGGAAATACTCATGAATATTTTAGTATGACCTAGTACCCAGAATGTTAAGTAATAGAATCTCTCTGGGTTTTCATTGCCCTAGTTCAGATCCTTTAAAATGAGTGAATAAGATTCTACGCTCCTTTTGAGAGCTTATTTTGTATTTCAGTGGCACAAAATGCAATCCTTTTTGTTTTATAACTACTGTATGGAGCTATAATCCACATATCATACAATTCACCCATTTAAAGTGTAGAATCCAGTGATTTTTATCTATCCATAGAGTTGTACAGTCATCATAACAATTTTAGAATATTTTCATCAACCCAAAAGAAACCCTGTACCCATTAACAGTCATTCTTACCCCATCCCTCAATTCTTCTCCCCACCCCCCTCCCCGCTCCAGACAACTACATATCTACTTTTTGTCTCTATGGATTTCCCTTGTTTTGGACATTTTCTATAAATAGAATCATATAATATGTGGTCTTTTGTGTCTTTTATTAAGCATAGTGTATGGAAGGTTTATCTCTGCTGCAGAATGTGTAAGTACTTCATTCTTTTTCTAATAGTTGAAAAATACTCAGTTCCATTGTTTATCCATTCATCAGTTGATGGACATTTGGGTGTTTCTCCTTTTTGACTATTATGAATAATGCTCTGTGAACATTTGTGTACAAGTTTCTGTATGGACATATGTTTTCCTTTCTCTTGGGAATTACTGGGTCATATTGGTTACTCTGTGTTTAACTGTTAGAAGAACTGCCAGATTTTTCCAAAGCGCTTGCACCATTTTACAATCCCACCCGCAGCGTATAAAGGTTTTGGTTTCTCTGCATCTTTGCCAACACTTGTTATCCTCTGACTGTTTGATACTAGGCGTCCTAGTGGGTGTGAAGTGGTATCTCATTGTGGTTTTGATTTGCATTTCCCTCTTGTCTTTTGGGATCCTCCGTGAAACCTTCCTTAGTCCTCGCAGGCAGACATTGTCCCTGTCCTCATGCCTCAGACATTCATCACTCCCATCTGCTACAAGGAACTGTATCTGAACTTGAGCTCACTGTCTGAAAGGCGCCTTCCTATAGAAGGCAGAATGTGAGAGAGAAATGGACACAGAAGGCAGATCGGGATTCGCTTGCTCACAGCGTGGTCTCTAGTGCTGAATGATTATTTTTATTGAAGTTAGCTGGAAAGATCCTGAGGTCAGTGGTTTGTTTCTTTGGTTATTATTTACACCTTTGTTGCCTATGTTAAAATAACATGAAGTACAGAGGTAATTCCCCTCTGCCTTTCTGGCACCCGAGTCCAGCTCTTACCAAAAAATTGCTCAGATGTAAACTGAGTGTCTGAAACATTTTCCTGAGGGCAGAATATTCTCATGCAGGCTCTTTCCCCCTAATAAACAGTGATGACTGGCTCACAGCCTTCTCAGCAGGGCAGATGGCCAGGGAACACATTTGGTTGGTATGATTTAGCCCCACCAAGTGCAAGCAGGCGTACCCTGATGGTGTTGAGTCAGTCAGTCAGTGCTGGAACTGCTCGTGTGCACCCCTGATGGTGGGTGTAGATTGAGTTTTAAAGGTGCATACTGCCTTCCTTTTCACTTGCTCTTGCTTCTCTCAGAGCATCCGATTAACACTTTAATTAAAAATACTCCATTTAGCATCTTCCTAAGAATTAGAAAAAAACCAGTTGGCCATTTGAGGTTATGTTTTCTTTTTTGTGTGGTCACTGAAGTGATTGGAGTGGGGTGAGGTAAATTTCTAGGACTGCCTTGGTGGTCCAGTGGTTAAGAATCTGCCTTGCAGTGCAGGGGTCATGGGTTTGATCCCTGGTTGGGAAACTATTAATAAGATCCCACACGCCAAGGGGCACCTAAGCCGGGGTGCCTCGACTACTGAGCCTGTGCTCCACAACTAGAGAGTCTGGAGTGGATCCCTCATGCCGCAACAAAGATCCTGTGTGCTGCAGCTAAGACCTGATGCAGCCAAATAAATAAATAAATGCTTTAAAAACTAATAATAATAAATTTCACATTTGTTCTTTGTCTCATCAGGCTCAGTGAGCTATCTGTTCTTACATTGTTTCTTGCTCTGAGAGTTTTGTCTTTAGAGAAATTGAAGCAACGAAGAATGCAGACCTTCAGAGCCAGACTGAGGGGGTTTCACTGTCTACTCCTGTTTTTAATAGCTGTGATTTTGTCAATTACCTGACCTCCCTGAGCCTTAGTTTCCTCTTCTGTGATACAGAGATGCTAACGGTACCTTGCTAGGTTTTGAGTAGACTCCAAATAAATTTGTGTTCCTTCTGTCTTCACTCTTAAATGTCTATTAATGAATGGAATTGGGGAGAATCAACGAGGGGAAGTTTAACACATTTTATTTTTGATGTTAAGCTCTTAGTGTATGGATTCTCACTCCTACCTCTGCATTTTAGACTTCATATCAAACTTGAATCTCTGGAGAGGAAAAAAGTGTTTAATTTTAGGATAGGAAGGTAGTGTTAAAAATGAGACAGTTTTTGGCCATCGATCTGAATTGGAACTGTCTATACAGACGAGCTTCTCTTATGCAGGCCTTAGGCTGTATTCGGTCTGTGTATTTTAAGGAGAAAGGTTTAGCTACTGGCAAAAAGATTGATCTTTTTAGGCTTTGGAAGGAGATTGTGCCGCAGTGTGTGAGATGCTCACGGGATGGAGTACGCTGTGAGTGGCAGTGTTGTGATCCGGTGTAACGTTCTGTGTGGGAATAGAGCCTCTGTTGTCTCATGGGATGTTAAATTAGGCCTGTCACTGGAATCTTACGTTGATGACAAAACTCGTTCCTTCGGTTTGTCATAGTCAAGAGAAATCAAATTAACGCAGAGGTTGGGGTGAAGGTGTACTAAGTGGGAGTAGAAACGCTTGTGTTTTGCATGACTGAAGGTGGGAATTTCACAATACATATTTTTCCCCCTTTGGTCATGCAATTATCTACATTAAAAAAAATTATGAATAATGGATCGTAATTTTAACACTGGTAGGTCACTGTCTTTTGACGGACGAATGTATCGTTTTAGTGGGTTTGGGAGATTATTTCTCAGGCCCAGAGGTCCTCAACTTGATGCCCATGAGGTTCAGCTTGGTCAGTCCAGTTGCCTGGGCTCCAGCTCCCTGGTGACTCTGAATCACAGCTCAAGCGGAAAGTACCTCGCTGGCTTGTTCCTCATCTGACGACCAGGGCACTGTGGTCACAGGCGCTTGAGAGACTTCCCAGGACCAGGAGCTTGACTGTCCCTCCCTTTTGCCTCCACCTCCCTTCATGGATGGCGTAAGTTCATTTTTGTAATTGGTGGTGTTGATTTATACTATAGTGTGGATTTTTTTTTTTTTACAGTGTGAACCCTGATGGGCTTTCCTTAATTTTTAGTCCTTGACACAATGCAGCGATTCCCTCTTAAGCTTCCACCATGGTCTTTTGCCAGATTTACACAGTGAGCCCACTCACTGTCGTTCGCTTCAGTTCATCATCCAGATTGGTAGTTAGCACCAATTTCTTTTTTCCGCTTCTCATCTTCAGATTGTACACGTATTAAACTAGGAAACTTGGTCCAGATTTTCAGGGTTTCTTTTTAGGTGTAGTTTGGGGAAACTTGAAAATACATGGAATCTCTCGGGTAAGCCTTTGGTAGATGTCCCAGTTTTCATGTAAAGCTCCTTGACAGTATTTTATTGACCCCTTTTTGTGTCCTCAATCTTGTAATCTGACCGTTATAGTATGTAGTTATGGTAAGGATTTATCTTGGATGTTTCAAAGACCAATTAATACTGCAAAGGTCAGCCCCATTAGGCCATCCATACATGAAAAGGCTCATTTTGACAGGAACAAGATCTGACGGGTACTGGGACTACAGACAGGTGTAATGAAAACCCCACAGGGTTGGCAGAAGTTGATCACTGCTCCCCAGAGTGGTCATTATGTCTCTGGGGAGCCAGGATGCCTGGGAGCCTGGGCAGGTGGCCATTCGGCGTAGGAGCCTTTTTTGCCCCATTGTGAACTCAGTGTGTCCCTGTGTTCTGACAGCCGCTGAGGTCTTCATCCTGTGTGAACAAAGCCATAGTTTTTTCACTTTTGTAAATGGCCATAAACACACGTGGGAAAGGAAGTATTGGGAGAGTGAAGCCTTTGGGGGTGTATTTTCCACTCTTGACATTATCAGGGTTCTTGACAAAATTCACAGGCTCCCCCTCTGTAGGATGAATGTTTACTCACCATTATTTGCTTACTTCACATGAAAGATACTTAAATTCCTTTTCATAATGGTCAAGCATTCTTTTCTAGTTAAAGACTCTAATTCCTTTCATTCTTGGGAACTTAAAGAATTGAGGCTGATTTATTAATATAAGAACTCAAGCGCTGCCTGAGCGGTGACTGAGAAACACATGTAAACTTGAGCTATCATCTCCGTTAAGCAGAAGGATTTATTAGGAGACTAGTCACTTTACAAGCTAGATGGTAAATTAATTTTGCGGTTAGTAGTGTCTTTAGTTTAACATTGTCATCCTAGTTTTTCTTGGCAAGCAGGTGAGAGGCCAGAGCCAACAAGTGTTGGCCATCGCTCTTTGGGGTGACACTTAATAAGCTGCGTGTTGTCTGGTTTAGAAATAAAGTAACTGTCCCCTTAGGCTCCCTGTCTTTTATGTGAACCGCTCTTGCTTTACAGTGTTACAGAGGAAAAGGGAAACTGGAAGTGTGTTTGTTTGTTTATTTTTAACCCTAAGATGTCCTTGATCTTATGTAGTATAGAGCTATCTTGCATGCCCTGGGCTGAATTACAATGTCAAGTGGAACAAGTGATATGTCTTACCTGCAAAGGATAGTTGTGAGTCACGTGGTTCCCTGACCCTGAAGGGTTTAGCTGCAGCTTCTGTTCTGGAGGCAGCATG
Organism: Bubalus bubalis; assembly: GCF_019923935.1. NCBI lineage: Eukaryota > Metazoa > Chordata > Mammalia > Artiodactyla > Bovidae > Bubalus > Bubalus bubalis. The sequence goes on along the minus strand of NC_059173.1, from coordinate 8,439,498 downwards.
TCCATTCAGTCCCCAACCCAGGATTGGGTTGCATTCCCAAGTCTAACTCAGTTATTTGGAACCGAGAAGGCATGTTTTTGGTATAGATTCAGTGTTGTAGTGGTGGGTAAGTTCCCAGCCTAGACTGAAGAAATCTGTTTAAGTCTCAGCACAACTTTTTAAAGTGTTAGTGATGATAGCTGAATTCCGGGTCTTGGGAGCTGGGAGTCGAGTAAGGAAGGAACCCAGCTCTCCCCGGTGCCCAGCCCATGCCTGTCTGTGCAGGGACATCCTGCAGCCTCAGGCCACAGCAGGCCTCCAAGTTCAGCTTCCTTCTCTCTTGACTTGAAGCTTCCACTCCCCTGTTCAACTGATCTCCTTTAAATAGTAGTTGCAAAGCAGGTGGTTCAAGTGTGTTTCTACTCACTAATGTGCTTCTGGAGGGCCACAGTTCCTACAAGACTGCTGTTACTCAGTGCTAGAACAACTGTGGCCTTAATTGTCTTAGCTTATTTTGCTCATGTCTCTTGCCCCTCTTAGAGATACAGTATTACTATTTTTACAAAGGAGATTCCTTACGGATAAACATCATCTCTGTGAAATGTTGGCCTGTAGTCAGTGTAACAGAGTTTCAAGGGAAAGGTTGAGGGAATTTGAGCGGGCTCAGGCAGAGCCCATGTAGGAGGCAGCCCTGGTTCCTGGAATTGGGAAGAAGCCTTGTCTGCTTTAGAAAGGTTGCTTCTGGAGAGCAGATGATGACATACTCTCCCACATCCACAAGACCTGGGAGGTTGTGGACGGGCTGCGTCTGGAGGTGGAGGGAATATGGTCAGTAGGACAGAGGGGAACGCTGATGACTCGCTCCTTGGTGGCTGTGCCTCTGCTGAAGTCCCCAAGGGCAAAGGTGCTGAAAGCGCAGTAATCACTGGTGTTGATATTGTCTGGAACCATCACTTGCAGGAAACCAGCTTCACAAAAGAAGCCTACAAAAAGTACATCAAAGGTGATGTAAAGTCAATCAAAGGGAAACTTGAAGAACAGAGACCAGAAAGAGTAAAACCTTTTATCATAGGGGCTGCAGAACACATCAAGCACATCCTTGCTAATTTAAAAACTGTCGGTTCTTTATTGATGAAAACATGAATATGGCAGGTTGCTCTGCCGGACTGCCGTGAGCATGGTGTGACCCCGTGTATGATTTTCTTTAGGGATGGTTTAGAGATGGAATATGTTGATACAGTTGGCAGTCACTGTGGGTCTGTCACCTGTCGTCATAACTGGCTGGCTGCTGCTTTTCATCCACGCAGCACCAGGGCTTAGACAAATGGGACTGATGTCATCTCAAGCTCTTCATTTGTTCTGAACGGTGATTTATTTGGTGCAAAGGCATTGTTTTTAAGCAAACATGTCATGTACGTAGTCTAAAAATAAAATGCATTTAAACTCAAGAAAAAGAAAAGTTCCTCATTGGGAACAGTGAATCTGTTCAGCGTTTTTTCAAAACACTCATGATCCTTTTTTTTTTTTTCTCTTTTCATTTGGGAACTGCGGCTTGAAAGGGTTTTAAGTTTTAGCAGTGACTTGGTTTCTGGAATCTTGGAGTAGTGGTAGATCAGGTCAGGGTACTGGCTGTAAGTTGGGGTGACTTGTGCTGGCCAGAGCTGTGTGCTCGTCTCCACCTGTATTTCTAATCCTTTATAAACTCATCACAAAGCCCCTTCTTTCCTCAAACAAAGGGAAATAATTGATCTTACCTTTTTGTTATTACCTCTTTAAAGGGTTTGGAAAACATCTTCAACATTTTATGAAACTATAATAAGGATTAGGGACTTGATTTTTCTGGTGCAGGTAGAAAAGACTTCTTCACAAAGTGTTAATGGCAGGCTTAATGTTTTGATTTACTTTTAAAATGTGTAATAGTTGTAAAAATACAAGCTTCCTCTAGCCCCCAAGTATACAGTTCTTGATGCTGAATTCTCTGTGTGGGGCCTGAGCCCTGTGGGGGTTGAAAGGACAGGGCGGTGGAGAGTCAGTGTCTCTGGGACACTGGGTTGAGGCCCTGCCCTCGGGTTTACGAAAAAGCACTGTGCTAACTCAGGGCAGGTGTAACAGGGGAAGAGTAATGTCAATGGACAAGGCAGATGACCCAGATTGTCCGAGGTCATGAGAACAGAATACACGTTCATACGGTGCGTTTGAGTAAAATGGAAGTGTGGTTTAGCTATGGAGTTATAAAGGCAGAGGGAAATTAATTTATGGGTGTCACTAACGGTACTGATTTCTGTGCTAATAGCAATTACATTTTGAGCTAAACGAGTAGAAAGTTTAAAACAAGTGTGGAATTATTATTTTCCAGTTTGTGAAAGTGAACACTGGCACCACTATATGCCATGTTCCTCAAAGGCAGGGACGTCGCAGGTTTTTTGGGCCTTCATTTCCCAGTCCACTGCCATGTGCCTGGCATACAGTAGATGTTCAGTAAATGCTAGTCAAATAATTGAACTTCAGTTTTGCATGTTATACTTGTGCTAGGGATTGTTAGTCTTCCTATTTTGCTAGAAGATGAATAGAGGAAATTTTCTGTGGTGTAGAAGGACTGCTGATTGTAAACATTTGCTGGTTAAATTATCTTATGATAAGCTAGTCATCATTTTCATTTAAATAAATGTGTTAGCATATATATTACATATTTACTTACTGAAACATGTTTTATCTGTGAAGCAGATTTTGTAGTTCCAGTTATTTAAAGCATGAATTCTGATGAACTAATTTATTGAGTAAATTGAAAGTACTGGTAGCATGGAGTTCTTAGGGCTTTGATTTGTGGTTTGGTTGGCAACTCGGGGCTTCCCAGGTGGCACTAGTGGTAAAGAAGCTGCCTGCCAATGCAGGAGACACAAGAGCTGCAGGTTTGATCCCTGGGTTGGGAAGCTCTCCTGGAGTAGGAAATGGCACCCCACTCCTGTATTCTTGCAACTCTGACTTCAGAAAGAATCTGAAGAAACGTCCTAGTGGAAGTGTGCCTTCGGCTGGAGAGTTTCTGTCAAAACAGGTATGGGAAGAAACCTGATCTGTACCAAGGTGAGGATTTGTAGTTAAGGTAGCCCTTGAAGAAATGGAGTTTCCCTTTCTTGTCTTTCTCCTTCTGTCCAGTTTCCTGTCCTTTAATATACTCTCTGTAAAGTGCCCAGAGTGGACGCTGCAGGGCCCCCAGGCCCGCCCCGGGGAGTCACAGGGCAGGTCTCAGCTCATTTCAGTGGCTCCTAGATCTCCAAGAATTTAATGTGCTTGGGTTCATTTCACTTGAAAAATTGACAAGAACCAAGTACATTAATGTAGGGTGAATTGGGCACCCTTCCAGCTGTTGAATCATTTAGGAGTTCATTTGTGCAGTATTAAAATTTGAAAATCCGTAGGCTTTGGTTTATATCCTGTTATAACATGCGATCACAAAAAAAGAATCATTTTGTAGCTGCATTTTTGTGTGTGTTATTTTTGGCCATTTTTAGAGGTTCCTGCAAACTATACATGTAAGTTTGTTATAAATGTAGTTTTTTAGACAAGTAGTGTTAGGGGGTGGGGCACCTCTGACCTTTCTGCTGGCCTTCTACTCAAAATGCTTAAAGGATTCTTCCTGGTTTCATTTGAGGCATTTGAAAATTCTCTTTTAGTTACTATTATGTAGTCCAATTAATTTAACATAAAGGATTAAGGGCTATGATTTTCTTTTCAAATCTTTATCTAGTTTGGAGGGAAATTGGATTTGGAATGGATGAGGTTACAGTTTTACCAGCTAAGTCTGGTAAAAGCTTCTAGTAATAGAATTCACTCCCAAAATACTTAGCCCAAATGA